>NC_051194.1:41490583-41853083 GCF_015220075.1 Falco rusticolus
AGCTACTCATTATTTCTTATTTTTAATGAAATAAAGGTACTGTTATGCAATTAAGGTGTTTCAATTAGGATAAATACATCTAAAACAGTTTTGGAAGGGCATCTTGCATCATCATAGCTAGTGTCTGGCTACACAGGCAGTCATGCGCTATTGTTCTTTTCATTGCTTATTCTCACCTTTGCAAATAGGGTTCCAAACATTTTCAGAAAAATGTGTGGCAGTTTTATTTCTGCAACAAAAAATATAAGCAAGAATATTGTGCTTTATGCTTGCTCCCTCTTAAATAATAATAAAAAAGAATATAAAAGGTACAAATCCACTAATATAATTTATTGTATTCTCAGCCAATGTTTTCTGTATACAACTCTCTTGTGTCTGCTGTTTGAAAAATGTAATGCAATGCTCAGTGCAGGAACGTCTCATGTATTCAGGTATTCCATCACAATGGAAGGTTGGATGATCATGAGAAATCCAGGACAATCATTTAATTCAATAACATTTCAGACTTTTCACTACTTCAGGTGTAAGTCCCAAGATGCTAAAAATTTTTATTGACAGTGATCTCACTGTGAATTACAGGTGATGATCATCAATTAGAAAATAACCTTGTAGGAATGAGGGTGTGTTGAAAGTATTTCTGTTCCCTCAATACACATTTAAAGATTGGATATAATGTTTTTTTAAGAGTACTGTTTTGGGTAACATTCAACTTCAGATCCCCTTTCACCCACGTATTAAATCATCAAATCCTCTAGATAAAGATAAGCTTATGTAACTCCTTGGTCAGCGTTAGATGCCTGAATCACTGAGGATACTGGTCTGCTACAATTTTTGGCTAAAACCCAAGATTTTTTATTTCAGGCTTAACAGTTTGTATTTTAATAAATGCTCTGTTCAGTTTGCAGTCCACGTGACAGCTTCTATACTCATAATGAGAAAGGTGTAACTTTATGAAGAGTTTTCTTAAGGCAGTTGAACTGCAGAGTCACAGGCAGGGCCAGGACACCTTTTGCATACTTAGGACAGACTCACTTTAATCTTCTAAAAGAGTTTGTGCACCAATAGCTTACTTTTTTTTTTTTTTTCCCCAGCTGTAGTAGTTGCTCTAATACATAACGTTGCTGTTCCATGCAAACCATAATTTGCTTGTATCTTTAGATGAAGCTAACTGTGACAACAATTATGTTAGTCATTCTTGAAACATGTTCTTTTGGCCAACGTCTGCTCAAAAATTCCTTGCACTGGACTCTCTGGTATATTTATTTTAGAAGACTACTGAAGCAATGTCAATTTCTTGCATGCGGAAAATAGTTTTGGAGTAGTCTGTCAGCTAGACTAAATGGGAAAAGGTTTTGCACTAATTAATAGGCTTGAAGTCCCCCCCAACTTTAGGGACACTCCACTGACTGGAGGAGTTTTATCAGGCCACCCCCAAGGTGAGTTTGGCTTCCTGTAACTGGTGCTGCACCTCCCTGAAACATCCTTTTACTCCAGCCGTATGTTCAGGATTAGTAACTGAAAGGCTGTTGTCATGGGAACTACTAAGAAGACTTTTCATTGTCCAGAGTTATCCTCAATAATGGAAAATAACGTGGATAAACTCTAAAATGTAGTTCTCATTAGAATTCAGGAAGACCCTTGCTCCAGTGGGGAAATGCATGTGTAAGAGAGGATGTGCTGCAGTGTAGACATCTCTCCAGTCATGTTGAAATGCTGAAGAAAAGCTGTTTTTTACTAAGGATCTAAAGCTCATAGAAAAAAAAAAAAAAAAGTAAGTTCTAACAATGGAAGATTGTGTTTCTACAGCAGAAGCTTAAGAGCTGATTAATATTGTGTCTGGGCATGTGTCCTACAGTGGCAGAATCGAATAGAATAGAATAGCTTATTAAACACTGACAGGCTTGGGGCATCAGCCACCGCTCTAGGAAGCCTGTTCCAGTGTTTAACAGCCCTCTTGGTAAAGAAATGCTTCCTAATGTCCAGTCTAAACCTCTCCTGGCACAGCTTTGAACCATTCCCACATGTCCTATTGCTGGATAACAGGCAGAAGACATCAACACTGCCCTCTCCATTTCCTCTCCTCAGGAAGACGTACAGAGCAATTTCCCTATTAAATTGCCAAATCTTTTCCATGCCACATCTAAACAGAATGCAGTCATGAAGTTGGAACAAATTTGGAGATCGTAATGTGCTGCCTTTGCCTACCACTGTGGTCTTCCAATTTATTTCTCAAAGTTACAGCACAATGCTGGTGGAAATTGCTTTTTGCTGTCAGCAAAATAAACAGATCTGAACAGATGGAGTATCACAAAAGCAAGCCAATGTAGTTGTCTAATATATCTCTGCTTATGGAACTATTATGGACTATCAGTCATGTCTCCACAGAGGGGGTCTCTTTGCAGTTAATTCATAAGCAAAACACCCATGAAGCCATTCAGTGCTGGCTGAGTGGCACGTGACCACCAGGGAAACCAAAATAAAAATATTTAGTAGGAGTGGACTAGCAGGGGACAGAGAAGTTTTGAGTAGACAACTTATTATTTGTGTTTCTTTCTTCCCAGTGTATTACCTTACATTCTGATTTGCTGAAAAGGACTTTGTATAGACAAATGTATGCATGAACTATAAAAGGCTTGTTGGGCAGACAAAGCAGGATTTGAAAATATAACTCTATTTTAGATACTTTCAAATGAACATTTCAATGCTAGGTTTTGTCCAGTATCTGGAATAGAAGCCATCAAATTAAATAAGATTTTTTTTTTCTTTTTTAAACCATTTGGAATGGAGTTTAAACTAGTTGAGTTAAAATATTGAGAAATTCTGTTCCAACCACTGTAAAAAAATTAGGGAACTTTCCTGCCCCTCCCCAAATGTTATTTCTGCCACACAATTGATTTTTTAATGCTTCCTTTTTATACCTCTACTACCTACCACCACTTTGGGAGTGAAATTAAAACCAGTTTCTCACCTTGACATCTCAGCTCGTATCACTGCAGATCACTACAAAACAATTGACTCCCCTCTTTTTTCAGTACATGAACTTCTGATTTTTATTTTATTTCGGTTTTATTTTTTGGAAGATGTGTAATGCTTCAATATTGACAAGTAAATTATCTATAAATTAATAGATGATGAACTACTTGTTTAATGTATTGAATAATTCTTATTTCTCATGACTGAATGATGTTGTATGATATTATTTTTTTCCCTTCCTGCTCAGATGAAAGTAATCATTAGCTTTGGAGAGTAATGAATTTTAAACAGCAAATAAAGATTAATGAGCAATGAATAATAAATGTTCTTATTTGAAACTAAATATCAATACTGGCTTATATGGATGCAATCCTTTGTAGAATATAAATTTTCCAAACATTAGTTGTGAATAAAACTAGTTTGCTTACTATTAGGAAGTACAAAGCCTGCTCTTATGATTATGATATTATGATATTTGAAGGGTACTTCTGCTTAACTACTCTCTTTGAAGAATGATTATGAAATCTGAATCTCATGATCATCCTTCAAAGATTATAATAAATAAATAATAAACACAGAAGTATTTAACATGCTTAACTACTCAGCCAGATATTACTTCTGTGCAAATAATATTTTCTGAATGATATAGTATGATAAATATACTCACTCTGCCGTACTATTTAAATGGATAAGGGAAATAAATGAACAAATTAATTCCAAAATAGCTTTCAAGATTTTCAAAGGCAGAAAATGTCAATTTTTGATTGATTCTGCCACAGTTTCCATTATGTGTCCTTAAATATTCTTTTAAAATACCTTTTACATACCAGACTGTAATTTTGAACTTTACTTTTTTACATGAAAAAAATCGTTTTACTTAATTTCCATATAAACTATTATTTTGAAATTGAAATGCTACAGAATTTGGTTAGGGCAATAATAAAAGCATTGCTCATAATGTTGTTTCCACTGAGAAACTTAAAGATTTCCACCATACACTTTCTAATTTTTACTCCATACCTTCCTGTTATAGTTCATAGTTCACATTACAATTTTAATTTACAACCATAGTTAATGTTAATTAAAATTTGCATAAAATATAAAATTTACAATTAAAATAAATCTTTTATTACCTGTTTTTAAAAGAATTTATAATGGTTAGAATATTGTCATCATTTCAGTTTTGCAAGTAAATTCATCCCCCTCAAAGGTTAACCCTTTCAAGTTTTTCAAAGCATGCATTTTTTCATTGTATAGCCTATGATGTGGTGTATGCATACTAGTTCCAATAACTTTTTTCCTAAGATGCATTTTTGTACATAGTAATGATCCATATGTAAACAGTTGCTTATTATTTGATTGCACATTCTATTAGAAAGCATATAGAAAAAGCTCTAAAAAAGACAATTGTGGGTGGAATATTCTCGAGGTCATTAACTGTTATTTATTTTCATCACCAATTGCTGTCATGAAAATTATGTCTGAAATTTTACAGCATTGTCTCTTATCATACCCGAAAATGTCAATGGAAATAATCCTCTTTTAAATTTTACTTCTCAAATCTTTATGTCAATTTATCTTCTCCTAAACTATAAATCTGTTCCTTTACAAAGACAAAATGACAGAAGTTTTACTAAATAATGGCTAGAAATAGAAGTCAGAATACCTATAATTCTAATCAACTAAACTATCACTAGTTCTGTGATAATTTAAAATTTTTTTTGGAACAATAGCAGAAATTAGTCTTGCAGTTGCTGTTTTTCTTATTTCTCTCTCTAATAATAATGCCAAACACTGATATTCTCCTGTTCTTCATCATTCATCAGAACACCACAAACAAACAAAACCCCCAAACCAGTGGGATCATTAACTGAAAAATAATTTCTGCTTAAACATTGTTGTTCCCAGCTTTCAATTAGGAATTTTTTTAGGCTGTTTTTTTCTAATATTTAAAGGAGTTCGTAAAATTATATTGAAATTAGGTGAAAATCGATCCTCTAAGTTCATATAGTTTCTTTCATATTTATAGTCTGAGCAGTTTCCAAAGTCACAAACACATTGGTTTTAGCAGCAGGATTAGGCTCTGTGTTACACACAGAACTACAGTTCCTGTCCTAGATAATCTGAAATCTTGGCAGATTCTACTGTCACTTTCAGACCTTCAGTTAGTCCTGAACACACAGTCTGGAAACTGTTAACTCCAACTTCTACCAGCCCATTCAAGTAGCTGAATGTGACTCATCCTTTTATGGATAAAATTGAGATACATCTATATTGATTTGATGCTTTGTTTAGAACATTACCTTTCCTGATCTAATGAAATGCAGCCAAATAGCCCCTGAATAGGCTCTCTGCTCTGCAGTTTTCTTTGTCAGGATACCATCAGTTAGAGCTCTGAGTTATCACTAGGTCTTTTCTAACTGTTTCTCTTTTAAGTGTATAAGATTTGTTTTTATTTGAGGAAAGTGTACCCACTTCTCTTTTCCT
The DNA here is from genome assembly GCF_015220075.1 of Falco rusticolus. Taxonomy (NCBI): domain Eukaryota; kingdom Metazoa; phylum Chordata; class Aves; order Falconiformes; family Falconidae; genus Falco; species Falco rusticolus. The sequence continues at coordinate 41,496,044 of NC_051194.1, forward strand.
TTTTTGAGGGAAGTCTTTCCTATTCATCTTCTCGGGACTTTTAACTGCTACATGTATTGAGAGATATAGCCTGCTCAGCTATACCTTTGGCCAAATGGGGTGAATAAGTCTGTTTTTACCAGCCGCTGAACATTTGGCCCATTCCCGTTCTATTGCCTTGTCCCCAAAACTGAAAAGCCCATCCTGTACTAAGTATTTCAGATGTCTATGGACTTCCATTACCTTACCAACAGAAGGAAAGTGTCTGTAATGGTGCCCCTCTGCTCAGTAATATTCAGAGCTCAGCTGTCATGCTATGAGACACTATTCAGCTACACAGAGGTGGTCAAAGCCAAGTGGAAAGACCTGGCTGGCAAAACATCCTGTAGGAAGCATGCACAATGACTGTATTCTATTCTATTTTTTTCTATTGATTGTATTCTGAAACTTAATCTTATTTCCATGAGAGCATGTCACAGCATTCACCACTTGCTGTATGTATTCTTGACAGATGCCTTGTCAGCTGATTGGGTTATGAACTGAAGAGAGAAAGAGATATAGTCTTGAAAGTGTATATGCACCAACCAGAGATATATAACCACAGCCACTGCTCTGCACTGTGTTTAATTCTTTACCCCTGTTACACTGTACAAAGTATTTTAAAGCCTCTGCAGACATGCAGATTCATCTGTAGGATCTGGAAGTGCTTGAACTACTCAGTCATGCTTATTCCTAGGAAAAGATATTCTTTGTCTAGCATTTTCAAATATTCAGTGCATCAACCTGTTGAGGAATAAATCATTATAATGCCATTAATAAAGGGGGCTACTCTGGTTTATACCAGCGGAGTTTCTGATTAGATAAAGCTTTCCATTTAGCAGTGACAGCAAGGGACAGAACCTGGTTTGTGGCTGGAGTCCCCTTACCTCTTAGTTACAGAGCAAATATTCAGTGACTCCAAAATGTATTTGCATAGTGGCAAAATAAAATGTTTATGGTCTGCATTCTGAAGTTTATTTTCCACTAGCTACAGAATAATTTAGAAATATTCACTGAAAATAAATAGGTAAACACTTCTATTTGTGCTTCATTTCCTGTATTTTATTTCTGTCCTGATTTTCTTCTGCTGTTTTGCTGAGATCATTGACTGAATCAATTGTTTCACTGTAGTGCTGAAAATTTCAGCTGGATAATACTGCCTGCTTGTAGGGTATTTGTTGCACCTGCTAAGTGTCTGTCACTTGCAAAGTCACCTGTATGTTGAAGGCTGTTGTCGTCTTTGTCACTCAGACACTCTGTTTGCTCACGGTCTTCATGATACCACACTTTGTTGAGTCTTACATTCCACCTTCATGGTGTCTAGCTCATAGCTCTTACATGCTTGCTTTGTGCACATCCTGGCCTTCCAGTGTCATATCTGAATTATATGTCTTTTTATGATTGTTAAACTATTTCAGACCTATTGCATATATCACAAATGATCGTAACAATCTATATACCTAGGATACTGTCACACTGAAGACAAGTAAAAAAAAAATCTGTATAGGGCAAGGTTTCTCTTTTCACTAGAGAAAAAGCATAATACTATTAGCTAAAGTGCTTGCTTCTTCACGTCCTCTCCCACCTTTACTCTGTGCAGTAAGTGTTAATAGAATTAACAATTTTTTTCTTGTACATTAGAACTATTGTTCCAATCTACAAGATTTCTATTCTAATCTACAGTGTACCATTATTCTAGTCACCTTTTGTTTCAAATTTTTTAAGATTGATAAGTCCAAGAAAAAATGATTATTGAGGGCTCCATACCTAAACCCTTAATAAATAAAGACCATTTCCCCTGTTTTTGGTACAAGGCTGCTTTGCTGAGACGTATCCTGCCAGTTCTCCATATATGTTTATCAGATTACATTGCAAAGGGCAGTGTAAAAATTCAGCTGTAACCAGAACAGTTGCAGGTCTGTAAACATACCAATAAATGTAGCAAATCACAAGTTTATTCTGAAATAAATTCATTCAGAGTCTTGATATGTGCTATGATCACATAGTAGATATTCTAGTTCTCTTAAAACATTACTTTAAACATGTTTGGCTTTTCTTTAAATTCCCTATTGCTTACTTAACTTCCTCATGAAAAATCTACCTAGGCATCAAAAAAATGATGTTTGGTTGTTCTGCCATTTTGTGATCTCATCATTTGCCCACTCATCTCATCCTTTTAAACATTCACCATTTTTGGCTAAGGAAGTTGGAACTACCACTTCTCCAGGTAATTGTCAAATCAGAGGAACCTTGGCCAAAGTAAATTGAACAAGGCCATGTAAAGTCAGTCCTTCTTAGGCACAATGAAACATCATCTTCATGCATATGTAAAAGTAAGATCTTTTTGGTACCCTAAACTGATGACATTTATTAATGATTTGGAATGGGGAAAATGGAAAGGAATTCTCACCAGGATAGTTCTGTTTTCAGTCTGTAACATTTTTTAATAATTAAAGCTTTCCTCAAAGGCTTGAAATGAGAAATTGCAGTTAAATTTTTTCAAGTATTGCTGAAAATATTGTAACTATACTTTATAAATACAGTGAGCGCCTTTCAGTGGAAAAAAAAATTATCATGCTGTTTATGTAAAGTCAGCAATTGATTAAATATTTCACCTACTATTAATAGTTTATCAGATGCACTTATCATTTTTGATTTGTCATTTCAATGACAATTTCAATCTAGACCGCTTCTTTCTTTTCCAGTTTATGATGCTGGGTAAGGATAGCAGTGCTGCTGCTTCTGTAGCATTTACTAGATATTGAATTTTATTTAGTGTATCATTCAAGGAAGGAAAAGTGACCTTTATTCGTGTTAACGTTTTATATGAAATGCTATTCTAAATTTACTTCAGTGGACCTGTGTCTAAAAGAATTGGACTTAGTAGACTTCTATTCACTCTGAGAAAAAACCCAGGGAGACAACCAAATCAACATAGTGTTGTATGAATATGTGGAGGCGATTGAGTTCCTTTGGTTTTGGCTGTAGTTCTGTTTCTTTTAAGTGTTACTGAAGTTTTCACTTTGCTTTTGTGTTCAGAAAGCTCACATTTCCAATTTGCTCACTTTGCTTCTGACCTTGAAAATACTTGCTACCAACCTGACAGTAATGTGTTGCATTACAGTACTGCAGTAAATGCAAGTGCTGCACAGTGTATTTTCCACATGGAATGCTCCTCTAGGGTTCCTAATTCTAGCTTAAGAAATATTTATATTCCCCAGAGCCTTCTGATCTTAGGAGCTCTTACAAGTGCTTCAAAAGCAGTAACAGATATTGAAAAAAACCTCTTCCCTATTTTGGAATATAAATTATTTAAACAGACCAAATGATCAGAGATTATAAAAACTATTATTTTATGACATTTATACATGGACATGTACATGTTGTTGACATACAGGTAATATAAAAGCTACAATAACTGCAAGAGGTGTTTGACTTAGCAGAAATATTAGAGTAGACTATTGATTACTGAGGGTAACAGGTGAAGAATTATTTCAATGGCAATCTTGTGTAGTCAGCCACGGAAGAGCTTAGCTGTCATGGAAAATTAAACTGAGCCCTCTCTCTCCCTGTCTAAGCGTATAAAGTTTGGATTGAACACCTGCTGGTAAAGAATAAAATATTCACCATAAATCGGGTACCTGTAGTCACAGCTGCACTGCTTTAAACCACATGAAACTACTTTTTGTATGACAAAGCTGGTACAAAAGTTATCATTCGACAAGTCTTCTGAAAGTATTTGATGTGACTGCTTTAAAAGATCCTGGTTCTGGACACAGCCTTATTAATATTAATATAATATTAATCCTACTAAAATCAAAGAGAAATTCTGTATATCTAGTAAGATGATGACATATCTGAGGCCTGAAATCAGACAACAGATAATTTTTAAGGAAACAACAGATTTCTTTTCCTCTTTTGTTCTTCTCACTTAACTTATTTCTAGAAAGATGGTATACTAATGGAATGTTGAGTTAGGAAATACCTGATTCAAAGAAGAAATTATTATAGTGGTAATAAAAATATATTTTTATTTTAATAATGCACTGACTTTTATATGTCTTTTGCTTTTTCACTCATAGAAGCAGTGGAAGTCTTACAGTTTTATACATGGTTAAACAGGAGATTCAAGAGCAGTTTTCTTGCAAAATGTATTTCATTAAGCAGCCTAGTATTGGTTATTACTATTTTCTCCAAACATTTGATTGTTGACAGTCAGAAGCATTTTTTTTTTCATCTTTGTCATGGCATCTACACAATACATGCACTTTTAGTCAAGGTACTTACAGGTGCCTGTCAGTGCCTTAAGAAGAAACAGCAGGTGACAGGACACTTCCCACTTGATATACAAAGAGTAAAGGATGGGTACTATGGAGAACATAGTTTGCCATCATATGAGCTTCTCTCTCAATACATCCACTTTCCAGCCCACAAATCTTCCAAGTGTGAATGGCAGGGAGTAAAAGGGCTGTGGGGAGTTTGGACAGAAGACCTAGGTTCCATGCTTGTCTGGAGTGCTTCTACAGTCCTCTGCTAACCCTAACTCATAAAGGATTTACAAAGAAAAAGATAAATATGCTTTGAAACATTCTGATTTTTCTTCCACATCAGGTTTCATCTCTAATGGGGCTTCTCCAGAAGCTTCTTCTTTGTGCTGATGTGGAGGTATGGCCTCTATGCATATGCATACAGCCCTAGCACTTCTCTGGTTCGCTTGGGATCTGCAGAGCTTTATCACAGGAGGAGTGGATCGGCCATTTATATCCAAGTAGGGAATTCAAGGAAGCTGCCAAGTCAGCTATTAGCAGACAAATGAATGACAGTATATATAGAGTTCATGTTTCTGGATGATGGAAATTTCATTAGAGTCTATTTCCACTATCAATTATTAAATAAACTCACTGGAGTCTTTTCCTTTCTTGCCTTACTAAAGACAAATATACTCTGAGGAAGCGTGTGCTAACCCTTGTTATGCATGAGCAGATTTGGAAATAAGATGTATTATATCCCTTTTGTGCTCTGGGGATTTCCTGGAGTGCCTCACTAAAATTCTGTCAGGTGTTTGTGCTTTTCAGGAATGGCCTGATGTCAAAGGAATACAAAACTGTATTAAACATTCAAAAAAGAATTACAAAATGGTTAGTGGGGAGTGGCAAATTCTTAAACCCAGGCAGACATCTGAGAGAAGTGCAACTGAGTAAGGGATATGAAATTGGGGATTTAAATATATAGCATTCTCTGATATTGGGTGTTCCAGCAATTTTACTGCCTAATTGAAAGGAGAATATTAACACAAAAATGAAACTTTCAGATGCTTTCTGTGCAACCCTCAGGCCCTATGTCCTTTTCTTTCTGTCTTCCTGAGTCCATACAAAAAGACTTCAGAACTAAGCCTTATATGATAAGTAAATTTCAGGATAAAAATTTACCCTCAACTGAAATATTCATACCTAGATTTTTTTAGTTAGAATAAGTCATTCTTTTGAAAGAGAGCTCATGTTGTTCCATGCTATTTTCTCATTGAGGTTAGTCATTCCATTTCTTAATTTATTTATTTCTTCTTAGCACAGTTTTTGAATATTGTGCTCAGCTATAACCCTTAATGCAGTCAGCTAACAGCTGTAGAGCTAATGTAACTAAAAAAACAGCTGTGAAAGAAAGAAACAATACTCTAGGACTGAACCCATTACCTGCTGTGATGGTAAATATCTAGGGGAGTTAACTCAAGGTGATTTGCTCCTGACTCATGCTGTGCTTTACAACACTGCAAAGGTAAGCAGTTAGAAAGTTGTCTCACAAATAGTCTACAAACCAGCTTTGGTTTCCACTATTCTCCTGGGAAGTATCAGTGTAGGTCTTCTGAAGGCTGTAGAACCATTCAGTTTTAGAGCAGTATTAATTTGTAATTACTGACTTATAGAGATCAGCAGGATTAAAATCATCAAGGCTGAGGCGCTAGGCTGGATGACTGTATACTCTCCTTCAAAACAATCCATTTAAAGTCTTTAGCAAGCTGGTACATCACACAGTTTTAAATGGGAATATAGGAGAAATTCACTATAAGAGTAAACCCATGCAAGAATTCCAAACATGTACTGCTGTGAAAATTATTGTATTCCATAGGAAAAAAGGAATATACACTAACAGTTACTAAACAAACTCCAGCAAATGTATAGGGTGTACATGGTCCATGTACAAAAGACATCCTAGGAATTCCCTGAAATGTTTCAACAATTACTAGAAAACAAGCTAAACTGAGAGGGTTCTCTTACTTTCTGTACTCTTATGAGTTAACATGTTAAATACACTCTGCAGACACCTGTGCATTTACTCATTTGGATTTTTGCAAACTGAAACAAAAGCCCTTGGAGCCTGGACACACACTTGAAGACAAGCAAGCCAAGTACTGTCTGTGGATAAAAAAACTGACCTTGAGATAAGTCAACGAATGCTACCATCCACTAAATGTGGTTGTCAGTCCAACAGAGCTGCCTGTACCCAGAGAGTAACATGGATGCTTTTTTCACTGTAGCCTGCACTAGCTCATGTTCTAGTTAGTTGTCCTAAAAAAAAATCTCTCAAAGTCCCCTGCTGCTAGTGATACTGCCCACTTTGTGTCTCTGGGTCAATAAGATGCCAAACTGCTACATGGAAGCCAGAGAAAAATCAATGTAGCCCCAAAAGACAGAAATGCTGTTACCAAAGGTCACTAATCCTACTGAGACTGTTGCTATTTGGGAGTGAAGTTTTAAGATGCAATCTAGAGAAACAGCCATAGATGGGAAAAGAAACGTCCAGTTTTGTAGAGGAATGAAGGCAGTGGGTTGATTAGCATTGATAACATGCAGCTGTGGCCTTGCCTCAGAGGCAGTGGGTTGATTGACATGGATGATGTGCAGGTGTAGCTCGTCCCACTAAGTGGTTAAATATCTCTGAGGATTGAGGGAGAGGGGGTTAGGTGAAGTGGGAGTGGTATGGTTTGGTCTCTGGGGGAAGGAGATACAGCACAGATAGTAGAATCTGACCAACAGTAAAGCCTTGTTGCAGTCTACTAGTTTGATTATGCAGCAGCAATTGGTGCCATGTGTGAGTCTGACTGAGTTGGACTCAGACTACAACAACTGGTGCCCAATATAGCTGAGACAAGTGGGAGAACCTGTGACCTGTAACAGACACCATGAGAGGTGAGCCGTTGCAACTAATCCATATGGGTATATTGCAATATTTGTTGTCCATCTTGACTCAACTTGCAAATTTTGGTACCCAACATAGATGGGGGCTAATTGATATGGGTACAGAAGAAGAAAAATTCCATTTTAACAATGCTTTAGATATATGTGAAAAAAGAAGTGTAAAGTATAACAAAAAGGCAATAAGAACTTTGCTAGGATGGTGCAAAGTAAATGATGTGCTAGTTATGCTGAAAAATATCTCCAGTGTTCAGACATGGCAAAATGCTGGAAAATTTCTTTTTGAGGCTGCCTTGAGGGGTGATAAAATTGCAACATCTCTAACAACATGGAGATTAGTCTTAGACCTACTAGAACAATTAAATGTGGACAGGGAGACAAATTCTATATTTGCAATGCTTATGGATATATTTGAGAAAGAGGTGTAAAATATGACAAAATGGCAATAAGAATTCTGCTAGTGTGGTGTAAAAAGTATGGTTTGCCAGTTACAGTGAAAAAGGTTTTCAGCATTCAGACATGGCAAAGCATTGGAAAGGTACTTTTTGAGGCTGCCTTGAGAGGAGACAAAGTTGCCACAGCTTCATTAACAGCATGGAGATTGGTCGTAGATTTGCTAGAGCAATCAGATGTGGACAGAGAAATAAACCCTATATTAAAGATGCTAATAGAAATATTTGAAAATAAAGGCATAAAGTATGATGAAATGGCAATAAGAACTCTGCTAGGGTGGTGTAAAAGGAATAACTTGCCCATTACAGTAAAAAATGTCTCCAGCATTCATATATGGCAAAGTGCTGGATTGTTACTTTTTGGGGTTGCCATGAGAGGGGACAAAGTTGCTACAACATCATTGACAACATGGAGATTGGCCTTCAATTTACTAGACCAATCAGAAGCAGACAAGGAGACAAAGGCTGCACTTGAAATAGCCACATCCCTGGTTGCAGAGATGGTGCCCAATAAGTTACCTTCGGTGCCATCTGATTCTCAACTATGACCTGATTCATGCAGTCAAGGCCACAGCTGCATGTTATCAATGCTAATCAACCCACTGCCCTCATTCCTCTACACAGTTTGCTTTTCCTTCTTCAACATATTTACATATGCTTAAGATAATACATACCTTTCACCTGTGATATTTATTTCCTTGCTTTGTCTCTTAAAACAGCAATTGGCTGACACTAGTAGAAACCTGGCACTGGCTACATCAACTGGAGCTAGGGATAGTTTGATTTGGAATGAGGAACAGAACTCTGCTCATACATCCACTCTTATCTTGCAGGACTCCACTTACTTTGTTCTGACCTTGCCGGACTAAAGAGTTAAAAGTTCCTATAATAGCCATTGGGAAATCCTGTGACTGCAGAATCTTTTGAGCTATCTGTGCAGTTGCAAAACAATATTTGTGGCAATAGATGGAGAGCTATATTTGCAAATATTCACCAGCTGTATAGAGGATCTTTTCAGCTGGAAGTAACATGGATGGGACTTTCATTTATAGGATTGCTCTATATATAATAATCAAATATTTCTGTGTGAACTGTCTAGACTGGTATGTAGGCACTACAGCAGGGGTCCTCAAACTTTTTAAACAGGGGGCTGGCATGCAGATTAAGTGGCAGGCAGTCATCTGTGGCTGCTTGGTTCCCCCCCCCCCCCAACCCCCAGCAGGGGGTTCTGTAAATACCGGGGGCTGGATTGAGGACCCTGGGGGGCCGTATCCGGCCTGCGGACCGTAGTTTGAGGACCCCTGCACTACAGTGTTACTACTCTGTGTGCTGATTTTGGCTGGGATAGAGTTAATTTTCTTCCTAGTAGCTAGCATGGGGCTGCATTTTTTATTTGTTCTGGAAACAGCATTGATAATACAGGGATGTTTTGATTACTGCTGAGCGGCACTTACAAAGAGTCAAGGTCTTTTCTGCTCCTCACCTCACCCCACAAGTGAATAGACTGGGGGTGCATGAAAGGTGGGGAGGGGACACAGCCAGGACAGCTGACCCCAACAGACCAGAGAGATATTCTGTACCGTATGACCCCATGCTCAGCAATAAAACTATTTCTTTATTAAATTTTATTTTTTAAACTGGGGTTTGCTGCCTGGGAACTGGCTGGGTGTTGGTTGGTTGGTGGTGAGAAATTGTTTTCATTTGCATTACTTGTCTTTTTTTTGGTTTTAATTCTCTCTGTTATTTGACTCTTCATTGTTATTATCATCATTATCACTATTATATTTTGATTATTAGACTCTTCTTAACCCAGCCCACAAGTTTTCTCACTTTTACCCTTCCAATTCTCTTCCCCTCGTCCTGCTGGGCCTGGAAGTGAGTGAATGGCTGTGTGGTGCTTAGTTGCCAGCTGGGTTTAAACCATGACACTACCTTTTTTAAGAATTCCTGTATAATCTACAGATAGTTTTCAAATGAGTTTGGAGCATGCTGAAGTTTTTAATATATGTGGACTATAATGAATTGCTGCAGCAGATCCTGAATTGTGATTAATTAATGTGGCAAAGATCTATGGTTTTATATCTTCAGCCTCAAAATTAAAATCCCTGTTTTCCAAGTGGGTAAAGCCTTATATTTAGTAATAACATCCCTCCTAGCATTTAAGAACTTACAGTCTTGTTATATATCTACTCAATTTCCTCTATAACACTGCCCATTGTAATGTTACTTTGGGGTGCTAGATTATGGAAGAATGGACTCAAAACCATCTGAAGTTTGTCTTGATCTCACCTCTTTTATCTCTGATGGAATATGACAATCATCAGACACTTCATAATGATGGTAACCTCTGAAGTCATTGGGAGCATTTTAGCTGATTTGACTGGATGTGAATTACCCTGCTCCTCCCATTTCATCATCATGCTGCTTGTTGTTAATATGTTATCTGCTGTTAGTATGTTAGTGCCACTTGGCAGAGTATGATTGTTGTCTGTCAAATCTGTTCTGTTCTGGATTTATCCTCCATCCAGACCTCCTTGAGTAATGAGTTTGCCTTGGGAGAAAGCTGCATTGGTTCTTTTTTGTAGTTTTACTGAAGTGAGGAAAACTTTTCTCTTTAGCCCGCTGTAGGAAAAAAAGATACTAGCTCTGCTAAATAATCAGTGCACTTGCATAAAGGAAAACACAGCAAGAGCAACTGCTCAAGGAAAATTATTTATAGTTGAGCTCTGTAGTCTTTTAGCACTGTGGAACTTAGTTCACCAGGTTTTGTTAAAAAGTAATAGCTTTTGCCATCTGCAGCTCCTTGGTTAACCTTATCTGCTTACGAAGAAGAGCTGAATTCTGAAATTGTCTCAACGGGCTACGATACCTGTTGGAGAAAATAAGGTAATACATATCAAAAGGGGACACTGTTTATTGTACTTTTAATGCAATTGGCTTTGGTTTATAAAGGAGATAACTATAGAAATGGTCTGCTCCATTGTATCAAATTCTGTATATACCAAGTGAAAACAGAACAGCCACTTAGCCGCTGAACAAAGACTGGTGATTGTTATAACCAAGCAACACAGTGCCTACTTTCATTTTTACTTCCCAAACGAAGATGAGGAAAGTGTGAATAACTTATTTTGTCTCACTCAAATGAAGAGTTTTCAAAGGAACCAGAAAATGAGATCATAAAATTTGTCTCATTTTAAACAGTATTTCAGATGGAAAGCCTGGCAAATCTATGTTTTGACAGTGAAGATTGCTGATTATTTGGGAAAGATGTATTGTTTCTAAATGATTCATGAGCTGGAATTTAACTCTCATTTTATTCTACAATTCTTTATCCTCGCCTCTCTGATTGCAAATCACTTCAGTTTCTAATAATTGAAGGCAGTTTTGACTATAAGAGTAATTCTTTCGCTCTTTAGGAAAACAAGGAAAGATCAGGTACTGTAGTTCCACTGTTAAGTGGCAAATTATTTGCACAACTTGGAAAATCTTGAAGAGTAGTGAAAGACCAATTGCCAGAATAAAAATGTGAAGCAAATTAAAAGAATGTTAGGATGCATATCTGTCAGAGAACCCACTGAACAAAGCAAATCATTCAGGAACAGAATGTTATCTATGTTAAAGAAAATGAAAATAGATTATAGGGACAAGAAAATAATGTCAAATGAATGCTCCAAGGAAATGAAAAAGCAAAACAAAATGCAAGCAATTTTTTGTTCTGCAGTTAAATCTACAAAACAATTGGAAATTTCCCTATAATTATGCAAACACATACAGGAACAAAAGGCTAGAGAAACTGAAAGGCCCAAAATAATCCCTGAGATTTTTGCTTCTGAAGTCAAGTGGATGCATAAAAAAAAGTCCAGTCATGCCCGTTATTTTCCTGTCATTTGAGATTTACAATTAATGATTCTTTACATTCTTAATCTACTTTAATCATAATTGGGTAGGGATTTGTGTATACCTCTGTAACAAGGACTATAATTTCAGAAGAAAAAATAAGCCATCATATACAAGACATCTGCTCTTTACTGAGAAAGGTCCTGTAATTTAGGACCCAAAATTTTATAGAGCAACGATTCTTATAAGCACATGAAATTTTGAGTATCTTGGTGAAGGATTTTCACAAGATAAGTAGTTACTACTTTGTGGGATTTAATGAGCCTTTCAGTTTCTAAAATTGAACGTTGAAAAAATGGAAGAATCCCAAACTGTTAGTTCCTTTTGAAAATGTGTTCCTAACTGGCAAGTTCTTGGCCTTGAGTTTGTAAATATGTGAAGGAGAGGGTTCTCCCTTCAACACTTCCTACATATGCCCATAGAGGTTTACTGTTTTATGTAATTCTCCTGGTAAACCACTGCCTGAATGGTGGTTTCTATTAAAAAGCCTTGATTACCTATAAAAGCTGCTTCTTAACCAAAGAGAAGGTGCAATTTTTTTAGGATTCAAATCTGTGTGAAATTTTGCGGAGGTAAGATCAGTATATTTATATTGAAGTTTATCAAACATTGCTTGAATTGTACTGTCTGCTCAGTTTATCTTTTATATTTGTATATGCTAAAAATATCTTGTCTGTTGCATGTAATGTAACTAAGCATCATACAAAGAAAAGTCTCAAACTTGGTAATGAAATCAGAAGGTTACTGTAAACCAAAGAGGTACATGTGAGGGTTCTGGAAAGAAATGGCAGGACAGAATGCCTTTTCGTACACAGCCTAACAGTGCTTTCTTTTCAGTCCTGTACATGTCATTGAAGTTTCCCAATGAAATGTAATATATGGATATTTCCTTTTTTAATGTCTAACTATTCTATTTTTACTGCAATGTTCTTCTGTACAAAAGTACCAAAGGTCAGTTATCCAAAATTTATCTCATAATTTAATGGAAGAAATTAATTTCATAAGTCAGTGCTGATAAGATTGAATTTTACAGCTACTTTGTTTTATATGTTTGAGGGGGTTTATTTATTTTAGTTTTAAAGAACACATTAATGCCAGTCTATTCATGCCAGGAAATCAGCTACAGCTTCTGATTCAGTTTAAATTACATTTTTTTATGGGAATTGTAAATTTATTGTATTGTGTGACATAAATTTTGCTACAAACTACTAAAATATTCAGATAGGAATTGTCATATGAGACAGATCCTTTATGTGTACTTCATTTAAAACACTGCTTAGGCATAACACTCAGTAAATGTTCTCCATGCATAATGAGAACAATTAAGCTCTTCTTTTCATGGGTAAAAGTACATATTAAATTAAAAATCAGCATCACTGATCAGAGATAGACACATTTCACCAACAAGGTACACCTTGACTTTTTGGTGTGTGGTTCTTTGGCTGAATGAAGGGTGAGGATGAGTTGTGCTGCATCTACCCCAAAGTTCCAGAGAAATTTTAATGTTAAAAACAATAAAAATTTTGGGCAAAAAAAATTGTTTTTCAATTCAGAACAAAGTATATGGGGTTTGGAAATATTTAAAATGGTTAGCTACAGATATGGTTTCAAAATTAAAAGTAAAAAGTAGCTGGCTGTTTTCAAATGGTAAAGCAAAACAGCTGGCTTTTTAGAAAACAAAACCCCACAAAATTTTAAAAGGTAAATGTTCTATGAGTGAACTTCAGTTTTGCAGACATGCTTCATAGAGCCCCAAATGTCATGCTTGTGGGAGAGAAGATTCCACAGAGTTTTTACCATGTATTTATATTAAGCACTTTTTTTGGCTGCTTCACCTATGGTTTGTTTGCTTTCCTCTAATTTTTCTGTTTAAATAATGTAGTCCTTTCAGCAAAGATGGGTCACCAAGCCCATCCAAAGTCCATAGAGGTACCCCTTGAGTTTTTCAGAAAGCTCAGGAGGGAAAAGATGTTTGCAAAGTTGTCTAGTTCTGTCTCTCTGCTTTCCAGGGACACTTAATGTCCAGAATAGCATATTTCTATTTCATTGAGCTACTGTGGAGTAGGAACTCCAGATAGAAAGTTTCCCAGGAACCCCATCAGGCTGATTTCAAGTTAATAAAAGAATTCAGCTGGAAATTATGACATTTGGCTAAATTGCTGAATATTTTGTAGCAGTCTGGGGAAAAAAGGGGCACCAATCACTGGTAATCTCAAAAAGTCAGAAAAAGAAAGATTGTGTCTTAATATTGAAACAAAACTTTTGATTGAACCTAAGAAAATGTTTTGGGACTATTTCAGTTATTAAAGCTAAATCAGTGAAAAATTTGAAATAAAATGCCATTTGAGAGTGGAGGAACCAATCATTTGCCTTCAAAGCTGAAAATAAAACTTTCAGATTTGGAGGAAAAGGGAGGATGTTTCGCTCTTCCTCAAATGAACAGATTTTCTTCAAACTGATATGTCGTTCCATCATAACTGAATTTAAAATATTTTGCCGGCCAAACTTTTATGTGAAAAATAATCTACCTTCATGAAATATCTTTTCAGGCTGAAGAGGATTACATGATGATATTTATTTCCTGACCTACTAAACTGCAGTCTCAGTATCTCACAATATAAGGACTTACTAGTGAATGGAGGACAGACTATAGACATGTCTGTGTTTTTCTTATGTGCTGCCTCTAATTTTGGTGGAAAAAAAGGAAAATACTGCTTTTAGGTTTACATACTATTTTCTGCCTTTGGTGAAATGAGGCAAAGTTTTCTATAACCACATTAAAATAGGCCTTATAAAAGAAATGTAAGTTCAATGATAAGGCTAGAGTTACAAATCAAACACAATAATCATCAAATTGTCATCACTTCAGGACACATCATACCCTTCATCTGCATGCTTTGTAATTGAATAGAGCTGCCCACATACTCTGAGGGCAGAATATGGCTGTGAATACTGAAATAATTGCATATGTGTTCTCTGGAGATTTATGGACAATTCAAGAATTTACTTTCCTGTAGTGAAAGTAGTTCCTCTGCTAGTTTGGCTCAGTCCTTTGGGTCTAACACCAAACAGGACACCATCACTGAACTTGATTATTCAGGAAGGTACCTACTTGCTCCCGGTTATTCACCAACTATACCAGTGCCCATGGAATACATTAAGCAGGCTATCTGCAATATCTTGAGACTGCTGTTTTCCTGTCCCTGTACAGCTAGAGAGCAAAAATAGGCTTCCCAAGAAAACTGAGTGGATGGAGCTGCTTGGAAAAGTGCAGCATGAACATAAACTACTGTGAGAAATAATGACGATGTAGCCAGCTGTAACACGTAATGACACAGTATGGTTTCCAGAGGCTGGGCAAAAATTCTTCAAGTAACAATCATGGGCATTAAAACTAAGGAAGTGAACATGAGCGCTCACTCTGCATATTAATTTCATGTGAAGGAATGCAATCAAGATGGATAGTGACACTATATGGGAATTATTCTCATTGCTAGGCAGGTTGGAAGAAACACTTCTAGTTCATCTAACCTTCTTTTGGTCTAGGTAAATCAGTTAAAGCCACACAATTAATCTGTATTTTGGATGGCCTAAAACATTAGGTTTTTTCAGTATCAAGGCTCTGCCCTGAAACTGTGGACAGAGAAATCAAAAAGTGTTTTTTAAACCATCAAGACTAATCTCGGTCTGAGGTACTATACAAATATTAGGTCATCAGTACTATCTGTAGTGCTTTGAAATTTTAGATTCTAGTTTAATTTCCAAGCAATTAACATTTTAAAAATATACATTTTATCATGTATGGTGAAATCAGCAACCTGAATATTTGGAGTGAAGGAGAATCACAGAGCAGCAATATAGCATTTCACTTACAGCTGTTCTTGAATTTCATCTTGATCTAAAGGGGAGGGAATCTTGCTTCCACCAACATCTAAAAGATTTTCAGCTTAACATTTCTGCTAATATAATTTCCAAACCAACAATAATACTTTGGTGATGTAAGCAGTTGTTTATCCAAATTAATTTCAAGTTTGGATCAGATTATTTTCAAGCTGAATGGAAATAAAATATTTAAAGGAAAAATGTTCACAGCACTAATTAATGCTGTGTTATCTTTGGCAGGTTGACCTCTCTGGCTAAGATTTCTTGTGGTATTGATCAAGACTTTGTTTGCACAGTGGCAAGTCCAGTACAAGGAATAGCTTTAACCAAGAAAAGAGTTGACATTTGGCAGGATTACACTTGCAGTAAGATTTTATTCTGAATTACATCCTTATGGTTAATTGATATAATAGAGACACTTTAAAGAAATATAAAAGGTACAGTCTTCATTGACATTAAAAGACACATAGATTTAGCCAAGGTTTTAATTAGTCAAATTTTTGTAGCTCATGCTTTAGCTGCAACAGTGACAATGTAAACATTCCAGACAAGGTTATGTAGGCTATGTACATCTGAGTCATTGATATGTTCTTATTTAATCAGATTGACATTAACTAGGTTGTAAACAATTGCAAATATGCTGTAGTGGGGAATAAAAAGGCATTAATTTTGAGTCTTCTGCCCTGTCACTTTATAATTTCATACTCACAGAAGAAAGCTCTTGCCCCAAAATCTTGGTTAGAACTATTTTCACACGTGTGTTAGGTGAGACACAAAGTCTGTGTGGCTACTCTTCTTGTTGCATACGTTACGAGGAAGAATTTCTTCTTAAATATGCTTCCCCTTCGCTTTGCAGAGAATGATATCCTAAGTTCCCCGTATAGCCTCTTTGTTCTAGCAAGTTTATTTTAACGGTATGGATGAACTAACCTGGAAAAAAATTATATTGGTTGAGTGTCAAGTGTATTTTGAACTTGTCTTTTCTTGTGATTTTCAAAGTGAAACTGTAATAATAGTTTCTAATAATCAAGCTTCTTACTAGTAGCATTGTGCATGGTGTGTCATCTGTATCCACTACAGGTACCTAACTGCTTGCTATATAAAAGGAAATTAAGACATTAATCTCATAGAAACTTTGGTAGCAATAAGGATATGCTTTAGTTTTGGATTATTGCTACATATCTAATCATGAAGACAACTTTATTCTTCGATTAATGCAAGAGTAAAACGTGTTTGCATTTTGTATTCTCAGTCCCAAGAAAGTGACACATTACTGATGGTGTGGAAGACTCCAGCAGAACTTACCCTTAGTGATGTAATTGAGATAAAAATCAGTCACATTATTTACATTGGAGAGGGAACAGGTTGCCCTTTTTTCTCACTTTCTACTACAAATTGATTCAGTGCTTCAAAATTAATGTAGTTCTTTGTGATTATTTTTCATGGTTTGAGCAATTTGGCATTTCACTTTGCTGAAATAAGGCAGTCTTGAAAAACAAAGAATCTGACACAGTAATGACAGTGAATCAACAGAAGAGGAAACTGCTGTGCTTGCTCTTTTCCTTACTTGCTAATCTCTATTTTCTAAACTGAGAAAAGGTTACAAAGTGTATAATAACTGCTTTTACCTACGCACTGCTGTTGTGCATATAGTTTGCAATGTTGTGGGAGTATGAGCACCATTCTGATGCATGATTTCATAATTTATCTTTAAAGACCATAAAAATATTTTCCTTAGGTCTGTGTTAAAGCATTATACAGCATTAAAAAAAAAAAAGAAACAAAGTAATGTAACAGCGCACTGTATTTGAAACTAACTTGATGTGCTGGCTAAGGGGATTTAAAGTATGATTTTCATTCTCACTTTGTAAACTTAGAAGGAGTTTAACTATGGTCACTGGAAAGAAAATCTTAGCAAAAAACCAAAACAAGTTCATTAGTTTATCTGAAGCAAGCTTAAGAGAAATCCTGAAACAATATTACGGATTCATGGAAATGTAAAAAAAAAAATTATAGAATCAATATGAGGCGGCTGTGTGATCTGTATGACCACTGTTGTCAAAATATTGGAATTAGGAGTCCTGAGTCAGGTGCCTCTCAGAAGAGGCCAGTGTGTTTTCCTACACGGGAAACATGCCATAAACACACGTTCATACTCAATCAAATGTATGTCAACTTGACTTTCAAAGGGACATGTTACCTGTTCCTGCAGAGGTGTGATGTGTTTGAAAACAGTGAGACACAATGTAGGGGGCTCCAACCGGATCATGTATTAACTGTATAATTTCACTTGCACCACTGGTAAAATGATGCAAGCTCCTGTCTAACCTACCTGCCACAATGCTCAGAAGGGCAAAAAGAAGCAGATATGTTCTAGGTCCTTTCTAGAAAAGCCTTAACATCCCTTGATATTACAGTAGAAAGATTAGATAGTAGTCTGCACTCAGACGCATTTCAATAACCTCCAATTGACATATTCTGGTTTTCAGAATACACTGAGCTTTTGGCTGCTCATTATATCCTACAACTCGCATATTACATTCATAAACCTACTCTGTGCTCTGTCAGTCTCTGCTGGTTTGATATATACAATTTATTATGTCATTTCGTATGTATAAAACAGGGAGACATGGACTACTTCTTTGTCAGAGGGAAATAAAAAGTCTAGTTTTCCTGTTTCATTAAAATGCTCAGAGCTGACTTTTCCAGGAGGATTTTCTAGATCTGTAAAGTCCCATAAAAAACATGGAAGTACTTTTAACTTTTAAGACTGCTGTAATCATCCAAAATCTTTATCAAAGACATGCATGCATCTAAAACATTCCATTGAGTGCTTCATTGGTAAATGAAGACTAGTTTGCTAAGTGCTTTAGAGTTGTTACGATCACATGGAAAAATTGCTAACAACATGACGCTTTGCCATTGACGAGTCCTGCAGACAGCTCTGGGGAAAAGAATTTTATTTACTCTGCTGAAGTACTTTTGTGAAATATCTGATCACTCTATCAAGAAAAAAATATTGCAGGGGTGTTAAGCAGTGGGAAAATATATGGCCAAATACACATTTAAAGAGCTGCAAATAAGAGGGGGGAGAGTGGAGCAGTAAGGCACGAAAGAAATCAGTCAGAAATGTGTGCTTTACGTTTTCCTTTCCTCATCACTTCTAAAAAAAAAAAAAAAAACAAAAAAACTTGAAAAGTAGAAATAAAGCGTTTTTATACTGTAAGTGCTGAACATCTACAGAAAATTCACCTCCATAACTATAAATTTGGAAGATGGGATTTTCAAATGTACTTCATACTGTTACACAAGTTCCAAAAGTATACCTATAGACTCGCCAATGAAAATAGAGCCAGTCGCTATCAAGTATCCTTTAGAAAGCTTTGGAGAAGTAAAAAAATAAAGTAAAAAAAAAAAAAGTCTATTTACCCATTACAAGTTTATTTAAAATGACACAATTTTTTTCTGTTTAATTTTAGATGGTGCAATTTTTTTTATCTGGTGGGGCTGTAATATGAATATTCAAGACTCCACCTGCTTCTATCAGACACATGCTTATTTTAGTTTTAAAAAGCCTGTACAGGGTGCAATTGCATTATGTAATTCTAAGAGAGGGTTAAAGTTTTCATCCCCCTTTTTTATTATTCTGATTAACTAATATTCTGGCAGATATGTTAATTTCAACATTTCTATATAATTAATCACCTTTTGTTTAATTGTAATATGTTCCAGTGGAAGCACACATTACTTTGGACACTTCAGACCTTTAGATTACCAGTACTTAGGTATAATTTTCCACATACACTGTCATTTTTCTTTTTCTCATTCAATCCCTAATAAAAGGTCATTGCTGATCAATAAAACTCAGCTAAGCTCACTTTTAGCACCAAATTAAGTGATCAGAATTCAAAACTATTCTGCTCCCAGACAGAATGAGCCTTTTTGAAAACCTGAACCTGATTTATGTGCTCAAGCATGGAGACTTGAAACTGACTCTAAAGTTCTAATAGTGAATTGTTCTTTGGCCTCTGTATTTTGTCAAAAAACATACTGAAATACAGGATGTCCATGTGAATCAAGGGTTCATTGAATCTTAGATAGTCCAGCTATATTGGATCATCTCTGTGGTGTTATTAAACACATATAAAATATGAATATGGCCTGTCATGTTGATGAACTTTCAGCGAACTCAAATAGTATTATATCCTTTTTTCTTGTTCTCACAATACATTTAGTGTAATTTAAGATTATTGCAGTAGCCATCTAAGCTGCTTAGGACCATTTAAGAACCATATGTCTACTGAGCAGAGGCTTCCATGTTAGATATGTACTTCTGGACTTCATGACTATCCCAATCCTAATTTTTTATAAAGCCCGTTTACTGGGGTCTATGTAGCCCCTGCTTTGGTCCTCACCCAGGGAATGAGAGCTAAAAATAGCTTTTCATGCTTTCAGTCCTAGCCTCCTAGTTTAAATCATCATTCAGAGAACTGAATAAGATTTGTTAAAAAATAGAGGAACTTCTGTACCTATATTCCAGTATTTTTTAGGCAGCTTCAGTGATTCTGAGCTCTAATAATCAGTTTCACAGCAGTTAGCCTTTATTTTGTTAAGGATTAAATATTTCCAAGTTGTAAACATGCTCAGCCAAAGTATTTTTCTTACCCAGAAACTGTCCATCTTTTACAGCTATTTTGGGCTTTGGGGAGCTCACAAATGGAATTGAATGTGATCTATTATGAAACATGTTGTTAAAAATAAAATGTTAGAAATAGCACGTTTCTATCTAGCAGGGAATGATTGATTATTGCAGCATAGAAAAATCAGGATGTTAGCAGAATAACAGTAAAGAACCACATTAGAGTTACTGCATATAAAACCAGAATCTTTTGTTGCTTAAAAGGATGTAGATTTTCCAGAACTGAGGTGACTGCCTAAAAATACAGAAATGGTGGTATTTATGGCATATCAGATTAATTTGTCTTTTTTAAGATATATTGACAGGAGTCACTGTATTTAAGTGCCAAATAAGTATGATGAAAAATATCTATCTGTTATTTTTCAACTGTTGTTGTGAAATCTTTTGTCTTCCTAGAAATGTCTGATGGAAAAATGTTCAGAAAATGATTTTTTAAAGCCAGCTTTCTTAACCTGGTATTATACTAAACCCTTCTGTCTTCCTTTCTTCAACATGAAAGAAAAGAGACAGTGCTTATAATGAGACAGTACATTTAACTTTAGCTGGTTTAGTTAATACCTACCTTTGCATTTGTGGGGTTGATTATGCTCTTGATTCCAACTTGTTTGTTCTAACTCTATTCTTGACATCGCAACCATATCCCTGGGGCAAAAATCAATTTAATACTGGAGCACACACCCATTAGATCTTAGTACCACTGAAAGCTGAGTTAGGGTATCCTGCTCTGCTGCTCTTGTAGTGGTGTTATGAAGAACTAGAAAAATGTAAACAAGGTTCATCACAAGACCTCATCATATACCATCAGACTTGAAAGCATGTTACAATTTCTGCCATAAGGCTATCCTGTCTTGGCGATGAAACTTCATTGCCCAGTGAAACATACTATTTTTAAATATACATCTCATAAATATCTGTGGAGTGTTTGAAAGAACAATAACATAAAAGCTGGAGAAGCTAACCCCCCTGATTTTTACAGTATCTCTGTCTTTTCTATAACAAGCGCATGAACTGGGAGTGTAGCTTTACCACTAGAACAGATGATCATAATCTATTGATCTCAGTCAAGTTTTTCCTCCAAAGTCACAGGTGAATTTGACCCTGTATTCACTATGTGGCATTGTGCAGCCAAGCAAATAATCACAAGATGCTCATGAAATAGCCATGTTGAGGTTTTGCTGGAAAACTTTCAGAATTTTTTTTTTTAATGGAAGTTGTTGTATTTGTATGGATATTTATTCAATTCACTAGCGCAGAAGGTGATGGTCATGGGGAAAGTTCCACACTCATCAGCAGTATGGAATTAACCTGATATCTGATTTTCTGAACTGAAATTCTCCTTCACATTCATGCATTTATAGGCACATTTCAAGGGTGACACTTCTTTCCACAGTCTCTCATAGGCTTTGTGATATATTGTACTTTTTGAAACTGAAAAGTAAGCACATGAACCTATACAGCTTCACCCTCTTTGTTCAGGGATTTATGAAACAATTTGAGTCTGAAATGCTGAAGATTCTGCTGTTGCTATTTCTAAAATCAAAACTACGCCATGTTAGAAGCATATCATCTTGTGACCTGTTTCTCTAAGCAAGCACATGAATGATAAAGGAAAAAGTAAATGAGAACTTCAGAAGTCTGATGCTTTCAAAAAATGTGGAAGCTCTTCACTAATACATTATCTATCCTGAGGAATAATTATTATTATCATTATAAGGACAATGATTTCACCAAAGCCTTTCTTTCACAGTGTGTTTTTACCACATCTACATCTTCTGAATCCTTTTTCCCAGTTTGTTTGTCCCATTTTTTGGCATTCCATCCTCAATAGAATATAGCAACAGTGAAAAGAGCTGAACAGAATCTACAGATGTAAAACTTCTATTGAGAAAAAATTTTAATTGAATTAGAAATTTTCTTCAAGTAGGATGAAGTAAGTTTTGTTAAATTAACCATTAGAAAGTTTCTCATTTCAATATTTTCTAAACTAAATGTTACATCTAATATTCCAGAATTACTTTTCATCTCAAACTTTTAATGAATTATAGTAAAGAATATGTAAATCAAAAGCTTGAGGTTAAACTGAAGCAGTTTAAATGTAGCTAAAATGTTTCCACTAATTTCCACTGATTTACGACTTGCAGCTTTTGTGAATATTTTGACTTTTTGTCCCAATTTATAGTGGAAAGAAGTTTTCTAATTTTAAAAGTGTTCTCAAATTGGGAAAATTATTTCCCACCTGGTTCTAATAATAGCATGTTTGTGTGGGCTGTGCTTTCAAACCTACTGTATCTGAGTGCTTTGCCAACAGTTAAATCAGGGTAACCTACCTCAAGTTCTTAAAATGCCTGGGTCTTGTATAAGTGCACCAGAAAACTATATGAATAGAATAAACTCACAGTCAGTGAATTGTTCCCCATCAGCCAGAGAGGACTGAAGGTTACTTTGCCCCTTAGACTGAGTTGGATATTTTCTAAAATGACTGTTAAAGTAGACCCCTAGCCTAGCCCCTCCCTGAAGATTTTGGAATTGCCTGCACCCAGTGGGGAGCACAGAATGTTTTCAGAAGGAAGATGGTGACGTCACTGGCAAATTGAAGAGGTAGCTGGTTGCTGAGCATTTTTAATCAAGGTTGTATCGTTGAGACACAATGGGGCTCTTACATTACAGTAGCTATTCCTGGTTTTGTGGCTGTAGTTGTGGGAACTGAGCGGTTAAAAAAGGGGATGCATGAAACAGAGAATGCTCTTGTGCCTCCAACTCTGGAAAGTGTCAGTCCAGTCCAGATCCACTGTCACTATCTGCTCCAGAAGGTCAGAAAAGATTGAGTTATGGCAGAATTAAGGAATAAAAGAATTTGGTTAGGGAACTTAAAAAATTAAACACAAACTCTGGCTCCTTTGATTGTTGGTGTCTACTTGTGTATCTGTGTGAGAGCGAAAACAAACCTTTCCAGCTTCTCTTTTTAAGCTAACAAAATCTGTTTCCTTGTATCTGAAGTATTTAAACATAAAAAAGAAAACTGTTGCTCTCAATTTTTTTTGTAACATTTTAAAACCTGTTTCTTTTTTGACTCTGTCAAAGACTTTGGGGGAAAAAATAAATTAAACTCTTGCTCATCTAAGCAGGTTTCATTTTTTATGGGTTGTATATATTCAAACAAATCTGTTCCTCTCTTTCAGCATGGTGGGTTTTCTTGTCAAAATGCTCAAAGATCTGTTGCTCTCTTTAAGCTCACTGAGAAAATTACTTAAAAGATTTAAAACTCTGTGTGATTGTCTATTAGTACCTACATTTTTTCTAAGGTACATGAATCTTATAATTTGGGGTCCAAGGTATTACAATTCCCTTATCAGACAAAATCACTGTAAGAAAATTCTTAGAAAAATCTCATCATAATATATGCATCTCTGATCATCACACGTGCACATTCAGAGTTTGAACAAAAATCATTTTTAAAGTACAAATGACTCAGTGCATTTGTGCAATAGTAATCCAGTGCAGTAACATTAATCTAGAACTTGCTTTTAAGTGTCATGAAGCGATTTTTAACAGGATTTTGGGCTTCTGTTTGTCAGCAGAATCATCTTAATAATATATATTTCATAAATACATTAAAGCATCTATAAAAAGATTAATTCTGCTGGCTAGTGCACATGGTAATTTTTGCAGGCTCAGAATTCCTCTCTTTGTAAAGAATAAAGTATTCCAGTTGAATTTATCTGAAAAATCTTGTACTGGGAGAAGAAACTTGCAGATAATTGGGCAATAGAACAAACCCAAGTATATTCATATGAGACCCATGTGAAAGACTGGTTGTCAAACACACACTTTCTGTGACAGCTCTTTTTTTTTTTTTTTTTTTTTTTTTTTTTTTTCCCCCTGTATTTGTTTCTAATTTCTGTTCTAAAATGTGCTGGGTACCTGACTTTCTTGCATGTATGTGTGGTGCGCCAGGGAAACCTAGACTGGATCACTAAAAAAATGTTCTTTCAGAATATGCTTGGCGAGGATTGTCTCACTTAGCTAAGGATGCTTAGGTCTCAGAACAAATTATACAAGAATCTTTGACTACCAGACTGGACGAGCCTCTCTCCCATTTCTTACTGAGACAGAGGCAAAGATAGGCTCCAGGAGGGGTGAAGATCACAGTGTACAAGCTAGTTCCGTCTCACTGATCACCATGCCTGCTACCTGGAGCAGGGTTTTAATGTTATGAAGAACGTTGATATCAAATGAAAAGTGGACTCGAGAAAAATGATTTAAGAAGCCACATTTAAATGCCAGTCATGCTAAAGTCTGTGACAGTTTTGAAAGCGCTATACTCTAGAAGTTGTATAATAGGAGACCTAGCCATGGACCAGGGCCTCACTGCCCTGGACATCTCTTCAAGAATGGATTTCATTCTTAATATTGCACTAGCCAGTTGTCAAACATTTTTTACAAAAACTAATGAAGGGATTTGGTTATTCCTTTAGTCCTATTATGAAGTTTCATTTGTTAATGAGCAAGTAATTATGGCAAAATCCCAAGATAGCAGAACTTCAAATATATGTAGAATCCGATATGCACTTCTTAGGGTTCCTCAGTGAATCTGAATTTTTAGCATTCTGCATAACTGGTGAGTAATGCATACTATGAGAAATATACCATATTCTTTTAAAAATCTAACTAAACTTTTATACTGCCTCTTTTTCTTGCCACAGCTGTGTCCCTGTCTGCCCAGCATTGAGTAGGAATTTTGCTCATTTTGTGGTTGTGTCATATTTTATTGAATTCAACTTGTTTGTGGAAGGTGATAATTTTTGATCTGTTATACCCTGACATGACAGTGACTTACTGCAAACCATGAAAAGCCCAGAGATTTCTCCTGAAATTAGTTAAGACACATTGCTGACAATCATACCCTATGAGATTAAAATTACTTAGGTTACTTACCCTTATAAGCAGTGCTAAGATCCTGCTAGGCTTGGGCTTCATGTTGGTAAATGTTAGTGCTGGAAGTCCAATCACCATCATTCCATTGGAATGGAGTCAGTCTCCATTTTCAAGGTCTCATAACCAATAAATTAGCACTGGATTTGCAAAAGTTTATTGCTCTGTGTGCCATGTTCTATCAAATTCCAGCTGTTTATATTTCTACTAGGAGAAAAAATGTTTTGAAAAACTTACCCTATTTGTCTGTATGCCTATATATTAGACCAGCAAATGCTAGATAAATAATTTTGTTTGTCCCTGGTTTCCGTATGTTATACATAAAAGCACAGTCTGAGGGTATTTAAGAGCTTGTCTAGTCCAGCTCCCTGCTGAGGGCAGGATCAGCTGTATCAAATCATTCCTGACAATTGTTTGTATAACCTGTTTGTGAGATTCTCCAGTGCTGAGGGATTTAGTCTCCCAAGGAGTTTCTTTCCCAGGGTAATCTCTCACAAAATGTATTGCTAGACTTTTTTTTTTTAAATATCTAGTCTAGTTCTTCCTTACTATTGTTGAAGTCTATTATATATTCTGCTATTCCATGTTATACTATTTCTAGTCTACACAGAGAATAGTTTATTACATTTCTTTTTGTAACAGCCTTTTATACATTTGAAGACTGAGATAATTGATTATGAGTCAGTGAGGAGAAGAATCAGCTCTCCTTTTCTTTCTTAAGGAGGGCATCAATTTGCGAATTTAATGGTTTAATTTCAATGTTTGTTTTCCTTGCTGCATTCATTTTTCCCTCTACTGAAGCTTCACCACTGACAATTGCCCAATGTCCTGTAGCCTAGTCCAAATCTAGTGAACACTGAAAGAGCTTAAGGAAACACCAGGCTTACTCATCTGTAGGCATATGTCCTGGGGTCTGTCCTGCTCCACAGAAAGGTTTTCTGCTTGGCACATAGTCCCACTATGACAAGCATGCTTTGCCGCATGCAGATATCACACACCAGAAGAACAGCTGATATCATCAGAGATGCTGAAATGTGAAGTCTGACTTTTAAATCAATCCCATTTGTGTTGAGTGTGTTTTCTTAGCATTCTAATTTTGTCACATCATGAATACTCCAGCTGGAAGCAATGTCTGACAGTTGATTTGAGGAAATCTTGTTTTATTTTTAACTCAGAACAGAATAATTGTAGTCCTGCTCAGCCAAGGTTCTCATAAAAATTTTAAGGACAATATTTATGGAGGATTTTAAGGCTTAAATAGTTCTGAATGTCAAGATTGTGTTGTGGTGTTTCCTAGGAATGTTACAATTCCTATGAGTGTTACAAACTTTTGCTGTGGTGTCTACCTGTGTTGCATAATCTACTCTGCAATTTAAAAATCAACAAACAAGTTGTATAAAAATGCTTTCAAATTTTGAAAATTGTCATGACTTATTTTTTCATCAGTCCTGCAAATGTTCAGCTGTGGAAAGACAGAGACAGACTGTGGTACATCTATGTGTGAGTCTGTGCTTCTGAGTACAGACAACGGTCATTGGTAAGAAATCTTCAGATCAAAAGAAAATTCTGAAGTTTGTCTCAGAAGCTCTCAAAGCACCAAACATTAGTCTTTGACTCAGATTATTGGAATAACGTTACATACTATTTGCCCAGAACTGCTTTAAAAAGAACAGTTCTCTGACTATGCATCACCAACAGAGAATCTGATTTTACTGCCATTTAGGACAGCATGGATAAGGAAAAATGAATCCCTAAATTAAATTACTTAACCATTAATAATAATCTTTCAGGAAATATGCAAGGCAGAGCTCTAGCACAATATGATGATATTATCTGAAAGTAATGATTTTTAATACATACAGTGGGTTACTCTCAGCAGTGCAGAGAATGAAACTGCAGGGCTTATATCTCCAGAATAACTTGACACAAAACAATTCATGTGGCATGCCTGACAGGGTCAGTGTATATGGAGAAATTAGACTGCAATCAACCACTGTTTCTACTTTTCTACTTTGAGGCAATTCCATCTTTTGAAGTTGATCTCAAACAGCAGTCTGGACCGCTTTATAAATGTCTTCAAACTCAACAAATTATCTACTTTTCATATATATTTCTCACCTATTTGACTAGAGCTGATGACAATGTGTTTCCATTCATTGTGGCTCATCAAGAAAAGGTATTTTCATCTATGGTATCTCATTCTTCAGGCCACCATACAAGAATCACTTGACTTGTAATGGTGAAAGTAAAAATATTAACGTTGTAGTCAGGTAAATTATGCTGGTGTAAACACAGCAAATGAATGGAGAATCAGTTCTGGATCAATATTCTCTTGTAACTACTAGAATTTCTGCACCATAAGTCTGGGACAGTTTCTGAGCTTGGGAACATTCTAGTCTGCACTTTGTTTTGTAGCTTAGACCACTACCATATTAGCAGGAAAGTTTTACTATTCCTGAGCAAGTACCCTGTTAGCATACCGCAGCCTTGGCTATAACTTCTGCCACTTCCGAAAGAAAAAACATGATCCCATCTTGAAGACTCTCCCTCACTTTATCTTTCCACTTAGCTTTTCATGCAACATTGTTGTGGTTCTTTAAACAAGTGGGGGCACAATTATGGAGGGACTAGAGTAAAAGAGCTCTTAAAAAGCCATAAATTCACAGAGCTTGATGGAATCAAACTGTTCATTGTGGTATAAACTGTAAGAAAAAATGTGGCTCAAGGAAAGTATGTTGTGCTGTTCCAGCATACTATCAGACTGTGACTTTTACAAAAAAAGTTTAACATAAAAAGTAAAATAAGATAGAATCTTAATAACTTTAATTTCTTTCTCCTTACTCTGTGTAGTTAAGTTTTCATAATACTCATGAAGAAGTCTTATTTACGGCTTAGAGAGGGAGGACTGAAAGACAGAAGGTGCCGTACAGAGCACTCTAATTGCAAGCGGTTCCACCTCTGGCCTGTCTTGAAAGCTTCACAAAGATCAGCACAGATCTCTTTCCAGCTGTCACATGAAAACCCTATTGAAAGCTACTAACAGTCTTTATTTCAGTTGATCATCTGTTTTATCTAACTTAGAGCCAGTTGGTAAAAATACCTTTCAGTTAATGAAACATGGCAATTTCTAAAGTTCTTAATGAAACCTAGATAAACACTCTACTTCTTGTAGTAAAAGCATCATTAGGGAAGCTCCTTCCACATAGGGGCAGAACCCTGCTCCACGCTTTCTGCTGTGCTAGCCAGTCTCATTTTCTTCTAGTTATATGTGACCTGCATTGTCACTACCTTCCTCTGCAGCTGTGTCATGCAGGGGCATAGATAAGACTTGCTTGCTTTCACATTTGTGATCTTTAAGCACATGTCTGGACAGAGGTTCCTTATGCTTGCCACCACATCTAGAATGTCCTCTAAGCTCTCATCTAGAACTCCTTGAAACATCTCATCTATACACCTCTAACAATAGTTGCAAGATATTCAATGTGGGCAAATGTAGGGGAGGGAGAGGTCATTCCTTTCACAGGAGGAAGAGAATCACATTCTGAAGTACCAAAGATGGGTTTGGGGCCAAGTTATAAGAAAAACAGAAACTAGATATAAATTTCAACATGATCATTTGCAATTTTGCATAAAAAGAATCACATTAATGCTCACAGAACTTAAATGAATCTATAAATCTGTAAGGATTTGCTGCTGTATCTAAATTAATGCAATTTCCTTAGACTAATGATGTAGTAATGGACTTCGGTTAGAAAATTATGATCTTGATGCTTATGTACATTAAAGATAGGCCAGAAATTAAACACTTGGAGGCAATAACAGAGTTGAGAGATTAATTATTGTACATGAATAAAAGTCATCAAGCTATAAACATATACACACACAAAGCAGAGGTATGAGAAAAACATGGAGAACAATTAGAGTAAAATAATCTGCGAAGAAAGGTTTTTTAGGTAAAAATACTGAGGTTCTAAAAAAGAGATTGAAGAAAACACCTAAAAGAAAACAATTCTAAAGACTTTTTAATATCTTCACCACTTTTCTTGTCTGTTCTCTTAATTTAGTCTCTATTCTGTGTGTTTCTAAAACCTGCCTTTAATTGCACTGTTACCTATTTCAGAATACATATTATGCGCTTGGATATAAGCATATTTTTTTTAAGTCTCTATTAGAAAATGGAATTGGAATGACTACTGGAAAAAATTTAACAGGGATATAGGGAAGTAAAGAAAACAATTTCCATCTTCTAGTAAAATTCACCATTCAGTGTTTGAAGAAAGTAATCATTTTTGTTATTCTCTACCATGGCATTTGTATAATTCTTAAAATTTCAAATATGTAAGAAGAGAACAAAATCCTGCTCTCAGTGACACCTAGTAAAGTAGGTATTTCTAGTTTGACAACTGGACCCATAAGTCAGATAACAATATTGTAGGTTACGATTTGGCTGAGGAGTGGAACATTTGCTGTAGCAAGAGATTACAATTAAGTTTCTCAAGAGGTCTTCACCCATCACCTACGGATGATGTTTAGCCTTCTTAACATTCAGGTCATGTGGCTGGAGTTAGGCAAAAAAAATATGGAAGCAGCGCTGCTTCATGAGAGCTCCCCAAAGCTCCCACTGCCTTTTGAATTCTGGTATAGGTGGGAGTATCCAGTCAAAGGTGCTTTGGAAGACAGACTTGTGTGCTTTACATAGTCACAGAACTGTTGAGTTTGGAAAAGACCTCATGAAGTCATTTAGCCCAAGCCCTCTGCTCAAGCAGGGTCAACTACAGCAGGTTGCCAAGGACAATGTCCAGGTACATTTTGAATATCTCCATGGATGGAAACTCTCTGGGAAATCTGTTCAACTATCCTCACAGCAAAAAAGTTTTTTTCTTCGGTTCAGATGGGATGTAAATGTGTTTAAATTTATGCCCATTGCCTCTTGTCCTGTCACTGGGCACCACTCTGAAGAGCCCGGGTAACTCTTCTTCACGATCTGCAATGGAGTATTTATACACAGCTGTAAGACACAACTGAGCCTTCTCTCTTCAAGGCTGAACAGTCAACTTTCTCCTTGTATGTCAGATGCTATAGTCCCTTAATAATTTTTGTGACTCTTTGCTGGACTCCAGTAAGCCCATATCTTCCTTGTATCGGGGAGCCCAGAACTGAACACAGCACTTCACATGAGTCTCACCGGTGCTGAGTGGAGGGCAAGGATCACCTGCCTCAACCTGTTAGCAGTCTTCTTCCTAATGCAGTTGGACTTTTTTTGCTGTGAGGATATGTTGTTGGCTCATGTTCAGCTCATTCTCCACTAAGACCCCAAGGTCCTTCACTGCAGAGCTGCTTTCAAGCTGGTCAGTCCCCAGCATGTACTGGTGCCTGGGGTTATTCCTCCCCAGATGCTTCATGGCATACTTTTACTGCTGTGAGTACAAGGGCAGAAACAGATCAGATGTTCCTGATAGAACTGGACAGAGGTTTTGACCAAAACATTTCTAACATTTATAGAATGTTGACAAAGACATAATGTCTTTCAATATAGCCTCCTACAGATCAGATGGAGCATTCTCTAAAAACCATTTTTGTTGAGTTTGGCGTGTATTCAAACTTTTGAAAAACTGATACAAAGGAAGGAGAACTATTCTTTTGCAAATCTGTTCGCCCTTTGCAAATTTCCCCAGTGTCTGTCACACTCGTGAGTCTGAGTACTTGCTGAATGGAGACCGATGCTGACTTACTACATAGCTGTTTTTAGAAATGCAGAAACAAGATTTTTTGAGATGACAATGACATTTACCACTTATGAAGAGTCCCCACTATAAAAAAAAAAAAAAAAAAAAGCAGATCTTATTTGCTGGTCTGCAAAATATTCCTTAGAGAGACCATGAGTAACTTGAAATGTTCCAACCCAGCTTTTTTTGACTGGGACTGCATCTGGCTGCATCTGGAGTGCTGTGTCCAGTTCTGGGCTCCCCAGTTCAAAAGAGACAGGGAACTACTGGAGAGGGCCCAGCAGAGGGCTGCGATTAGGGGGCTGGAGCACCTCCCTGATGAGGAAAGGCTGAGGGAGCTGGGCCTGTTCAGCCTGGATAAAAGTGAGAGGGGATCTTACCAATGTCTACAAATATCTGAATGGTAAGTGTCAGGAGGATGGGGCCAGGCTCCTTTCAGTAGTGCCCAGTGACAGGACAAGGGGCAATGGGCACAAACTGCAACACTAGAAGTTCCATCTGAATATGAGGAAGAACTTCTTTACTTTTAGTGTGACAGAGCACTGGGACAGACTGCCCAAAGAGGCAGTGAGGTCTCCTCTGGAGATATTCAAAACCCGCCTGAATGTGATTCTGTGCAACCTGCTCAACATGAACCCACTTTAGTAGGGGAGTTGGACTATATGATCTCCAGAGGTCCCACCTGATCCTGACCATTCTGTGATTCTATGATTCTGTGATTCTGTCACTGGTGAGGACTTTGACAGCTAACAAATGAGTACAGCTCTGTCAGAAAAAGACAGAAGAGCCAGGGCTAGGGCCAGGGTCCTAACCACAAGTCTGTACCACCTATATGCCTCAGAACTGGCTGCAGGGTGGATCTCTTTGGCACTGCATGAAACAAAGTGAGTACACAGAGATTAAGCATTTAGCAGTAGGACTGACATCAGCACGGCTACATGCATTCAGCTTGCTGTGAAAGAAAAAAATACACGTAGAAGCAGAGGCAGATTAATTATTGACTTAGCTTTTTTATTTGAGAACAGGAAGAACATAGCGCACTAGCCTGATTCTGTGATGCCCTATTTGTTAGCTGGTGATAGGTAGACAGGTTGGGTGCGTGATTCACTTCACAGACTGGGAAAGACAGTCTTCAAATGCAAAATGAATTCTTAATGCTATGTCCTTTCTCACTGTTCTTCAACCTTGAACAATTATATGTGCTCAGCTCAGTTTCCCAGTTCTTATACTGAGCCTGGGATTTGCTCATTATTTGTATTTTTCTAATTAACATTGCAAATCCACAACATATCTAATAGCACATTGACTCTTTAGGATATGATTCCCTTTGGGAAACTTAGCAGGATGCTTTTGAGCATTCATATTATTTAAAAGTAGCAGTGTGTTGCCTAAGTTCATTTTTGCTGACTTATTCAGCAGCTTTGCTTTATCCTGCAGATGAGTACTTCCCCTTCTGTTTTACAAGTACACTGACATAGGAAACACAAACATGCCCTATGAACCCAGTCACAGTCTGACTGCGTCTCATTCAAGTCATGGAGTTCAGCTCCACGAGTTTAAGTTTTCTAATGATCTTAGCAACACTGAAGTAGGTAGTGTAGGAATGTAGTCAGGCGTCTTCTACACACGTCATACTGAGAGTGACTCCATACGTAGGGTACTGGATCTGAACCTGCAGGCGGTTCAACATCCAGGCAGACTCAGAAAGAACACTGCAGAGACCATAGAAAGGTGAAGCAATTAGAGCTGCTTCGGTCTTCCGTACGCTTTGGTGCAACCTGATAACAGCACATAGTACCAGGAATAAAACCAGGCTGAAGAAAATAACCTGAAAGAAAGAATGGAAGAGCTAAAAACTCCAAGAAACTCTTAATCTGGGAGATCAAATTTAAACCCTAAATATGGGAGACCAAATGAAAGAGATTCAGACAGCCCTGTCATTCTCCATTTGCAGACAGCGTACGGTTATTCAGACAGAAAAACTGAAGTTAGTCTGTAATAAAGTTTAATGAGGTTCATGTTTTTCAGTTAGTCTAGGCAGGGAAGATGACTGTGAACTTATACTATTATAAAAACACAGTCTGCATAAAAGAAGAATACACAAGGGACATATACCTCATTATCCTAATTTTCTGAGCATATAAAAATGAAAATGAGTGTACAAACACCGGTAAGATTTTGATTTGGGTCTGGAACTGAAGCGAGAAATTGGCAGATAACTGGGAGATTCTGACTTGAATCTTTATAATAAAACAGCAATTTCAAAATTTCAGTTTGAAATAAGCATATGGTAACAGTGTTATTAATATGAAAAAAAAAAGAACTAAAGGTAGTAGAATCTAGGAAGACCTTTAGAATCTGAAAGATACTGGCAGAGTAGATTAATGCATAAATAGGAAACAAGCAAAGGTAGTAACCGGTAAAAAAATAAATAAATGAGTAGAGCCATGGAAAGAAAACTTATTAGGGTAAACATATATCCAACTGTGATTATGTCAGGAGCATGCACCCACTTAGTCTTTCAGCAAGGTAAGTAAGTGGGGGCAGAGAAACCCGCTAAAAGAGTGACCCTGCTCCAAAGTACAGAAGCGCCTCATTCAGTGATATTGCATGATCTGTAACAAGTACTACACTGATATACTTCTTGAGTGAACAGAGGAATATGAAAGATGGTAACCGGAAAAAAGATGACAGATCCTTTAGGTACTGATGCAAAATAATTAAGCATGTCATAAAAATACTATTTTCTCCTGTTTCAAAGCAGAAATTTTGAAGGCTAAAGGGTGGTGTATATTTGAAATACCACCCTTTCCCTCACAGTCTGTTTTAACAGCAATACTGACAGATGTACAGTTTATTCAACAAGCAAAGCAAACATTTTGATTGTGGGCTTGACTGCACAAAGCAGTGATGTTGCCAGTATAAAAAGAATGCTGTGTTCTTTTTATATCTTCTATTTTCAAAACAACAAACAGTGCAAGTTTCCAGCCTTCGACTCTTCAACCTTACAATAATATTACCTTAAAAAAATAAAAGGGGTCTTTAATGACAGCAGGCTTAGACTGTAAACCTGTGTTCAGTACAGTATCATTAAAATATTTCTGGTTTATACTCCTCCTGTAATTTTAATCTTTCAAGGTATAAGATACATCATTTCATCAATGACTGGTCACATAATAGCTTAGCCAGAAGCAAAATCTGGTTGAATTAAAACAGTAGCTTGAAAATGGGAGTTCTGTATTGTAAAATGATGTAGGACAGAGCTCTTACCCTGAACAGTCAGTGTATACTAGCCATGCTAACAATAGTATTCCGAATGTGCATGATGATCAATAAACAGAAGTTTTCTACTGTATTTCATTTTGCTTTGCAAAAATAATATTTTATAGCATTACAAATTTATGTGTGTTACTGCTCTGTAGCAAGTTCTTTAGGTGAAGCTGAAAATGGCAAGTATTTCATTGTGTAAGCTATACTGATAGCAGGAAGGTAATTTGGTCTCTCCCTGGTAAGTTATTACAGCAATATAGGCAGTGATCTTGTAGTTACATTTCTGCAATCAGTGATTGGAGCTTCCTGTCACTGTAGTAGGTTTCTTGTGTGAGATTAGATCAATTACTTTAAATCAAGCCTTCCACAGTGTCCTGAAAGTGTCCAGACTGAAGTCAGGCTTCTTACAGGACTCTTCTCTCATTTTATGACCTGACAAGAGCTAGATTTTCAGAGCAGTTCAAAAGCTAGAGAGTCAGATTTTTATGAAGCAACACAACAAATGTTCGTGATTAAGTATGGTGCCAGTCCTTTTAAAAAATCAGGTCTTTAAAATAAGTATGTTCATATTCACCCTTTTGTCTCATTTCTCCACTTCTAAAATGGGGACAATATTGAATGTATCTGCATAGAATATGAAAGGTGTGACTATGAAGTGGTGTGACTTTGATGAAATACCTACGTTTTCTGGTTGTAGAAGACTATTTAAAAGCTATGTAGAGAATAAATTAAAAACAATACAGAAACCAAAATTTCTTTCTGCATATTTTTGTCCAGATATGTCCTTATTCCTACTTTCTCTTTACAGAAAATTTTTAGAGTGAACTGCCTTTGCTGCTTGTCTTTTCTCAGAGGCTGCAGCAAAAAGAGGTTTTTACTGACTTTTGACTGCATAGTCTCACATATTTTACAATACCAATACCAGGAATGAATCTTATATTGTTTACTCTTGATTGCATTATATACTGCAATATTGTTATTTTAGTCTTCCCAAGCAGCACATTTTCAGGAATATAAATTAGACATGTATCTTTCTTGCCCTAATTGCAAGCTCCTGGAATCTCTTTGTGAATGAGATACTGTAATCTAAGGCTGGTTTCAGAAAGCAAAATGTTAACAAGTATGAAACTCGTCATGTAGAACTTTTTCCTGTTTCCTTGTAAAATCTTCAAATGAGGTGAATATGATCATGCTTTCTTTCTGATTTATAGCAGAGAATAAATTCTCTCTAATTTAGAGAACATAAAGGTATAGTGAAGGTTTTTACAATAAATCTTTC
Source organism: Falco rusticolus (assembly GCF_015220075.1). Classification (NCBI taxonomy): domain Eukaryota; kingdom Metazoa; phylum Chordata; class Aves; order Falconiformes; family Falconidae; genus Falco; species Falco rusticolus. The sequence continues at coordinate 41,531,389 of NC_051194.1, forward strand.
ATGACAATTATAGCTCAGCATACCCCTGAAAGATATAAGCACATTTGTCCAGAGGACAGCCATTAACCAAATGTTTGCAGTTTATTTTCAAATAGAAATCTGCAGGTTAGTCACTTAGTAACAAAACATTAAAGCAGTCTACTTCTTTTAATTATTTGCTTGTTTTTAACTAAGCTTACAGATACATCCTGCCTGAATCTGCTTTCAGTGCTTCCCCTCTCTATATCTGTTAGTGATAAATAATGTCAGCTTATGTGGTCTATTGCAAGGCCGTTTATATCATTCTCTGAATTGGTGGGTATTTTTAGTCGTGTTTAAAATACTAAGGGCTGTTGGCTACTGCCAAGATAAGTAAGCAGAGAATACTGTCACTGTAGGGTTTGCTTTGTCTGTTGCTGCTTAGGAAACAGTCACAAGTCATGCACTGATTGACAGGGCTTCACTGCTACTCTTGACAACTATAAGGAGGGTTGTCATGTAGTTTAGATTACTTGCATAAAAAAGGACAAAAGAATGGAGATTTAAATCACTTTTGCACTAATCATAATGTTTGGGCTCTTCAGAAAAGCTCATATGTAAAGCTATGAAATCTTTTCTACACTTACTCAAAAACTAAACTACAGAACAGTGAACGGATAACTACTGTAGAAACAGTACTACCGATTTTAGAAAAGGGGATCAAAAATGGTATTAATAACAGCATAGCCATAAGCACTGGTTCCAAAAAATGGAAGAAATTATCCTGCCAATTTTTTTATTCCAGCTTCCAATTTAAAATCATACCTAACCTAGAGCAATTGAAGCTATTGCTTACTCAAGAGTTATGCCTGTATAGCATATTTCCCTTTGTCTTACAGGGAAGACACTGTTTAGTGCTCAAAAATAAAACATAACAGCAGCTTTCTTGGCCATGAGACCTATCCACTCCCCAGACTGGCAGCACAAGCTTGCCAGAGGCATATGCTGCTCATTTTTGGAGTATTAGAACAGCATATCCCATACTGTCTTCAGTGTTTCCCCATGGAGCCCAGTTCTGCCCAATAGAGATCCTGCAGAAGAAGAAAGTTTCCCTAGTGTCCATGGAGGAATATAATCTAAAAGGAGTGGTGTGCAGGTGATGTTTCAAGTGATCTGAAGGCTGTCAATACAGTTTATTATAAAAGGAGGCAGATTGTATACCAGCAAACACCACAATAAAATGGATGCAGAGCTTAAATTTCAAGCTCATAGATTGGAAGGAAACTGTAAAAATTGATCCTTGTTCTAGTTTCATAAGAGGTGATTGAAAAAGTGAGCTGTAACCTGGTAATTCTCTGTGATGCACAGAATTGCTGTATTGGAATGATAAACCGTGAATGAATGAAATCTCAGCAAAGTCATGCCTATTTTACTTTGATAGACCAACAGCCCTTAGAAATGACCAAGTAGTTTGGTCACAAAACCGATTCATTCACACTCCACTAACAATTCCCTAATCTTGGCATGCTGATAAAGCCTTTTCTTATGAGTACCTTGAAGGCGACTGTTCTGACAAGCCTTATTCCACACTGAGAATGTATGGAAACTACATGGAAGCAGTTGGCTTCTACATCATCCTACTGTCAAAGATACATAAAATGCCAGGCTGCAACTAGCTAACTTCAAATCAGTTAGCTAGTTACTGCTCATTAGTGAAGCATGACTATATTCTTCAAAGTTAAAGAGATCTGAAAGCAAATGCCTTCTGATCTCAATAGCAAAAATGTATTGTAGTACAAAAATAGAACTAGAGACATGGGAAAACAGCATACTATAAATTACTGCCCTTTGAGGGTCGCAAGAATCACCTTTTTTTTCTTTCTTTTTTTTTTTTTTTCTTAAAACATGAACATCAAACCTTTCAATGATCTGTCTATCTGGTAAATTAATTTTCACTTCTAATTTTGGTCCATAAACTGACAGAAAAATGCAAAGCAGTTCTGTCAAGAAAAAATGTCTTTATAGTTCATTTTCTTAGTGAAATCAGAAGTATCAGGATTTTCCTAGAATATTCCATCTCATGAGATTCTCCATCCAGCCTTGAGTACTTAACAAACTTTGATACTTGTAGTGACTTTTAGGTTACTAAGTTAGGTGGGTTACTTACTAAGTAAGTTTAGGATCTAAACTGAACACTATTACATTAGTAATAAGCACTCTACTTATAGGTTTTATGTCTTCCTGTTAGGCAACTTCTTTTTAGACCTTATCTCCCACCTCCATGATTCCAGAAGTGGTAGGAACCAACAAGCTATGAGATCAGTAAGTTAACACATGATTAAAATATTTGGGTGCCATAAGAAATGACAGACTTTTACGTCAACAGAAGCTATTACACTGATCTTGTTAATGGTTCCATTTTGTACCAGGTTTTTCTACCTCATGTACTTAATCCTACCAAAGTACTTACTTGAGAGCATTTTTGTTACTTTCATAATTATGTCTTATACATGTCACAGACCAACCCTTGAAACAGAAGTAGTACAATGATTACAAAGGCTTCCTTGCAGAGAGTTTGCAGAATTTCTGATTCCTTTTTTGATACCTACTTAACATTTTCTCTGGTTGTCTATGGTAGTCATTTGTATGCTAGGTTTTTTTTTAAAAGATCTTTCTCAATTCTGTAATACTTGCTGGAGTCAAATCAAAAGATAGTGACTTCAGTGGACTTTGGACCAGTGACTCTTTGTCATTAAGAATAGGGAGATAAAAACTTTGGTTCAAGCTGGATTACCAAAATGCCTTTGAATCCTTAGCATAACGTGCTTTTGTTCTTGAAGCTGTATTTGCATGTGAGATGTTTATATTTATTAAATATTATTCTATGGATATGAGTGTTCTTTGGTTGGATGCAGTGTTTTAACTTAGATTCACATATGTGCATAGATATGACAAGAAAGGAAAAGACAATGGAATAAATACATTATTTTCCCATTGGTCACTATTCTTACTGTTGTCAGCACAGTAGCACACAAGCTGATTTTACACACCAGTCTCTGGTGCTCCAGTGGACCTGTAGCATGATTTGAAATGCCAGAAAAAATACTTGCTGTGGAGAACTAGATAATGTGCCTAGTCACTGTGTGAAAAGTGTGTATATTTAGGGGAAGAACTTGGAAGGACTAATTAAATAGGTGGTGATTCCGGGGAATTACCTCCACAGCCTCTCAGTGTTTGGTGGTACGTGATCAGAGAATGACAAAACCACAGAATTACAGGACACAAGGTTGGAAAGGAACACACAAGATCCTCTAGTCCAACTCCTCTGCTCGAGCAGGATCAGCAAGAGCAGGTTGCTCAGGACATTACCTAGTTGGATTTTGGTTTTGGATATCTCCAAACATGAAGGAAACCCCACAGTCCCTCTGGGCATCCCCCTCTGTGCTTCATTTCCATCCCAGTAGAAAAGTTCAGATGGGATGTAATGTGTTTCAATTTGTGTTTATTGCCTCTTGTCTTATCACTGGGCATCACTGAGAACAGTTTGGCTAGCTCGCTTTTACTCCACCCCTCAGGTATTTGATAAGATGCATGTTGATAAGATCTTTTATTCAGGCTAAGTGGTTTCAGATTTCTCAGCCTCTCCTGTATGTCAGATCCTTCAATCCTTAATCTTTGTGGCCCTTCTCTGGACATGCTTCAGTATGCCTGTATCTTTCCTGCACTGAGGAGCCCAGAACTGTGCACAGTATTCCATGATGTCTAAAGGTTTCTGAAATTTTTAAAGAAAAGACAATAATTGTCCTTGTATTACAGTCTAATTAAATATATTTATATATATATATATGTAGTTATTCTATGCATTTTGTGTAGACTGACAAATTGAGATCAATAATTTTTACCGCTTTATTTGCTGCTTGATTCCTTTCCTAATTCTTTCCTGTCTCACATTCTTAGTGAGCCAACAGTAACTTCCAATTAGTAACTTCAGTAGTAAGGTGAATAAATCTCCATTTAAAAAGAGTGCAAGGAACCAAAAGGCTTAGTAAGTCCTAACAAGTGTACCTGGAACTGTGCCAGTAAATTTGGTTATCAGGACCACCTGGAAAGAGTCAGGCTTTTGTTTTAAAAGACCACAGAAGGGTAGCTGGTTTTTGGGCAGGGAATAGAAGTTTTGGTTGCAGAGGGAGAGTATGGTTAGTGGGACCCTCCTGCAAAGGACAGCGTGTAAGGGAGTGAGCTTTCATGTTCTTATGGAGTGTCAGCAAGTCTGGGAAAAACTCAGGCTGAAGATGAAAAGTCAGATCAGCAGGAGGTTAAATTCCTGTGAGTTAATAGCGTTTTCTTTGTATTCTTAACATTAGAAAAGTGGCAAGTGGTTTCAGGGAGAGGGCCCAGCAGATCATGACAGGTTTTAAGGGAAAATGGAATCTAAAATAGCAAAAAAGGTTTATATTTAAAATTAGGGTTCAACAATGTTTACAGTATTTTTATTTTTATTTTTTTTTAGCTTTGCTGTGGACAAAATCCTGAATGCTGTTTTTTAAGATAGCATCCACAAACCTTTATGGAAGATTGAATCCTAAGAAAAGACGGTTAACTGAAAAGGTGATAGATCTTTAGACTGGTGTTATCATTGCAGTAGTTATACAATGCCTAGTCATAAGGCAGCATTACATCTGCTGTGTTACATTTCTATAGTTACCTATTGTTAAACATATTTTACTGCAGTAGCCCATTTTATTGTCTAGAATTCAAGTGAAATGTGAGTTTTGTTTCAGTGAAGGTCTGAGATATGAAGTAAGATGCTATTACATATGTTGTCCCTGAGGAATTAAGCCATCTGCAGAAAAACCTCCACCAAGGTGACCTCCCAGTTCTCAGCTGAAGAAAAGCAAAAGATCCTACTTAATGCCATTAACTCACATTCTTCCTTTGTCTTTTCTATAGTGATTATAAATATTATGTAATAAGGATGTATAGTAAGTTCAGTGTGTGAAATATGCCTATGCCACAATGTTTAAAGAGGATTTTGATTGTTGTGATGGTGGCAATTCAAGGGAAATGAGCTCCAATTAGTCAGACAAATAAAACTAAGAAAAATAGTACTTGCTTTAGCACTGTGATAACTCTTAATGAATTCTTCATAATCAAAGAATGCTTGATTACCTGACCCCGTGAACACAGGGTTACACAATGGTCTCCTACATAACAAGTGTGTAATCAAACATCTGTATGTCATAAATTAAACAGACCTCCAGCTGGTCAGCCATCTACAGAGTTGTTGTTCTCATGGAACTGTCTGCCTGTTCATTGCTTCTCTTAAACTCTAACATTTGTGATGGCTTTTGTATGTCTACCTGTTAGTGTATGCTTTTTTTCTGTTTGTATACTCTTTTTTTTTTTTTTTGGTGACGATATGCGTTTTCTATCAAAGTATAACTGAAATTTTGAAATGAGGAGAGAGAGGAGGAGGAATTTGTGGCCAGATCTTCAGGATGGCTCTTGTGATCCACAGATACTAAATGCAGCTTATGTTTTGTGCAAGTATTACAACTGGATTTACAGACACATTTCTAGTTGGAAAGTTAATGAAATACTGCTGAATATTTGGACCTTGTTACATGACAATTACCTTTGCTACATTTTTATTCCTTGTGTATAAATCTAATTTCTTTGTATACTACCATGTTTCTGACATTGATAGAATGTTGTAGGGCATGTTGCAGTATTTTCAGTTCTTGAAAAGATGTGAACAACTATTTTAGATACATGTAGCCTATATCACTGGTGATATAATCAAATTGGGTAGGACCCCCAAATAGCTATGCTCTGGAAGTCCTCAAAATCAATTTGAATGTTCATGAACTGGGAGTTAACACTGAAATTAATTTTACAGTTTGGCTCTGTTCTAGTACATAAAACATCACATCAAGATAGTAACTGCCTGGGATTCATGTTACCCTTGCTTGTGGGCAATATCCTTTGGAGTCTAAACAGATAGTCTGTGTACCTTTAAAACAGGTTATAAGAAAGATCCTACAGAGAAGCATTAGAGTTACAGGAAACAACTCTGCTTTCTCTAATACTTCCATGGCGGGGTGTGTGCATGTGTGTCTTGTCCTAATTTTCCCATACTTTGGAATTAAGTTCTCCCTAAGTCAGCAGTGTCCCTATATGAGGCAGTTATTCAGAAATTCACACCATGTTAATTATCTTGCCTCTTCTGACAACTCTTCTTTCTGCACCTAGCATGCACATGGATTTTAAGAGTTTTCACTGTTTCAACTCCTGCTAATATGATTTTAATATTTACATGCGCTGTTGTAAGCACTGCAAGCGTAAGTCTTCAGCCTTTCTTTTGAACGAACTCTGACTTATTTTTGGGTGCATGCAATGTAAGTTCAGTGCGTCTAAGATTTATTCTTAGTCTCAATGGCTTTTGTTGGCTCTCTGCATAAATTTTTCTGCATTTTTATTTTCTGTAATTCCCTTAGGGAAATGTATATGCATTTTACACTCTTTGAGGCTTCTTAATATATCAACACTCTGTGCTGACCTGCATTCTTTATCTTCATTTCTTTGACAGATCTACACTTTACATTTGGGGGCAGGGAGAAATCTGGTTTAGATCGGCTTGCCATTCTGAAATCTCACATCTAGGACACATGGATGTTAATCTAAATAACTTGAAATAAATCTGAGGCTTGTGGATGCTAATGTTATGTTGGCGATATAGACTTTTCAAACTGTCATTGATAAACTAGCAGACAGAAGCTGATAAAGCAGCCTAGCTAATCCAGTAGCAAAGTCGCCAGCTAAGTGAAAACTGACTAGGTGAAAATTTTCAGTCTTGTGTTTCTGAGCCTATGTGGAAGGACCAAGGGCCAAGTCTGTACTGTGTCGCTGCTTGTACCATTTCCTTAGTAACTGAATCCCCAAAGGCTCAGCTAGAAATGTGTCATCTGCCCATTTCTCCTCTGTATGCCAAGAACTGGCAAAAACGGTGGTGAAGGCATGAAGGCAGTGAATGCCGACATAGGTGTCCTGCTTTCACCCATTTGGACCACAGCTAAGTGGCCCAAGCTTCTGCTGGCTGGTCTTTTCATCTCATGCGTGTTCAGGAGAATATATGGTAGTGTGCCCTTCTAACGATTGTATATAGAAGAGTTTGGGGAAGAACGCTTTTTCCTTAATGGGTCTTTGTGCACCAATTCTCCTGGCTGAGATTCTGGGACTCCTTTTACTGGAAGCTGACCTTCCTTTTTATAGAAACTTTATAGCATTGTGCCTTCTGTTCTTGAGAACAGGAACTTGATGCTTTTCTTAGGTCAAAATTGTGTTAAATTTTTGCCAGGAGAATTTTAGGTTAGGCTTTTGATTACATAACTGCCTACTGGCAGAAGGCCTAGTATAGCTGTACCTACAGGAGCTGAAAAGAGCTTTGCTGTGATAACTTTTGTTTACTTCTGGCACTAGTTAAAACTACTTTGAAGGATCCACTCTTTGCCAGGAGAAAGGGTATCTGCACTTCAGGATCCAAAGCTATACTTGTGGGTATTTTCTGCTGTGAGGCAGGATTCTCTAGTATAGTACCTGGAGTAGAGATGTGCTGCACAAGCAGGTGCATCAAAAGCTGGAATACTTCTGTAAATAGTGTGAATACATCAAAGATTAATTCAGTTCAGTAAATCCAGTGACTCAGTGACTGTTTAAAAGCTGTAGACTGAGATAATACACTTAATAGTTCTATCGGTGATACTTAAGCATATATATGTTGATAAGAAACCAAAGGACTTGTAGTCTATCTCATTCAGGTAAGGAAAACTTGAATTTTACCAATGCTACCATGAACTGTTAGAACTTCTTATATTGTTTTCCATGTTTTGATTAACCTTATGATTTGATTATATGTTTTCAAAGTTTGACATTTTTGGAGTTACGTGGAAATTTGAGAACAACCTTAGTAAACTTTCTTCTCTTACAAATGCTGATTGTAAAACATTTGTCTTTTTAAAATGTGTGATTTAGTATTGGGAATCTATGGCTCAGACTGACCCTTTGCCACTTTAATAAAGGCTGTAAAAGGCCTTGGAAGTATGGAAGCGAAGTCATTTATTACAAAAACATTTGGGCCTAGTAAGCTGGAAAGGTCAAGCTGACAAAAATCTTAGACTCAGAAAAGCTGCTACAATGTGAGAAGACATTATCAAGGGGAAAACAAAAATTCAATGAAAATATTCTTGGTAAAAACATAATTTGGTTAGTGAAGAAAACAATGAAAACAATGTAGTTGTCCTGTAATGTTCTTATTTCAGAAAGCTCCCTGTAGAGGGTCTTTTCTATAGAGTAGGGGCTGGAAAGTTGTCGATGTTTCTGAAAGAAAATGTGGAGGAAGGATTCAAGCAAGATGCAAAATGAAGCAAGAGAAACCCATCACTGAACAACTAATAACAGTAGTTAAGCTATTCACTAGCACTGAATACCATATTAAAGACTTTCTTCTAGGCTAAGCATGGCAGAAATTAGAAGCCTGGGATTCCCATCTATAAAATGAGCATTTTGGCTAAAGGGGGAAGAGGGAACTGGGAGGGAGGGGAATCCATGGAGGGTCTAATGGTCAAAAATGATCCTTGTCAGATGGTTCTCAAACATTTCAGTGAGGATCTTGATTCTTCTGATTTTTATATTTTTAATTAAGAATTAATTGTGAAGGAATCAGTGGGATTATACAAATTGATGAGAAAAGGAGCTTCAAATATCGTCTTGTATTGTTTAGATAGAGAGACTGCAGGGAGAGCAAGGTTAGATGTTATAAATGGTTACTGAATTTGTTTCCATTGTAGTGACTGCAATACTGACTAAAGTCAAACTCTTCCTTTTGCATTTCACTCCAAGTTCACCACAAATAGCTTTTCATTCAGTAAAAGAAAGCCACATATTTCCTGGTCTTCACAGGAGTTGAACTCCATTTTATACTTCTGAAGCCATCACCTTTAAGAGTTAAGTTTTCTAAAATATACCACGGATTGTCACTTGACTAAAGTGTGGAGCAGCACAGGAATCCTCTTAAGAAGGATGTACCCTGGACAGGGGAACTGGAGTGCATCATATGACAGCATCAAGTTCAAAATGACACTATACACTGGACTTCCTGTGAGGATGGTCAGAATATTTCTTTTTTTATGATAGAAAATGAGTTGTCAAACATAGAGTAAGAAACTTCATTCATTGTCAATAATATTTGTACTTGAAGCCCTCCGTGGAAAACTTTAGCCTTCTATAATAATATAACTGTCAATAGACTTGCCTTTCACATTTTTTTATTTACTTTTTGTTGGGGTTTTCTTCTTGATTTAAAAACTTTGCCTTTTCACATTTCTAGATAGGCTGTAGGTTAAAAACCTTAGGTCAAATGGCATGGAAAATCACTCCACTCTTGAAGCATACATTGATGCATGAATATATGCTTTCACTAGAAGAATATCATTTCCTTATTATCATGTAAGGAAATAAATTGTGCTCAGGTGCTTAGAGTATATGTTTAGAATTTGAGATCTCAGCAAGTTACCCTGTTAAGAAAATGCACCAGAAAGTCTGGGATAATAACATAAATCAGGAAAATACATGAGAAACTAGGCTGTGCATCTTGGTTATTTAAACACAAAGGCTTGTCCTTGCATTTGCAGTAATGCTAATGATCCAGTCAAATATTTGAGACAAACACATCAAATCTTGCTGAAACAAACTACGATTTGTGGACTGTACTCTACCTCTGACCTTTCTAGCCTGCTGTGTACTCTTTTATGTGAGCATCTGAACAGCATTTCATTGTTTCAAGCTGTCTTAGAGACAGTGACTTTTCTGCCTAGGAAACATGTTAATGTTCCTATTCAGTTTTATTTTAAAAATCTACTGATTTTATCCCTGTGGATAAGTAGTATCATACACTTTAAATACAAAATACTGTGCTTTTTGCAGGCCTTTACAGTGCTGAAGTTGGATTTTTAAGTATGAGTTTGAACATGTGCTATAAACTTGTAAGTGCAATTGCAGTAACTTATTTAGCTAGCAGTAGTTTTCAGTGCCTTCTGTGACTCATTAACACAATATTTTGCTCCTCCCAAGATCAATGGGAACTGTGCCAAGTAGATAATAAATTTATGCATTTATTCTGCAACATTCAGTTTTGTGATATCCCAGTTCTAGACAAAGTAGAGCTTTTCTACGTGCCAGAAGTCAAGCTTTTCCAAAGCACAGATCATGAAGACCACTGATGTGAACTGGCTCTACCTCAGTCTACAAGGGAAACCAAGTTACACCAATTTAAAGTTATCGGCATATGTTCCCATTTTTTCCTGACAGAGTGTTTAAAGTGAAAATATTCTCTATATTTTAAAATATGGACAGAACTTCCCTTTTTAAAAATAATCTAAGTTTGTGTTGGAAAAGGGGGAAGGAAATGTAAACAAAAGACAGAATATCCCTTAATTTTGAAAAAAGTCAGTGTTATTTTGCAATATTTTCGATTTTACTTTCTTTTCTCTGAGGAAAGCAGTGATCCTCCCTCCAGGGGCTGACAGATGTGGAATTAGATCTGCCAGTATTGCAGGGACAGACACAGTCATTCCATGTTCAAAAGACTGTAATGCACAAGTGTTATGTACCCGAGAGTATCTTTAATTTTGTCATATAATTTTAAGGGCCAGGGGAGGTTCATAATCCTCATTGATCTTTTGTCCTTTTTCTGAGTCAAGCTACAAAGTCTTAATACAGACAGCAATATAGTTTACTTTTTTCTTGGGGATTGCTGTCCACTGGATAATTAAGTCACATTAACAAGTTGAATGATCTAGACTGTTAGACAAGCATAATTTTTTCATCACCAGCTTCCAAAAAGCCTTTTGAACTAATGACTAATCTTTGAGACAACCTTCCTTTCTACCCCATGATACTCACATAATCCCACTTGAAACTCATTTCTGGTCCATTCCCAAAAGTAGCTTAAATTACACTGCCACAGCTGTATTTTTTTTTCTCCTTTCAGAATGTCATGTACCTTGATCTAATACCTTAGCTTCCTTTTTAAAAATCCAGTTCTCCAACAGAGCCCTGCTAAAATGGATTAAGGATGCCTTTATATCTCTAATAACTAATACACTTGCAGCAAAAGCAGTGTTTTGGCATATATTACTACAACAATGAAATACATTATCCATGAAAATGTATTACTTATGCTAAATACATGCATTGTTTCTGCCTTTCAATTAACATATTTACATCTCTCTGTGCTACCTCTTACAGACACTGTATTTTTGGATTTGTCTTCAATGGAGCAAACATACATACCATAAAAATAACAAGCTGGCATAGAGCAGCATTCTTGCTCTATTTGATGAGAAAATGTAGTCATGAAGACTGTTTTGTATTTAAAACATGATTTCACACATTACTGAAACTTAAAATTTAAGAAAAATGTACTAGTTTGCACTGAATATCAAGAAGTACCCAACTGTGGAGACAGCTTTTTTTATCTAGTAAAAGTTTTAAACATTCCACTTCTCAGATAATAAACCTCATAGTAAGGAAACCCAAAGTATATTTGCTAGAAAATAGGGATTAATTCCTGCTTTGCATTGGGTCATCTTTTCTTCATTTGTAAAGGAATGAAGTTGTATAACAGACAGAACAATAACTGTTCATACCTGGAGCAAAGAGAGATCAGAGCAACTGTGATTTTTTTTTTTTCACCCCCCCCCCCTTCCCAGGGGGTGAATACCATGCTTTAGAATTCATGAATGCATGGAATCTTCTATTTAATTTTATATTTAACAAAGATTTCATAAGAACAGCTTTCTTGTTTTTCATGTATAGGTTCTTCCTCATGACTTTTTGTAGTTTATACAGATTATGTTTGTTTATTGGAATATTTCATTAATCTCCATTTTTCCTGGTGCATGTTTCTATTTCCAACATACAGTATATTTCATCACTTTTCTTCTTCACTCTAATCTGCTTTTCTCAGCGCTCATGCTCTAGGATGTTCTTTTCCCATCGCTTCATTCTAACAGTGCCCATAGCTAGAAGTGTTCTTTGACATCTGCTAGACCACAGAACAACAGCTTTAGGCAAGCTGGAACTCCCATTACTTGAGAAATCTAAAACAAGACGAAACAAACAAACAACATGTGTATGGAGCAACACTCGTATCAATAAGGTCTGGATCTAAGAATTTTGGAAATCCTTTAGAACTGACTTTTTGGTTAATTTTTGAATGACTGACTTATCTACTGGAGTAGGGTTGTAGTAGAGAGGAATATTTAATTCTTCTGTTACATCTGTTTTGTTTTTTCTGGGTATGAAATTAGAAGGTAAGCCTTCTCGGTTTTTCTCAGTACACCTCTGTCCTTAGATGTCACTTATTGTCTGTCTGACAGCAAGGACAGGAATACAAAATGTTTAGCTTACCTGTATCGTACAGGGCATGAAATAAAGAAGCTTACCATGGGACAAAAATTACAACTTAATCCCCAGCCAAGAATCACTTGTTCTGGTATTTATTTAATACATGACTGAGTACTGAGCTTTTTTTGGGTGTTTTTTTCCCCTCTGTTGGTCTAACTGAGATTTGCAAAAATTTGGGTCTGTTCCTGCACCTGTAAATGTTGACAAAAGTTTTGTCACTTTCACTGAAGTGAGTAGATGGCAAGCTAAGGTATAGGAGAGAAAAAAAAGTGAAATCCTTTATTATATTTGTCTGGAACGCTAGAATATTAGTTTTAACCTTATTCTATGAGTAATGGGAAAAGCATACTTAGAATTTAGGCCTTATTGGGAGACTTCACCTTTGTTTTTGTTTTCATACTGGCCACTTGTTCCTAATAAGGTCGAATTGGATAGTTAAGTAGTAAATGCCCATGTCAACCTTTTAATTATCCAAACTTGAAGAACCTGGTTTTGATTGTGATGGCTAGAGTGGTATTTTGCCTTCCATCAGAAACTCAAGGCTCTGGTAGTATGCTTCAGATTAATGACACTGTTACTGATGAACCTTTCTAAATTATTTTATTTTTTTAATTAATTGCTTGTTCATTTACTAAAGAAGCTACAACATTTCTAGTATACTAAACTTTTTAAATGTTAATAACACAGGGGATATGTTTTAGAGCTAGGGGAAGCTGAAGGTTACTATTTGCAAGCATGAATTCAAAAAGCAAATAGCTGGATGGCTCAGTCATGATATTGTTCCTCTGGGTTTGGATATTTTCAATTATTCACCTAAAGATGTTTTCTTGCAGCAATGCTTCAAGAATACCTAGCCCTTAGGAATTCCCGTATTTGTCTTAAATGCATAATATTTATGCAGTGATTCAGCATGTCTTCATTCATCAGCATTCAGTACTGGTTATTCATTACTTGCCTGTTTGCAAAGTTGCAGTCATTAAGACATGCAGCTAAGAGCTATGCCATGTGACTGATGAGACCAATTACTTACAGCAAGACTAAATAACAAATAAACAATGAAAACCAATTGAAATATATATAGATAGCCAAGAAACATTTGCAGAAAATAAAATGCATATAGAAAAATGCTTTAAATTGGTCAAATAGTTTAACTGGCATTGGGAGTTTGATTATTCTAGAAAACATGTATTGTCTTAGGGAGGGCTTGGAAGTACATATGTAAACATGTATATAAGGAAGAAAAACTACCAAGTCTCACAAACTTTTATTAATGTCCAATTATGTGGAAACTCAGCTAAGCTATCATTTGATTCTAAACTTATACTTGCATCCAAGGGCTCAAGAAGGGGAAAAAAAGGCATTATGGTAGATTGTACCCACATGCAGCATTTGAGACTGCAACAGAACATTAGAATTCACACAACCTCAAGGTCATTGAAAACTACACTAATTTTCAAATGAATTACAGGGCAGAAGTTTGGTCAATGCATAATGTTCTCTTATCTAGTGAGACCAGAAGTCAAAATGCCTTATGGTAAATAATATATGAATAATCTATCCAACTTTATTAATTAATGGTTTGAAAAGTCCACTTCAATTTGCAGACAATACTAGGCTGGTAGGGGCTGCAGAACACCAGAATTAGAATTTAAAAATTACCCTGGCAATATTATATAAAATGGTCTGACAAAATAGGGTGCAGTTCACTGGGAATGAGTACAGAGGTCTGTCCTAGGAGCAGTGTGTTGGGAGGGGGAGCATCACTGTAAAACGTGAGATTTGCCTGCTCCGTATAGGACTTTTAGGGTCTCTCTTGCAGTGCTGTGAGTCTGATGTAGGAAGCAGTGTTCAAATTCATATACTTCAAGAAAGATGTGGATCAGCTGAAGGTAGTCTAGATGAGACAGGTTAAAGATAATTAGTGGTAGAGAAGCATGACTTCTGAAGAAATAGCAAACTGAGTTTGTTAACCTGGAAAACTAACAGGAAACCCAATTATTTACGTATATGAACTATGATGGAACAAAGGAAAGGAATAAACTTGTCCCTATGTCCAAAAATATAAGAATTAATAGATAGAATCTGCAGCTTGGAAGATTTACTTTAGCAGCTTTGGGGAAAGCTTTTAAAGATGAAGATAAATATATGGGGGAAAGAACAGAAAGAACTCATGAAATCACTGGTTTTCCTCTGAATCACATTCTGTTCTATTTATTCACATTTAAAAGGCAAGTGGAGATACTAATGAAAATAAAACATAAATACAAAAAACTATCATGTATTTGGAATAAAAATATTGGATTATTGAAATTATTCCAAGAAAGTTAAATAAATTGATTTGCAGAAAAGTCAGTCAGCCACATACCTTGGAAATGCAGCCTGAAGCCACTTTAAAATGGGGTTTGCAGTTTGCTGTATAACCTCTCAGGACTGGCTATACTCTGTAGATACAGAACTGAATCCTAGAATAAAGACTATTGACTGTAACAAACTGGTAGGGAGATCAGATGGCATCTGCTGTAATTGGTAAGATTTTAACTTGAACTCAGGGTTACCTCTGGGTTGAGAATGAGAAGAAATATAAATCTGTCAGTGACCCAGGAAAGTGATCTTTGAAGGAAATCTTTAGGACACTTTGACTACATATGGGTCCAGATAGAGACAGAATAGCGTTCCCACACATGTTTGAGTGTCAGTATAAAAAGAAGGGTATATTTTCTGAGAGTTATTCTGGTGCTGTTTATCTATATTATAAGAATTTTGGTATTAATCAGATATTCTATGTTTCATTTTCTCCTGTGTACACTAAGAGATTCTGAGTTGGTTAAAGGTCCTGATAGGCAGAGATGCAATACATTCAAGGGTTAAGGTTCCCTGAAGATAGTATTTAAAAAGCTGATATTGTTTTTCAATACAATGGAAAAGAAGATCAGTGTGTAGAAGAAAATATCTGAGATGAAAAAATGTATGGATCATAATGACTCATAATGAGGCAAGCACCTGACATTGCCTTTACTTTGAAGCTTTTCCCAAAGTAATGGCAAATGCAATATAACCTGAGTACTCAGATAATAAACACAAATGAAAGGGAAGGGAAAAATGCATAATAAGAAAAGTGCATTTATCACCCAGCTAAACTATTAACAATTTGCTTTCTTCTTTTGGGAGAAAAGAAAACCAAATCACTGCATGTTCTGAATGTTACTCCTGTTACAGTGGATGGACAGATTTA
Source organism: Falco rusticolus (assembly GCF_015220075.1). Lineage (NCBI taxonomy): Eukaryota > Metazoa > Chordata > Aves > Falconiformes > Falconidae > Falco > Falco rusticolus. The sequence continues at coordinate 41,547,044 of NC_051194.1, forward strand.
GTAGCGCTCTTCTCTCTAGATTCCAATAATACTGAGGTTGAAGCTTCCTGTCATGGATGCCAACTTGCTGTCATAAATGCTCAAGAGACTAGGTCCTCTTTCTCTTCAGATGTCTTAAAAGAAAACAAAAATCCCAGACTAGTGAATCCCACTGAGTGCAAGGAAAAGGGGGGCAAACTTAGAGCACACTTGCAGCAGAACACAGTCTCAGAGAAAAGAACAAAGTCAGTCTCATTTGTACAATATTGACTGATATGTACTCATTAAATGAATGTAAACATTAAATGAATGTACTCATTAAATACAATATTGACTGATACATATAAATATATTTCTGTTAGGGGTAACACAAGACCGCTAAAGAATATTTCAGCTAAGGAGTTGGAGCTTTTAGTGCCAGAACCAGAACAGCTTAGCTGCTACTTCCTCGGTAAAAAGAAGGGTAAGAACATACTGACTTGGACTGAAAACAGCATCTGATATGAAGTATACAGCACATGGTTTCTGTTCACAATGGAGCATGTGTGGGTGTGTGTGGTGTGAACCCATAATCAACCAAAGCCCCCTTTCTATAGTTAGTATTAAATAAGTTTTTAAGGAACTTGCACTAGCAATCTAGCAAATACCAGAGAAATTAGTGATAATTAAGCAGCTGAGCATTTGTTTAATGATAATGCAACTTTTGATAGAACTTACAAATAAATAAATTGAGGTATTGATAGAGAGTTTTGGGTGAGGGCAAATATGCAAACATACATACCTGTAAGGCTATAATCTAGGCAACATCCACTACCTCAAGCAAAGATGAGCTCATAATACTCTTTATAGTGGTCATTCTATATGTGACTACAGTTTGGCTTTAAGATCTAGATTAGCGTCCTGTAGAGTATGTGTATGCCTTCTCCCTGCTCTTCTGTGCATTTTGTTCCAAGTGTGATATGCCATCGTGTCCTTTCAGGAACAAGTCAAGGAATGACGGACAGTTGGCTAAAGTCTATCTTCCTTTTCTACTCCCGTTCAGGCTTGCAGAACTGAAGGGTCATGTGAGAAATGTATATAAATTGCTGAAATTGGAAGGAACAATTTACTTCTCTCTAATACAGCCAAATATTTTTCCTGTGGAGTAATGGTTCTTCACACTTCTTCTATATATAAACTGTATGTTAAAAGTACTGCCCAGCTTTACATTATGGAATACAGCTCCCTCATCTGTCCAACTCGGTGCATTAAAATATGTCAAAGGCCAAATAAGTTTATGATTAGTGGTATATCTTCTCTTTTTTTCCCCCGAGGTTTTGTCTGCTTGAAGACCTGTTTCTACACTGGTAGAATAATTTCTGTGATGCTCATTGGGTATTCTGAAATTCTCTGCAAGATAGTCGTAATGATGGGGTTGAAGGTGGTGATCACAGAAAAGAAACCAGACTGAAGTAAAAGATCCTTTGATGTGTTTCACAGTTTAGAAAGCCAAGAAACTTGGAAACATAATGATTTAATGTTTCATATACATCCTTCTGATTGCATCTTTTTTTGTTTTATTTTATTGCTTCTGAATACTACTAGTTGAACTGGTTAGGCTTGGCAGCCTTGACTCTTGGTAGAGGGGTTCCAATATAAATAGCCGCACTATGGACTTATATGTCAATGTCATATACTTGGTCCTTGTCCCTCAATATTCATCCGAAGTACCCATTTCATTGTTTGGAATATCATTAAAAATGGTCAATGGCCATGCTAAAAGGTGCCCACTGTGATGTCCTGAGGTGTGTTTTGGTGACTTGAATACACACCAAAATTGTCTCACAGGCCACGTAAAGTCATTTTGCTGTCATCTATGTTACTATTCTAATATTTATGGGGTTTTTATTAGAAACCAGAATGACCTTATTATGACCCTTTTATCGGAATATAAGTACTGAAAATGCCTATGTCGAGCCATTAATCTCTCTATTTAGTATGTTGTAGAATATAGTGAATATAATGCAGTCCTTTTATTTCACTGAGATCTTCCTGACTGTCAAATTTAACATTTCAGGTTTTGTCAGTGTCGCATATCCTACTCCCAAACAAATAGTTCCATTTAAAACTTTAGCTGTGTTACCCAACAAAAGCAAATCATCAGTTAGCATAATGCTAAAGCATACTGATTGCAGACTTAATTTCCTTACTCAGCATCGACATTTAGAAGGGGGAAACCCAAATCTTACATTGCATGCTGTATCATAACAATACCACAAGTGACTTCCACCCTGAAGAGTGAGTAAGACATTTTGACAGAGGAGTTTAAACTTTCTTAAATAATGAACAGTGTGCCCACAAACTGAACTGTTTGAACTGCTTATGTATTAAAACTATGTATTCTACAGTTGTCTTCATGTCTAGTTGAAGTAGTGCATGAGAGATAATGAGATATATTGATATGCCAAAAAATGTCATTTGCATGACCTAGTCTTCCCAGTGCTGTGATTTTGAGTGCTGGCGGTCACAGCTGTCATTGCTACTGTAAACACTCTTGCAATATAACTGACTTAAATGTTGAGTGTCAGTTTGGCCCTTTGTATCTCACCTGTGGGCAAATCAAAAGCAGACACACCAGGTTTTTTTCTTTGCTTACATTACTAAAGAAATCAAGCATCATCTGCCTACACAGCTAAGGTGTGACAAATGATGACAACAATAAAAACAACCTCCTTTCGCTCTGTCTCACTGATGAAGAAAAGGCCCTTTCAAAAGGTCTGGAACAGGGAAGTTAAGAGCAGGTGCATTTCTGACCTAAATAGGAAGCTACAGAGCTGTACATGGTTTTCAATGACAAATATATTATGCTGATTGCTGTTAATGTTTACCAGTTTGCCTCCGCTGGGTAAATATGAAACCCTGAGCTGGTGGTGGCTGTGTGGGCCTTATTGTCTCAGATCTTATAGATTGAGAACCCTGTGTTTTATTTTACTTTCCTTTCACTGAAGTGAAAGCTGGGTGGCTGCAGCTCTGCAAAATCTTGCTGATGACATGGGGTCAATTTTATGGCAAATACCTCTTTTCACCTTGTTTTTGTCTTCAGTCTTGCCCCCACCCTAAAATGGTCTCAACAAGATAACAGATCTCAGAACTGGAGTCTAAAAGTACTATGACAGGCTATTTGGATGCTACAGACCCCAAATATAGGACAGCTGTTTGTTTCATAGCCATTGCAAATAGGTGTCCAGCATATCTGGAAAATGATAGATGAAATTCAGAGTTAACTTGGGTGTCCTGTTATGTTAAACTACAAGGAAATACACATATATAGCAATTAAATTTCTTTTCCAGGGCTTTGGAATTTAATGGGTCATCACTATTTCCAAGAGTGAATGATCCAGAAGTCTTTCACACAACATGGGATATTAACGTTAGGTTATCTGGAGAACACATTAGTGACATGCTAGAATTTTGCTTTTTATCCATCTGTACATGAAGTTCCAACAGCAGCCACCATTGTCCTGCAGGCCATGCTAGCTGAATGAATGTGATTGATTAGTTATATTGGACAAAGTACAATTTCATGACATTTAATGTAGGTGAAATGTTGGTGTGTGCCATTAAATAATAAGTTTAAATATAGCTTACTGAACCAGCTTTGGAGAAGGTTTTAAAAGCTATCATTGACCAGCAAGAATAAAATATATTGGGAAATAGTCAATTGAAACATTCTCCATGCTTTCATAATGTAGTACTGGGGCATAAAGAGGTGTTCAAATTTTATCCTTTTATTCTTTCATTCTGCTCCTTTAAATCCCAGTTACATGATAAATGTTCACGCTCTAGTTTGCATAAAACAAAGCTCAGTTTCAATCTTTTAGCTAATTGCAACATCTGCCCTACAAGGTTTTTCCCTTTTATATACAGGCTTCCCTGAAGATATAAATATGGTATTCCTACTAAACACATTTAAAATGTCTCCAGAGAGAGAAGCTTCCATAGCATGTGGCATTATAAGACTCACTAAAAATGTTTGATTTACCTTACCAAGGGAAATGGTGCTCACCGTGACTTTGATATGAACCCAGCACCAAAAGAAGCTGCAGAGTGTAAATAAGAGTAGAATGTGGCTCCTGATCTCTTTATATCAATGTGCTTTAAAACTAGAAATGCATGAGATTCTCCCTACTTTGATAGAGAGGCATACTTGTGAGCAATGTTCCCATGAGCTCATAGGAGTGAGTGCAAATTCAAGCTGTTCTGTCTGACTATCAGTATATCAAGGGGACATCCTGTCTTTTCAGCTGAGGGGATCCTTCATGATGCTTACCATGGAAGTAAAATATGTGAAAGTAAACTGTAAAAAGTACTAGATCTTTTGATTTTTCAAAAATAAGTGTTTCTTTGGTACTGTAGTCAGCTATAGTATGACAGGAGAAATCTTAGGAAGATCTTCTGAACCTTGGTGAATCAGTTTGATTATGAGGCTCTATATGACTTTCCGGTTTGGAATAATATTAATCTCTTACTGGTATGGGTGAGTACACATGATAGTTTTATACTTTAAGTGAATCCTTGGTCACAGTCAAAAATTCTGGTCCAGCTAAAGTGCTATCAAAGCATCTGTGACCTGTTTGGTTGGCCAGTAACAGAGCGTGAGTGGGAGACTGTCACCTATTCACTGTAAGCTTCACTGTAGGAAGCTGATGTGTATTTTGTAAATCTGAACAGGAAGGTATTAGAATAATGAATAAGAATAAATAACATAATGGGCTACCTTAGGTGAAATGTTGTTTAGTGGCTGTAAGCCCCCTAAATTGGGGACAGTTTTCAGCACCAAAAGTAGTGATGCAAGGTTTAAGGTTTTTCCTTTATGCTTATGCTATTTCTGCATGTGCACTCTATATTTCTGTATTCATTCTGCATATGTTTGAAATATGTCATATTTTTAGAGAACTTGCTGATAAAGTCTAAAGTTAGAAATGCATCTCACTGAAAAGCAAGCTTTGATATCTAGCTAGAGATGCCATCACTGATGGCATGCTTAGAAGGGATGACTGGTGACTGTGTATTCACAGATTGCAAAGCTGAAGCCGCACATATGAATCTCGTAACTATTTTTGAGGTGTGGGGCTCAGGAGGCTCCATAACCTTAGTGCTCTCCATAACCTTAGTGCTCTCTAAAATTACATTTCTATGACCCAGATCTGTTCTAAATTCAAGATGGTAATAGAGAAAATAATACCGGCTAATTAATAGGGTTACTAAAATCATGCTCTCTGTTTTTTTCTATATAGGTATATAAGTTATTTAAATGAGGTATACCTCAGTACAAAGTCAATTTTTATCACTTTATTTCTAGGTAAAGCTACTCTATGGTAGTATTTAGCTGTATCACAGTAAAACTATCTAAGAAAATGTTAGGAATGGCAGCTGAAAGCTGAATGCAAACGTTAGCTCTGATTCCACTTTGTCATTGAATCCTACTGAGTGAACTTTTGGAAGTTTTTAAGCCTACAAAGATTTCTCACAAAAGGCACTATTGGAATGCATGAGAATGAAATTAATTTCATTAGATCCCTAAACAGTCTTATATACTAACAGGGTGGTCATGTAGCTCAGGAGAATAGTAATGGAAAATTGGAGTGTTCACTTCTAGTTCATTGGTTTACATCTGGGTGGGATGGGAGTAACACATTTTTCTTACAATTGTGCTCATAGACTTGACGGTCTATGTGAAGTAAGTTAAAGATTTCTCTGTTCCTGCAAGATCCATTTCACTCAGGTCTTCAAATGCACTAAAAGGATTTGAACTCTGTGTCATTTTCCATAAGCACTGTAATTTCTTTTTAAAGGTCAACGATCCCTTAGATCAAACATACTGATGCATAATAAAGTGAAGCTTTTATGGTGCCTCATACTGTATTTCAGTGGCCAGGATGTGTGTTAGATATCTTGATTTTAAGAACAAACTCTTCTTCTCCTCAACATAAGGCATTAGCAGAGCTGAGTGTTTTCTAGTGGTGTAAGGAGCCAGGCTACGATGTTGTTTGTTGCACAGTCAAGAACATTTTGGTTACAGCAGCTCCAATTGCTGAAACTGATCCTGATGGTAAGGATATATTTGATTATCTAAATTTTATCTTACTGTGTGTTGAGAACAAATGCCAAAGGGTTGAAGAAAATTTGGATGGGTAAGCCATGTTAAAAAAAGTCTAACTGTGGAAACACTGTTGAACTTAATGCTGTGTAATCAAACTGGAGCTAACTACATTTGAGGATGTCTTTTATAAGTACCAGCTTTTGCTGGTACTTAAGAAGTAAGGGATCCATGTATTATTGCCTTCATTAGAGGCTAGGCATCTAATTTCTAGCTCAGGATATCAGACACATTGAATGTCTAAAAAAATATCATGACTGAGTACATGAGAACTTGTAGAGCAACAATGGTACAGAGAACTCACTTATACTCAACCGATAATATCCATTTTTGTTTCGGTGCTTCCTGATATAAACAGAGCCAGCCATCAGACATCAGTCCAAAGAAATATAAAGAAAAATATGTACGCTGCTCAGAGTATCAGTTTTCCTAGATGCCAAGTTTTGACATGGTATTAGCACTCTTCCTATCAATAGGTCTCTCATGATGGGCTGGACAAACTTTTAAATATCAGTGGAAATGTTACCACTCTTTTCTTCTTTTTTTTTTTCCAGTGCAATGTTCATGTCTTGTTACACTGCAAAAACATGGTTCAGTAAAAGTTATGATTCCTCCCATGTGCTAACACTAGTATAGTGAAGTAACTTGTGGTGAACTCATGTTCTGAATATTTTTACATGAGTTTGTCACTGACAGGAACTATCAATTGAAAGGGGACAATGAATTAAAAAAGTCCTTGCCAGTGACATGATATGATTATCTGTTCACAATGAATTGAGTATAATGTGGGGTTTCCACTTAGCTGTGAGAATCCAATTGAGCACGTGAGATCTGTCTTCTTCATCTTGCAGAAAGCATTATCTCCCGAGCTAATCACAATGAAGCACATTGTTCTGGGTTTTTTTTAATATGATTCATGGAAACATATCTTTTATATATGAAACACCTAATGCTAATTATAATAATCTGTATAATGTGATTATAATTGTAATAAAAAACCTCCACATTTTGGAAATTGAGTCCAAGAGGATCTTTTTAATGGGTCCTATGTATTTGTCAATGATAATGTGACATTCATCTCTTTTTGGCTTCTTACCACTAAAAGCTGACACCAATATTAGCTATTGTGGGTCCAGGGATGCTGTACTGATATTGCATCTCCCCACAGTGAGCATAGGAATAAGATTGGGGACAAAATCTAATTTGCAGGCACTGGATTAAGACCAAAAAAAAAAAAAAAAAAAGGATTTAAATTTGCAGCATGCTGTTATCTACAGTCCATCTCTGATTTCAAAGGGTATTTAGTTTTCTGTATTTTTTTTTATTATTCTGTATCACCACGTAAATTACTGTTTACCCTACTAATGTACATGTGAAATGTATACGTTTAAGGACGTTCCACCGCTAGGACAGTATTTTATGATGGCTTCCGCGGCAAGCGGCGCCGCTGGCACCTCTGCGGGGCCCTGCGCCTGCGGCACCGGGCGGGACCCCGCGGCGTCCCCCGCCGGGTGGGCAGCACCGACGTGGCGGCCCCAGGGGGTGCCGGGGCGGGGGACCGGGGGCCGTGCCGGACAGCGCTCGCCGGGCTGCCGGGTTGCTACGGGAACCGGGGCCTTTGTTTGTACATACTGAGCGCAGCTGCCGCCCCTGCGGGCCCTGCGCGGCTGCGGCTGCGGGAGGGCAGCGCTGGCCTCACCCGACGCCGCTGCGCTCGGCGCGGGCCCTGCCGCTTGCGTGCGCTTCGCCTCCTTCTCCCTGGGGGTTTCGCCCTTGGGCGTGTGATTTCTGCAGCGGGAGGTCGGTTCGGAAGGATACGGCTGATCCCTGGGGGTACCGGAGTCCTGCTGAAGGAAACCGCAGGCCGTGGGGACAGCGGCGGTGTCCCAGCAGTCGGGGCTAGCCGCTCACCTGGCTGCCCGGCCGAGGGAGCGCTGTCACCAGCCTGACGCCCGAGAGCGCCCGCTCGCCCCTCGGGCATCCCTGCGGGCACAGATCACCCCTTGGGCTTAGCAGAACCTAATGTCCAGTTTCCTCATCCTGGAAATAGCTCTGAAGACGCTGTGTCTTTAATTCGGCCCTTTTCCCTGTACCTTCACATAATTTAAGAACAGCTGACTAATAAGTAAAAAACCCAGTAATATTTGGTCATAAAAGATGAACTTTCAGCTAATTTTCATTCACAGAGCCCTCACAGAGCTGTTCTTGAAGGCAGACTTGAGGGTAGCAGAGCTGAGTGCCCTGGCATAACGTGGGTACCTGTATCCGTTGACAGAATGCTCTTGTTAAGTCTGTTAAAAAAAAAATGAATACATAAAAATATGCGTATTTTTACATATTTCCATTTACAAGTGCATAGCACATTAGTTCCTGGTTGGGACTGCCTTTTTCATGGCACGATCTTAGTAAATGACTCAAAGCATTAGGGTTAGTTCAGCAGTCCTTAGAGGGCTGACAATGATACCCACTTTGCTGAAAATTTACAGAATACTTGCATGTACAATATTTGGACAACTTTATCCTGGGTTTCCCTAGAGACATAATACCCATGAAACCTTCACATATTTTCACCTTTCTTCACTGTATGATGCACCAGAAAAAAGAATGATTGTTGATTTTGCTCAGTTTTAAAAGCTGGAGACAGCAGTGGGAAAGTCTGAGGACTTGACACCAAAAGACATACAGATTATGAATGTTTCTTTAAATAAAAGCCTTTCAAAGCCATGGTATCTTAACAGTAAATGGAAAGCCCAACTAATAACTTCTAAGACTCTTCTCATTTTCAAAAACAGAGCTACTTAGCCAAGTTAAAATTACATTAAATGTTTCCTACTATGATTTCATTACAACCGCTTACGGTAGAGGATAGTGTACCACTTTACTGAAGTGACACTGTTTCAGCTATAAAAATGTTTGAGATCTCACAAATGTGAATGTAACAGCACAGGGAAAGATGGTAATTTAGCCTAGGTTTCACTGCAAATCCTAACTTTTGTGAGTAACACATTGACTCAGATAGCCTACTCAGAACTGAAATCATTTGAGCCTTAAATTCTAGCCAGCTGAGGCTGGCTCAGGCAGATGCTTAAAATGTATTGAGGATCTCACAGTGAACTCTGTCTCAAGTGGAGGAACTGAAACTGTGAAAATCAAAATTAGTAAACTGCCGGAGGAAGTTAGCACTCAGACGTACCTGGCTTCTGCCTTGCTCCCAGTTCTTTGATGGTGCTTGCTGTCACTTTGAGATTACTGGTTTCTCTGAACCTGGTTGAGTTACAAATGGGGTTTTTTTGCACAGAGGATCCTAGGTTTCAATAGCGCAAGATTCCTATCTATTTACCTTCACAAAATGAAATATATTTTTAAGATGAGACTGTTCAAAATAGTCTGATCACACTCGCTCTACTTGTTTTATCAATCTGCTCTTTACTGTATTTGTGATACACCTCCTACAGTGCCTTTCTAAAGATATAAGATGAATGAGTAGCTGATGTCAACATATCTGAAGACAACATTGTCACAATTCATTTTTTTTTCTTTCTGATAGAAGTCTTTAAAGTAAGAGGACTATGGAGCAGGGGTTTTGTGACACTAATGGTGATTACTCTCTGAGACTGGAAACCCTAACTAACTAATCCAGGCAGAAAGTGGATGGAATCAACAGGCTTGTAATTTCATTTAAACAAGGGTTTTCTCCTATGAAACCATCTTTTCTTGTAAACATTTAAAGTGAAATATTAGTGATATTTTTAGTAATATCACAGTCTTTTCCATGGCTACAGAAAGAAACAGTGAACAGTCAATCAGGAGAAGAAAACTTTGAGGAGAAAAGGCTGTATTAGTACTGATATTCTATGGGTTTTAAATTATTTCCCTTATTTATTTTACTTTTAATTATTACTACACTTTTCTTTGGTTTTTAGAAATTTCCTTTTAACATTTCTTGACTGTGCCCTTGATATGGAAAACCAGTCAGGGAAAAAAAGATGTGTTTCATTTAAAACCAGAGAAAATGCATTCTATGTTACAAGCTCAGCAATTCTTTGGCAGCTCACTTCATTTTTTGGCAAGGAGAATAGTGAATTCTTAGGGAGATTATACTGGCCACATCCTAACAGAGATTAGCCCAGGACATACATGACAATAAGGTTTCACATTAATAATACCTCATTATTTTTTACCAAAGGTAACACAGAACAGTTACCTCTATGATCTGTAATACTCTAAATTATTAAAACTGAACAACAAGTACTACAGTAAATGAACTAAGTTCATGTCATCATCCATTATTCTTTGGTTTTAATCACACAGGTGAAACTCATTACCCTGTGAAGGGAAACAAAAAGCTTGCTTCAGTGGCATACAACTGAAATGGAATTTAATCTGTACATTAGTGGTGGTTTCTTTGGGCCATCAAACTCCATCAAAGCGAACTTGAAATAATTTGCTAATTCACAGTATTCAGTAATTCCTGGGGGGCACATTATCCCAGTCAGTTCTAGCAAAAAGCTAAATTCTTGCCCTAAATGCTGTAGAGGGTGTGCTTCAGATTGAAGAGAAAACTCTTTAATGAAATACAGGTTCTGGTTTTCTGCTTTGTTTTAAAACTCCATTCCCTGTATTAATTATTAATTAGCACTTAAAAGTAGAGAGACCAGTACTAAGTGGATACAGTTATATTTAGATCACAGCTGCCAGTAACCAAATTTGAAGTGGGTGTCTGGTTTCATATATTTGTAGGATAAAATGCTGCACTCAGAGAGGTGAAAGAAAGACAGTTAAAAAAAATAAATAGTTGCCATACTGAAATATTAAAGCACAAAACTGGTACAGTGAGTGTCCACAGAAAATAGCAGGCAAAGGAATGTCTCTTCACCTCTGGGAGAAAGATGATGGGAAGAAAGGGGAGTCCTCAACCCCCTTATGGGAAAAGGGGAAACAAGGGAAAAAAAGAAGTTGCCATTGTTTTTGGGGAGGGAAAAGAAGTTTCATCATGAGTAATAATAGCAAAGGGATTCCCTCCCTGCGCAGAGAGGAGACAGAAGGGGAAGGGAATTCCCTCTCTCCATTGGGAAAGAACAGAAGGGAAGGGAATTCCCTTTGTTGCATTTATACTTCGAGCTCTAATTAATCTTGAAGGTTTTACACTTCTGTTAACATCAAAGCAATTCTGTACATCAGGCAAAACCTGCTTTCCTTGAGCTGCAGTAAGTCAGTCTTGAAATTCTGATGGAATTTTGGGATTTATGTCATTATTGTCAGATGGCCAGATGCAGTCTATAACTTTTAAATACAATCTACAAGGGGTCTTGGTTGCTTTAGCCTCAGGCTTGGAGAGATTGCTATTACAGCTTAAGATTTGTTTTTCTATGATTTAATTGCCACTTGAGTTAAAGGGCAAGCAGCAGAGGTGCCAGTAGAGCAGCAAAAAGCGCCAGGAGCAACATATGGGACTGAAATTCCTTATAAAGTAAGGATCACATGAACCCAGTTGCCTGCAGGGGGAAGGTTGCATAAACAAATATTTAAAAAGGAAAAACTGTGAGGTCTTTGCAGTAATCGTACAGGGATCCAAAAATAGATAATGAAGACATATAAAGCATACAATTCCCCTGGCGTGCTGCAGCCCATGCGCGTATGCTTGAAACAGCATGTTGGGCTATGCCTCTTGTGAAGATGTTTTGAGTTTTGCAGTTCTAGTGTAGGATGAAGAGAGGGCAGTGCTGGGTACTGTGACCTTCTAGGAATCCACGTGGCTTCTCCACTGCTAAACAGGGTTAGTTCTAACTAATTTTCTGAATGGTGCGATGGCTGGAAAAAGTGGCAACAGATCCGATGCAGTTGTGATCATGTCGCGAGGGGAAGGTTACAATGTTTGAAGAGCGTTTTATACATATTTCATTGGTTAAAAGGTTGAATTTCTTATCCTGAAGGAACATCAGGACTCTGTCATTTCTCTCACCTTTATCTCCTTACTTTATGTGCTAAGGTAATGCTAATTAATGCTTGGATGGAAAAATCAGCTAGTGTATCACAATAGATAGCAAGGAAAACTTGTATTGGCAAAAAAAAAAAAAACAACCATGCGTGAATGCCACAATCACTAATTGATTTGGGACTTGATACAGTTAGTTGGGGACCCAACCAATTTCATGTGTACATAATTTGCTGTGCAATTCCCAGAAGATACAGTTGTTATTTCCACCTGCAGTGAATGGTCTCTTAAATAACACTTAACATAGGCAGAGGACTGTTTTACTCAGCTGGTTGTAACTGGTCCTAGCAATCCTTAAAAAAGGATGGTGGGGCATAAAGACTAGATGTTTGACTGAAAAACTTCTAGTGTATATAGATGTGAGTAGTGTATGTATTTTGACCTATTTTAATTTGTTTTGCTTGTGTTTGAAGCAGTGAGGGGAAATCACCTGCTCCTGCTGCCTTTCTTCAAAGTGAAGACTTCAGATAAGAATGCCAAATATACCGCCCTTTGATAATCTGTCAAAACAATTTTTTTTTCTTCTTTTTTCTTATTCTGCCTGCAGAACAACCACTGTCTGAAAAGCTGTTCTTAGGGTAAATAAGGAAATGTATGAAAAAAAATCTGGGGGAGGTACCAAGATTGATCTTATCTTTGTGTCACTCTGTTTTAAGGCACTGAAGTTGTAGGGGAGAGAATACTTCAAAACAAAATTGTAACATTTTTTTTCTCCCTCTGACATATCCCAGAAACAGATGTGTGTTTTAACTTGAAAATTTGCTCTGTTTTTATATCTGATCCTAGTTTCAGAGTGTGACAACATCACTAAAAGAACTCTGGTTTGTACTTCATCAAACCCAAATACATAAAAGAGGAAAGAGCTTTCTAGAGTTTCATTAAACATTTATAATTGCTGCAGTAATTCTCTGAATTAAATTTATTTTTATGCATGGAAATATACTTCACTGCAGTAGTTGTAAAAGAAACTAGTGGCTCATTGAAAAGATCACATCTTACGTATTTTAAATAAAACTCCTTCTCTCCTATTTCCCACTTGGATCAACAATCAAATGTACTGAAAATTGAGGTGAAACGGGGAAACTGCTGGCACTATGACTGCAGGTTCAGGGAAGAATAGGTGGGAGAGGGAAAGAGAAAACAGCCTTAGTGACCAAAAATAACATCCACTAATGCTGAACTCGGGGATAAGTATTCAAAACATTTCTAATGTCTCCCAAATGACCCTTGGTAGGTAGTTTAACCATAAATATGATGGGTCAAGAATATAATTTTTGCAATTTATGGCAGATAATATTGAGACCATGGGAGGAATACCTATGATCCTGCTAAGGGAAAATGGGAAAATACTGTTCCATACAAAATGGAACAGTAATGTGGGAGCAGCAAACACATTGCAGAAGTTGTAGGAAGAGCAGCACACTTTCAAAGTGCAATGTATGCATCATTGACAGGAGAGCAATGACAACCAGTGAACCATAGGAATAGCTCTTCTACCACTTTGTTTATGAAAAGTCACTTGCTATGAAGCCGTTGGGATCTGAAAGGTGAAGTTTGCTACACATAGATACTGAAAAGCTGTTTGCAAGGAAACAGTATGGCACGACAGCCTGGAACCAATCTTCTCACACCCACCCTCAAGTGCTATTTACAAGCAATTCACCCACTGCAATATGGTTATCTGAATATAACAGAGGACACGGGAAATGTGTATTTTGCTAGAGACAAGTGGCATTGCCAGGTTGCATTAAAAATCTGTTAATAGTATATCCAAATAGAAATAAAAGGTCAGCTGCTCAGCTCAGAATGGCCTCCTGAATTGAATGAAAATAATCTAGTTAAAATCTGTGAAGAATCCAGTGGGTGGCCCTACATTGTTCTGATAAGTCAGTAGTAACCATGAGTGCTGGCAGAGCTCAAACCTTTCATTAACACTGTGGTATCTCAGTTTACTATATCATATGCCAAGTTTTTGGGAAGTTGGACAATGATGCAGGAGGGCTGTTACTCAGGATGAAGAAGGTACACGGGCTGAGTTCACCAGCGTTAAGCTATATATTATGGCAAACTATTGCATGTGAAAATACACAGATGAGAAGGAAAGCAGCAGACAGAGTACGTGATTATTAAAATTAATCAGCTGTTATTGAGAAAACACATTTGGTTATCTTACTGTCCACTAAGTAAAAGCTTTTGGAAGTAAAGTTAGGTTTTGCATTTCTGAGTTTCATTGTGCTTAGATTGCCACAAATTTGTGGCTTACTTTCCAAGATCCCTGTCTTGGGCTAATTATCATTGACACTGATACTGAAAGAGAAAATTATGAGCTAGCCTCTCAAAATATCAGAAAAAAACAGATGTGCTTTATTTCTAATTTCTTCTCAACTGATCCGCAAGCCTGGCTATGCCCAACCACACACTGAAAGAAAGTTTTTTCTAAGCTTTCCTGTAGTAGGGATGTGTTCCTTGACATAAACATAGAAATAGCTTGTAAAAATCATTCAGATGCCTCTTAAATACCCAGGCACAAGAATACTGGCAACATTGCTATGTTATGAAACTTACAGTTAGGTAGTAATCTGCTTGCTTTTTATATAATTTTTTATGTGACATGGAAACAGTAATCCTCTGGCTGTCATAGAATATTTGGTGTATGTTTTGCTTGATGTTGCATAATGTGAATGGGAAAATATAAAAGATCAGAGATATGGCCAAGGTTAAGGTATGAGAGAATAATGTTTCAGTGTCTAAACCTCAAAAAGGATGAAAATGAGCTGGTGCATCGAGGTGGCAAGTGAAGAAAACAAAGGTAAAGCAAGGTCTCACAGAAGCTGGCTAAATAAATACATTTTCTGGTTTAACTCAGGAAATACTGCTTGAGAGTCAGAGGAATAAAATTTTTCTTTTTTAAAATTCTTATTTAAAGAAAGTTCTTACTCCACAACTCAAATATTTTCAGTACTTTCCACATGGATTAGACTGCGAGGGAGAAACAGAAGTTGCCAGTAAAATCTAACAGAAAATTTTACCTCCTTTATTTAAGCCAGTTTGAGTGGGTTCACGGTAAATAATGAACAATAATATTAATAATAAAAATCCTAGAGAGAAAGGTTTTGGTAGAAAATTTAATACCACAGAGCATGGCAAATTTTTAGCTCATGGTGCATTTCATAGTTACAGAAATGTCTTTCAAAGGTACCTGGGAATGCTTTTAAAAAATTAGGAGCAGTGAATATAAATAAAAATTTATCCGACAACAAATTACAGTTTAAAAAGCATAAATGCCCTGAATCATTAATCTGTTGATGCCAAGAGGAAAAATCCATAGATTTCAACAGGTTTTAGGCAAAGACTTAAGAAAAACGGTCATTATATTCCCTTCTTATTAATGCTGTTGTTAATGATGGTGACACAGATGAGAAGTTATGCAGCAATATCTTTACTGCACAAGAGCAAAGATATGACAGGGAATCCTCCAAACACAACTGTCATGATAAATCACTAATTTGGTAACATCAAATTCCTAACTTGCCAGTTTTCCCAGACTTGAAGTTTTATTTCAAATTAGTCTGCTTACTTGTTTGGGGGTTTTTTGGTTGTTCTTTTTTTTTTTTTTTTTCTTTCTTTCTTTTCCAGATATATGAAATTTTGACTAAGATATAGAAAAAAACCTGAATGTCATAAATAACATCTGGATGGGATGATCTAGCACTCCAATCAGTAATGGGAAGCAGAAAATGACTAAGCAAAATAACTGCCCTTTTTATCTTGTTTTCACCCTGCTGTTCATGGATGAGTGCCTCTACTCCATTCCACCATGTCATTACAATTCAGTATCAGTTGTCTTTAACTTATCCCATCCCACACGTCAATAACAGAAACTGATAGAAGGTCTATCTGGGACTTCAGTTGTATTCAGTTGCTTTGCTATATTTTGTTTCACTAATGGGTTTCTTTCCTGCTGAATTTGTCAGTGGCTCGAAATGGGAATGATCCACAGATACTGTGTATCCAGACGGCTTTTATTGTGAGTCGTGCTTGCTAGCCAGTAATCCATGCATTCCTTGTAACAGACCCTCACTACTGCCTTCCTAACTGGGGCTTTTCTTGAGATAGACTCTTTCATAGCTGATCTTCCTCATGGTACTGAAAGTGATGTACAGTTGAACAAAGCACAAATTCAGAAAAAAAAAAAAATCAAATCTCAAGTCAAAACATAGTAGAAAAGTGCTCTGTTCTGCATGCACCTTCCTGTTAAAGTCAAGGAGACTGCACAAGCAGAAGACAGTTCAGAACAGGCTTTGACCCGTAACTACTGCTGTTGTGCAAGGGGATTTACAGCTCTTTTAGCTGCTTGGTGTAAGGGCACATGACACTTGCTTCAGTGGGAGCTATCTGCTTCATTAAACTGAACAATTAGCCTCCAGAAAATCTATACATTGGATTAGTTAAATCATCTTTTGTAGATACAGAAGTGCTCATTAATTAGTAGCAGGAATAATTTGTGCTTTACTGCAATATCAATCAGGATTAAATGTGTTATATAATTTATTCATTAGGCAATACAATTATGCTGCAGTTTAAAAAAAAAAAAGTATTTTTTCTGTAACCGAGCAACATAAATAAAGGAAAACATACAGCTATGCTTATTATAACAGCACAAGAATCTATTACAGATGATACAGCTAGGAACCTATACCACTAAAAGAGAAGGTGGTATATGACTTGCCACAGTTTCCTTGAATTGAAGCTGTCTTGAATACTTGAATAGCTTCATCAACATGTTTCTTTTCTTTCTTATTTTTAGATGCGTAAAGATTACTATAGCAATTCCTTTTCATTGCCTCCCAAATCTTTCACTGCAAAGTACAACAGAATTCTTTTAAAAATCAGAATACAGGGCAAAGGTATTTCAGTAGTGAACTGTACCACAAAGATACAAGTAATAACTTGCTGGCAACATCAGCAAAGGATAGCACCTTAGATATTGTAAGAGTTCAGTTACATTTTGATCAGTGACTCTTCACCACACTAAGCAAAACCAAATATGGGAATTCCAAACCAAAGCATCTCCTTTATTCTTCTAATCCCAAAGTTAAAACAAAGGAAGAGATGTGTCAGTCTCAGCTGTGGCAAGCCCTCTCCTGACCTCTCTTTCCAACTTTTAAATACCAAGCCAGGTTAACTTAAAATGCACTTGTATGCAGGTTTTAGCCCAAGTTCTAATTCCAGTTAAACTGATGCACACATCTGAAACAATTTTAGTGGAGTTATTGCAAAGTACATTCAAATCAGAGAAATGCTGACTGAAATAGGCCTATAACTGGATAACTTTAGTTTGGGGGTTAGATTGCAGAAGACTATTTTAAAATATACTCTATCATTTGCAATAAAATAATCAGAACTTTTCAGGCTTTGATTGTAACTGATAGAAAATGATTTTTAGCTCTTGCTTAAAAGCTTGAAAGGTGTTAAAAGTTTTATTCCGGGTTTATCCTGTCGTGGTGAAAGGTCACTCGCCTGAATGACTTGAATCTGTGTTGGACGAGACTAATCCTTTCATCAGCCTAGCAGTTAGACTCTAGTTGTGTGTGTTTCTTCATGCTAACAAAGTCTGTCATGAAACAAGTTTTCCAGGAAATTTGAAAGAAGAAATGTGAAGAGATTTGTTCAAGACAAGTTATTTTCATCACAGTTGTAGTTAATGAGTAAGGAACCAGACTCCTACATGGAAGTACTTTTGCTGTTATTCCTCTGATCTTCCTGACTCCCTGCTGGCATAACATCCCTAACACTTCGCATTTTAAATCCTCGTATCTAAAGACCTAGTTAACAAGTATTGGTCAGGATTAGCAAGAAAACAAAGACAGTTAATTCAGGAGTTTAACTACATGAATTCATGCATGCGTACAAAAATGTTATCCCTACAGATTTCTCCAGCACATTGGGTTATATCAGGGACTGCTCTGACTCTCAGAGCTGCCAGAAACCTGGTATCCAGCTGTATAAGCTCTATCCACCTCCCCTTTTTGGCTGGCACTTTCTACGTGCATAATGCATAATGCAAGGTGCTTCTACAGAATCTGGCCAACTGTTTTGTCCTAAGGATTCCTGTCAATTATAGCAGCATTACAAATAGCTTTGTAATTTTAATTTTTGCCAAATACATTGTAGGAAAGGGCTTCTTTATTCATTTTTGTTGCACCTAGACTTTCAAAAGCAGAAAGACTATCAGGCTGTCTGTTTTGGTATTATAAAATAGACATATATAATAACAAGCAGTGATTATATATATTGCTTAAGCCAACAGTATTTCTAAGGATCAATGTAAGAAGCTTTTAAATTAACTTTGAGAAATCTATTATTTAAAAAAAAAAAAAAAAGTAAATTTGCAGTAAAAGCAAAAGCAAACCAGAAACTATGACTTTGGATTGATGTGGGGAAATTTTCTATCAAAGAGAATAGATGTAAATTTTAAAAGGTTAGTACATTTTCTTCAGACAGCTTCATGGTGTGCAATTGTGAATTGCACCACTGATGAGGTATTTTGTGGCTGAAAAGATTTCTTTTGACAGTTTCAAAGAAGAAAGAAGTTTTCAACTTTTCCATCTTGGAGCAGTAGTTTTGGATTTTTTTGTCTCATTCACTCTATTGAATCTTTACCCTCCAGCCCAACAGTCCTGTTTTGGTTTGACCCAGAGCAGCTTTTTTTTCTGTCCAGTTTTCAGTTCACCAAATAGAAAAAAACACCAAATTCTGGTTCACACCATTCTTCACACTCTTTCATAATGAAAGCCAAAAGCAAAACAAGTGGTTCACTCCCTGAGCGCAAACCAAATGCTTCCCATTCTTGTATGCATGAGCCTGAAAAGCAGGTAGGAATGCAAATGAAAGCAAGCTACACCATCCTCTTCTACCTGAGAAAGCTTAGGAAGAGCAGAAAAGGTTTCGAGATAAAAACTCCACAAGTTCTCTTTTTACCTGTTTAGCAATTGATTATCAACCTGTTTCTGCTGCTTCTGCAATGCCTTTGTAGCTTGTGACCTGTACTCCATCTGTTTTGACTGGTTAGCGCTTAACTGGTATCCAGTAGAAGCAGGGTGTTTCTTACTAATGCTGTGTGTATCATGGGGCTTTTGGCTGTGGCTTGCACTTCTGGGGCAGCCTTCAAAGAGGAGTGATGATTAGAGTTGCCAATGCTAGCTTTTGTGAGACAGAGCACACTAAGATGACATTAGTCTGTGCTGCTCCTTCATCAGCTATACTGGGCCCTATACGTTCTGAGACCACGTTCAAATAAGCCACTGTGACATCTGTAGCCTTTGTAAAAAGTGCATTCCTCAGATTTATCTCTTATTTTCATTTGGATCCTGGGATGCAGAGCCAAATTACACCTCTGGATTTAAGTAGCTGTTAGCAGTCGTCACAATCTCTGTATAATTCAAAATAGTCACTTTTACTGCAAAGAGAGCATTATTAGCCACACCCCACAACTGCAGTCCTAGGTTAACACATTAGTTATGCCATCCACATGAATATTTAGCTCTTGAAGGAGGGCTGTTACATTTTAAAAGAAACATTAAATTAAATATTAGTCATGCAACTTCAATAACATGATTAGTAACTCTTAAGCTTAGTGGGGTCATCCTATGTCTGCAATAGGCTGGAAGAAATTGCTTAGGTGTTATATTGATGCAAAAACAGGATAAATGAGAGTCTGGTCCACTGTAATTTAGTATCTATGTATATTGTTGCAGCAATGCCACAAATATTTTTAAATGAAAAATACTTAATGCAGTATATCTTAGTCTTTAAATTGGCTTTCTGTGCTATTTAGGCCCTTGATTATTTGCCTAACACTTCTATCATTTGTGCTATAACAGTGTGTATTCTGCTGCATAATTCAAAGCACAGTGAACGCCTTTATGGTTGAGTTCATACTAAGTTTCTAAGCTGGCTGGGAAGCCATGAGTTCAAGTCCCACACCAAGACTTGGACAGAAACCCAGAAGTGATACCGCAATGCAGTATTAGAGATAATACTGCCTTTGATGTCCATTCTTTAGGATAAAACGTTAAGCTTGTGTTTGCTTCGTTAACCTTGAGTAGTGGTTTTGTGGAAGTGGTTCAAAATGCTGCTTTTTAAAAAAGAATGTATAATAACCCTATTTCCTGGTCAGCTGTCATTTCTCCTCCTACTCAATATTTAAAAATTCTCTTACAAGCTGTTAGTGAGCAAACAGTAGTTGTTCTTTTACACATCTGATAGGTATGTCACTATTTTGGGAAGCACTTAGAGATGAGCATGAATGTATCAGGTCACATTCTAGTTTTGCACTTCTAACACTCTCTTTGGGCTGTAGAGTTTTTAAGAAAAAATGTGTACTGAAGCAACTGTTAGCATCCTGGTGATCTGGGGCACTGCAGTAAAAGCCCTGCCATCTTTTAAATGGGTACATGTAACACTGTGCCAACAAATAGGCAAGCTTGTATTACCATCCACCAACTCTTTGCATAAAGCTACAAAGGATAAAGATTCTTGAATTTTCCATCTACTCATTTTACACAAGTAGAAGACTGGAAAAGCAATTAATTAAATAAATATAGGTACCTAGTTAGATTTCGCCCTGGTCGCTGACGTATCTGAATGCTTCATACAGACCTTGTTTCTCAGCCTGCTTTCTGCTCAACTTCCACCACCTGCTTGTTTGCCTAAGCATGAAGTGAAATATTTTTATTCAGTGAAATAATTCAGGGCATAATGGGTAACTTAGTATCTAAGGAAATTTACGTTTGGAACTACAATTTACCTATTTTTAGTTGTTAGTGAAAAAGTGTCTGAAATTTTGTAATAACAAGGATATGTGCAAACGTTAGTTATTTTGGTGGTTTTTTCCAAAAAAATGACTGTTCTTTGAAGTTCTGATTATAAGCTTCTCCATTGGAACCTATGCTCAGTCTTCGGTTTCTGTGTATAACCTTGACACAAGGATGGCAGCTGATCATGACTTTACTGTTGGTCTTGGCATATTTGGTTTCTGCAGCTCATAGCTAAAAACTGTGTGAGGACTAAGTGATATCTTCAGTATTAATTGAAAAGTCAGAGATTTGTCCTGAGCTTCTGCTTCCCTGATAGACTGATTTATACTGTGCTTGGGAGCATACAGTTAAGGGGCAGGGGCAGAAACAGCCCTTTAAACAACAAAAAACACTTTCACAATGGGAATATTTTTCCATGAAACTTTCAAGTGTCTGACATTTGCCCTGTGTTTGCTTGCACGGCTCTACAGTTAGGAAAATGCTGGTGTTTCTGCCAAGGATTAAAATGAAAAACAGCTAAACAAATGACAAGAATGAAAGACAGACTGGAGAGGAGAGCGTTAAACAGAGCAGAGGGAACTAGAAAAGCTAGTTGGGAATCAGTCTCCTGTTTGCAGCTCTAACAATGCCTTTAGAAATAGTATCAGTACCTTCACTTAGATAAAGAGCAATTTAAAAATACAGCCTAGGCATTGAGGAATTATAAAAACAGAATGGTGTTTCTGAGGAAGCCAGGCAGATATTTCAGTTTTGTAAAATTTTATGGATGTAATTATAAAATTTATAGAATTAAACCATAAAATAATGATGGGTAATTCTTAAATTTTTATTTGGCTGTCAACTTGTATAAATATGTGTATTAAATGAAAACATTTTTTTCTAGATTTTTATGTAACACAAAGGGCTACGACAGCATCCTACAGTAAGTACATCGTAGGCCTATTTTATAAGTATTTTTAGTATTCCTTATAAAATATATTAAAATCATATGAAGATATTATATTATGCATAATAAAATACAGCCCAAATATGCAGATGTTGACTCTCCTTTAATTCTGTATCAGCCATTATAATTACTGAATTTCAGAGAATCTAAGAGGTTAAACATATTAAAAACCTTTTTTTACCTGTTTTTCTTTGTCACCCACAAAAATGCTCCAATTGGTTCAGAGTGAACATTCTAAGAATATAATGCAGATCTAAGGGTGAGCTCACTTTTAACAACATTTCAGATTTCAAAACTATTGTAAGTTTAAAACTTGAGAATTTGTAAGAAGGTTTTGTTGAAGAAACTCTATGCCCATATTTTTCTGGATTATGAGATGTTTGGGATCGGTATTTGAGTTCAGACATTATTTGTTCTCCTCTTTGCACATTTCATAAAGCCTTATTAATTGCTGATATTAATGAGAATTATGTAATGGGACTAATCACATTTTCCCATTAGGAATTAATGCAATTAAAATAAAATTGTAATCATACATGTGTCCCACCTTCTTCTGTTGTCTGATTGTTTTTTCCCCTAGAAGATCAAGCATTTTTAAGTAAAACCTGACCTTAGATCACTTTCACCCTTAGTTTTTGATATTTTAGTCATATTCAGTTCTTGTTTTGGCAGTTTGAAGCCCAGCGTTTTCACTTGGTTGATACAGCAGCCTTCTCTGTGTGCTGAAATAATGCTTGCTTTTTTCCAGGCTTGCATTTTGCCTCCTGTGTTTTCTTCTGCCCTTTTTACTGTCTTCAGAGATGTTTTTGCAGAGGGCCATACTTTGCTTGAAAGCTTTTGCAGCAGTTTAGTGGGAGGAGGTCTTCACTTTATATGCAGGTAGTTGAACTGTTTATTTTATTACATTTCCATTGCAGGGCATGTGCCTCTCTGTAGCTCTCTTTGCAGAAACTGCCTTAGGTACCCTATAGAATTATGTACCTCAGTTAGGTAATACCTGTATTTGAAATAAGTTTGTAAATAATGTATGGCCAATAAAGCTGTATCGTTAACAAACAGGCAAAGATGAGTCCTTTAAATGGCAATAGTCAAAACAACATTTTAACAAGTATCTGGAAATAATTTGTTTATGTTGGTGATTTTAAGAATATTTATTCTGCACTTGGGAGCAATCCAAAGGAGGAGATGCTCTTCAATTTACATCAATTGGACAACTTTATTACCTTGATGCATCAGAGGGATGACAGTAAAATATAGTTCATTTTTAATATGAAGAAATAAAATGGCCTTTCAGGGAAAGAACTTTTCCAGTGAAATACCCCTGAGATGGGTATGGTGAGAAGGGTTAAAAGATCTCTTGGAGTTTTTCCATAGACTTATTCTCCAGTTGGGCTGACAGGAATAGTGAAGCAAGAGTGCTTCTGCTCTTAGAAGTGGTGTGAGTCTCTGACCATCTTCCAGTTTCAGAGGACCCAAGGCTTAACACAAGGTTTGAGACCCTTGAAATCTCTGAGTTTTCTTGGGCCCGGGCTGCTGTAAGTTCCTCTTTCCATTGCCACACACT
Source organism: Falco rusticolus (assembly GCF_015220075.1). Classification (NCBI taxonomy): domain Eukaryota; kingdom Metazoa; phylum Chordata; class Aves; order Falconiformes; family Falconidae; genus Falco; species Falco rusticolus. The sequence continues at coordinate 41,570,486 of NC_051194.1, forward strand.
GGAACTCTAAAAATTTTCTAAGTAGTAAGGTGAGTTCTTAGGAGTTAAGTTTACTGCCAGCTGCATTAACTCAGATATAGTCCTTCACATTACATCTACATGTATGAATCTGTGCTGGGAATCTGGGTCATATTAGCACCTGTATGCTGTGGACACAGCTGCACAGCCAGGGGCACCACTCAAAGTAGTTCAGGCTGGTTCACAAAAACCAGCTGTGAAAATTACAGTTGATTCCTGAACCAGCTGTTAGCATGCTCTCCAGCACACCTTGCTTTACCCTCTCCTGGAAGTCCCCGTCCCGTACCAAAGATGATGAATTGTGTCCTGCTCATGATGAAGAAGAAGGAGGAAAGAGAAGATCACGAACTGTCCTCTGAATTGAACTGAATTTTCAGGCGTTACTCACTACCCTGCTTTTCATTCTTGGCACTAGAAATCCCTGGACATTATTTGGTGATTACTTCTTACGACTGGAAGAGGATGCTTATCCACAAAGACCCTTCTGCACAGCTCCCTGGCTTCCTGCAGAAGTGCTTGTTACTGTTTTGTGAACTTTTCATGCAGAATGAGATGCATGAGCATTCAATAAAAACTATACAGACCTGGCAGTGTAGTTAACAGAGTAAATAAGAGGCCTGGCCCAGATTACAGTATCTCTGCACTGTACATATAATCAGTCAGATCTTCAAAAATATATAGGTAGCATCAAAAAGTTCTGGATAATTTCTCTGTTATTTTAATCACATTTATTTCTAATTGAGTACTTTAGAAAACAGATTAAATATAGTGAAACAAAAGCACACCAAGAAAACCTAGCATTCAAATTATCTCCATAGAACATCTTCTCACCACACTGCCTTACATTATATCTTTACTCTGCTACATAAAAAATCAATTGACATTTTGCTATCCTATAAATAACCATGCTTTTATCAAGGTTAAAGAGAAAGAAAAACAGTTTAAAACACTTCCAAGAGAGTCTTGACTTTCAGTCCTCTGCTCTGTGTAGTGTTTGCTTGTTTCAGTTAAGGTAGATCAGGGAAAGGGGTGTTAGCTCACCTTCCTACTCTTCTTGTAAGCCTAGACAAAAACCAAAACCAGCTCCAACTTGAATTATGGCATTTGCAACACTTCCCGTGGAATCAATGTGTTAATATTACTGTAAGGTCGCTGTGCCCTGTTCATGCTCTCTTCCCACCTGGTGGATACATGCAATCCAAGATTTGCTTGTATGGCCCTTTGGCATGTTTCCTGCCTACTTTGGGCTATTTTGTAAGTAGGTTATAAGCCTTGTATGTTTGGAATATTCATTGTAATGAAGATGCTGTTTACTGGCACAAGCCCAAACCTACCCTGAAAGTTCAGTTATGAAGATGTTAGGTATTTGAATTTCCAACAAACCTCGGATGTGGTTTTCTCACGGTAGCGTAAAAATGTCCAAGCCAGTCTTCCTGCTTTTAAATTCAGCTATTTTAAATCTGGGTACAGAGAAATTCAGCATTTGCAGAAATGACTCAGTTGAAACATGACATGAAAAGTTAGCAGGGTGGAGCCTGAAAGGAAATATTTCTGTTGTTGCTATCCCACACTTCTGCCAAGGACTGAAATATTTCATACAGTCTCATACAGTCATTTATGCACATGCTTTCTTATTGTGCTTGTATGTTTCCTACAGTGCTTATACATGCTTTCTTTCCTTTTGGAATGATCTGTAATATCCAGCTTCTCCAGAGGATCCTCACCTGAAGTCTGAAAAGAGCTCCAACTCAAGTGCTACATCAAGCTTTCTGCTTGACTTTTGCACTTTGATTTAATACAGAGCCAAGCCAATTTAATATGGTAATATCAACTATATCCTTGTTTGATAAATACTGTTAGGTACCCAATTTAATTATAATTATGTAATTAGGAGTAATTAAAACTACCATAGTAAATATATCTGAAGCTATTTACTATATTTCCCATAAACTGTATTAAAGCTAAAAATCCACATTGGTACCCAAACCAATGAGTATACACTGCTGGATATTGCCAGTTGCTCTGAAGAAGTAATGTGTAGAATATTAGTGAATTTGTAATTTGTCCCTTCTGTGTTTTACTGTGTGATATTTATTTTACAAATAACATGAAAAAGATGTGCAAATAAGCATAAGTGGCAGCAAGGAAAAAGACAACTTTACTACACTTATTTCCATATTATTATTTGTAGATATTAATGGATACAGTATATTATTACTGAGCTCTAATATTGCAGAAGATAGATCCTTTATGATATAACGAAAAGAAAAATAACAGTGAACTATTCAGCAAATCAGATGTATAACTTCCCTAAATTTGCAGCTTAGGCTAGATTTTCAGAAAAGATCAGATCTCATTTAGGTATAGAATGCAGGCCATTGTTTTCATACCCCATAAACAACCAAAATTAAAATCTTCACGAAAGGAAGAGCTGAGTATTCTAGTTCACTTAACTTTTCTTGAAAAATCTTACCATGCATTGTAATGTCTGGCCTGAAGGAAAAGTGAACATATCTCATAATCCGAAAAAAAATACAGGGTTAAAATTGTGGGCACCTTTGTAAAAAAAGACAGTATGATTCCTAGCAAACTACAGAACTGAGTAAACAGCTACTTGCCAGGTGTGCTCAGCTGATTCGTGTTCAGCATATGACCACACCAGCTGCTTTGCTTATGTTGAGCTGAAAGAGAATTTCAATGGAAGAAAAAAGACAATTCTATGTATGCTTAAGAATCCACATCCGTTCCTCTCCCCACTGAAAGCTGTAGTGGTGAAATGAGCTTTATGTATGGACCTAACTAGGAACTTCTCCAGCAGGATTTTGCATGCTTTTTTTCCGCTTGCTTAAACATGGAAACTCCTCAATGACTCTTAAGATTGCAGCCCTGAGATCCTTTGCAGATAATATCTAAAAGATAGTGTGTTAACTTTTATCACTGACCTGGGTTTTATTCCCATAAAACATAAGATACTATCAACCTCCAACACAGGTATGCAGGAGGGCCTCTACAGTACCTAAGATATTGAAAGGAAAGCTGAATTTACCATTGCAGGGTTTGGAGCTATGCACAGAAGCCTTTAGCCTGACATTTTCCTTATGCTTTTTGCTGCACTTCAGAAAGGCCAATTAGGTAGGCTTAATGGAATTGCCAGCCCTGTACTCAAAAAAAGGGTTTATATTTACCATTAGCACTTTAAAATAATATAATTCTTTTTCCCAGCCAATAGACCTGGGCAGTTCCATGGTTGTGAACTTACTGCCCTGATCTCTAAAATTTCCTACTATATTCCATTTTATTATCTTGGGTTCCAGGGAGAAAATGGTAATTTCAAGCAATAATAAAAATGCCATAACCCTACAGATTAGGGCTGTAGTTAGCATGAAATTACTTCAATTTGAAAATATCTCTTAAGTTATTTTGCTTTTATAATTGCTTGCAAAATGTATGTTATAATGTGTATCTAAAAAAGAATGACTCACTGATCATTAGAAGGGTGATCTCTTCAACAAGGTCTCAAAAAAGCATATGCTTGTAAAGCCTTTATCAAGTATCTGAGTATCAAATATGTAATTAACAAATATTTTCAAGAATTTCACATCCAAATAGAAACACACAAGGATTTCAGTTATTCAAAAACCTTCTTAGAAGTTATACCTATTTGGTTTGGGAAGTTGGGTTTCTGTTTCTTTAGTTTTACATAAAGAACATAAATAACTGGGAAGTAAACACCATTTCTGAAGTTGTTAGTCATAAGGGAAAGTTGTTTTGTAATACCTACTTGTAAAGAGAACTGTATTCCTCTGCAAAGCACAATATCAGAAACAAGGCTTAGAAAAGCCATCCTTTTGGCTCTTGGTCACATTCTGACTTTACACGAAGCTTGTATGGCCAAGTATCTTTAACCACTCTCTGTGACAAAAACAAGTCAACAGTTGTAATTGGCTATTAATGGGCAATCTGACAATGACAATTTGGTCCAGTCCGAGAATGAGAAATAATTTGTATATCCTCTTTCCTTTAAATTAAACATAAGACATATGTCACAGTGCTATGTGCCCTAAATTAACCCTATGCAGAAATGAAGCACGTACAAGTAGCTACCCCGCATACTACGCTATATCTGTTACATGCAGAAATGACTGCGATTATACTGCCAATGTGTGAATCTCTCATTGACTACTCAAGAAGTAGGAATGGCTTTGCATCTGAGTTGAAATAAAAAACACGCTTCAAAGAAAAAAATTACCAAATCAGAAATCCTTACATAATACTATATTGTAACTTGTATGCATCATCAAATTGATTGTAGGGCAACCAGCACCGGTAGTGTAATGCCAGGAACTGCTGTTGTACACCACCAGGATTCTTTTATCTGTCACTCAGGGAAACACTGAAAGACAGTTTATTTTAGACCATCAGTAAAGCAGGTTTTATTGATGAACTTTTTAACATCACATTAGGATGATTAAAAATAAAATCCAGCATGAAACAAACAGATATGTCAAACATGCATGCAGTAGGGAGAAAAATTATTTTAATAATAACATTACAAATATTGTCAATGCTGTTTTAGTCAGTGGAAGTATATTTAATGGAGCTTATCAACACCTTCAAACAGCAGTTGAACTCATTAAGAATATTCATTAAATATGCTTTAATTGCCACATTCTGTTTGTTTAACAGTTCCTGTCTATTTATAAAGAACTGAAAGAAAACATGGAATGGGTTACAAATCTGAATAGGCTGTCAGGCCACCCAGCTGGGGTGACTTAAACCAGTGAGATCATGTCTCAGTTGTGTTTTTTAATATCCTCACATGGAATCACATCCCTAAATGATGGGTGTTTGAAGGGACAGTGCTTAAACCCATGGATCTGACATCACTGCAGTACCACAAAAGCTGCAGGATTCCCGGTGCTCTGCTGCTGACACATTGTGCTCCAGCTGTTAGGGGCCAGCTCCAGCAGGGTGCTGAGTACCACCAGTGCTGGCAGCCGAATGTGCTGAGCTCCTCTCAGGAGGTGGTAAGCACACTTCAATATTGATTGTGTTGTTTGACAGGGTAGGGGAAGGCTAGTTGGCATTGGCTTGAAGGAAAAGGGCAGTATTAACCCTTGAAGGAAACAGCAGATTTTTGTCTCCCCTAGTGATTAACCTAGAAGAAAGAGCATACAACAAATCACTGTATCTATCATTTCTTGAAGAAAATGTGAAATAAAAAGTGGCAGAAGATAAATGGAGAAGAAAGCGCTGTCTTTTGCCATGACCTATATAAGGAAATGTTAGCAACAAACATTTTCTTCTGTGATGAGACAGTGTTTCAGTGAGATTACCTCACTACTGAAAGTCACTACAAGAATTCCACACGATGTGAAAAATATTTCTCCCTTAGAAGATCTGTTTTTTTCACATCTTTAATGACAGAAATGGAGTGCTGAATAATGTGTGCCAGGGATGCCCTAGTTGTTTGCTAGTGACAGTTGCATTTAATTCCCAGTGGCAGTTGCATTTATCTCCCAATAAAAGGCAATTGATTACCTGCTTCTAAAACTTACAAGAAGAACTCCATTGCAATTATCTTTAGCATTAAGCTGTTTGGATGACTGTAATCCATGGCAAAATAAGCATTAGAATGTCTATTTTCTTCTTAATTCAAACATGTTATTATAAAAAATCTCCCAAAGACAACTGGGCAGATGCCTAACAGGCCTGGCAGATTGGCCTCCAAGATGGAAAAACGCTGAGCATATAGTTCCTTATAATAAAATGGGTAGCAACATGGAATTTATACCATGTAGCACATCAGTAATGACACTTGGAAAAAGATCTTCTGGCGAACAGTATCTAGGTTACGCAATTTCAACTGTCTTTAATACACAATGTAAACAGGATTTTGTAATGTATGTGTAAGTGTACCTAAGTTACATAAAATGTCATGTATAAAACTTGCCATAATAGTGAATAGTGAAGAGGAATCTGTAAAAGTAGTACAGAATGCCAATTAGTACAATAAAAGATGTGCAAAATACCTATATATGTGCTACTGAATTGAGAAAGAAAAAAAAGGTAACTAACAAGATGTATCAGAATACCAGCTGGCTTAGCAAGGAACTCATGACTGATCTCCAGTGTGATAAAAAAAGCCCAAACATTGTCCTGGTTTCAGGATATAAAGGGCATGGGAGCAAGGAGCAAGGGCAGGTTACAAAGGAGGAATACAGAAACACTGTCCAGATGTGCTAGGATGGTTTTAGGAAAGGAAAGGCTGAGCTAGACTTGAAACTCTAGGGACATCAAGAGCAACAAGAAGAGCTTCTGTTGCTAGCTGTTAGCAGCAAAAGAATAAACAAAACATGAGCCTGCTGCTGAGCGGGGAGGGTGATTTAGTGACAGTGGATGCAGATAAGGCTGAGGTACTCTATACATTCACTGCCTCAGTCTGGGACCCATATGAATCTTGAGACAGGGTTCAAGGGAGTAGAAGAGGATGGAGTCAGGGATCCCTTGAGAAATTCGAGTTCAGCTGTGTCCAGGACAAAGCATACTGGGCTGTATCATCAGGAGCGTAGCCAGTAGATTGAGGAATTTGATACTTCCTCTTTCCTCAGTGCTCATTAGGTCACACCTGGAGTAGTGCATCTAGCTTTGGACCCCTAGTACAAGAGAGGTGCTGATAAGCTTGAGTGAGGCCAGTAGAGGCCACCAAATTGATATGAACCTAGAGCACATGTCCTGTGAGGAGAGGCTGAGGAAATTGGCCTTGGCCAGGAGCCTAAAGAGACAGCTTTGAGGGATGCGATAACAGCCTTTCAGTAGCTATGAGATTACTAGGAGATGGAGGCAGGTTCTTTACTGAGGTGCATGGCAGAAGAATGATAGACAAAGCTTTAAATTAAAATGGGTGAGGTCCTGACCTGGTGTAAGGAGAAACCAGTTTCACTATGAGGGTAACTGAGCACTGGAACAGGTTGCCCAGAGAGTCTGTGTGGTCTCCATTGTGGCCTCAGCTGGACTAAGCCCTAAACAACCTAGTCTGAATTTTGTGTTGTTCCTGCTTTCAGCTGGAGGCTGGAGTGGACAACCTCCTGAGTCTCCTCCTGACCTAAATTCTTCTTGATTCTGTGAAACTATGATGGCTATAAAAGACCAATCTAACAAAAGGACTTCTTGGCAATACCGGAATGGTAAAATGTTATATATTGGCTAGAATATGTGCCATGCTAACAGAATGCTTTCTGAAAGCAAACACGGCTGAGTTATTGCTATTTAAAGATTCCTATGTGAAACAAAGCATTACTTGTTATACAGATTGTGCCAGTTTCTAAAAAACAAGATACAAACAAAGGGTGAAATCCAAGAGAGGAAAAAAGTTACAATCTCAACTATGTAAATGAGGATATCTGTGGTTAATATATCAAGTTTAGAGATGAGCCAGCTGAATCTAAACAGATGTACTATATCCTGCAGAAATGTCCATTTTCTTATTGGTAAGTTTACATAATTCTCACAAGTATTCAGGATCATTGTGGACAGACTCCATTATGCACACCTAAAAAGCTGAATCAAGCTAGAAAATGATGAAATTTCAGTTATTTGACTATTTGGAGAGTGGGAGTTTTTTATTTTGGGGAGGAAGTAAAGCCTTGTTCATTCTATAATACAAGCAGCACCAGTTAAAGACAAATAATGCTCAGATAAAATATAGATTTTCTTTCTTTTAAAATATTGATGTGGTTTAAGAATGATGCATAGGCTCTGTATGACTGATTCACAGTTCTCCTGAATAAGTGCTATGACTGTCACAAAAAAAGTCCATTGTGAGAACTGCAAATGATAAACTTTTTCTGTTTGGAAAAAGCGTGAGCTTACCAGCCACTGAACTTTATTAACCACACCTCATATTTTTTCTTTGTCATTTATTTGGCAGTTCTATTTTCTGTATTAAATTTGGAAAACCTGAAGGCTGAACTTGATACAGGGCTTACATGGGAAAAAGATGAGCAGGACTTGATTTCACCCTTGCATTCTTTAACCCTGTGGTAAGGGAAGTAAACAGTTTGGCACCTTCTGCCATTCAGAATAGCCCCAGCTGTCTCTAACCCCATTCTAGCACTTGAGGATCATTCCAGTATGTATTCTCTCTATCAGAAGATGTTGTTTCTCTATAAATTATCTTTTTATTACAGACAGGACAGAGACATGTACACATCTGTATCATCCTAGGGTGTGTCTTTTCTTGGACTTGGCCTGTGGTCTGAGATACTAATTTAAGAATAATTCCTATTCAGTGCAATCCCTACGGAAGATTGTTTTATAGAACTATTCCTTGTTGAATATCATTTCATATTCTCACTCTGTTATCCATTTCTTGGATCATGTTGGGGTTGGTGTTTTTTGTAGAATTTATACATATACAGTGCTCTAGTCTATACAGTGTTACAATGCACTTGGTACAGTCTTAGAAAAGAGAGGATAGTGCAAAAATTATGGTAGAGACTGAAGGCTTGGAACTGTGAGTTTTTCAAGAATAATCTGTCTTTCAAGGTAAGAGTCTTACTGCATTAGTCTATCAGCTCATTAGGAGTCACTTTAATTTGCTGTTCAGTTCAGACTTCCTGTGACTGAATGTATTTTATAAAAATCTTGCTTTATTAGTAAAACTGTTGTGAACTATAAAACATCAATAGTCTATGATGGGGTAGGAGGTAATTCTGGCAGCTCCTCAAAGTGGTTGTTAAACCTTTTGAGAAGAGAAATGCCTTTATATAATACATATATATATATATATATATATATATATATATATATATATATATATATACTTTAAAATCTAGTCCTAAAAATTGCTTTTACATGTAAAAGTTCAGGTCAGTCGTTTCCCTTGGAGTAATTGAACCTCAGTGTGATCTTCGTGACTATGAAACTTCCATTATGTCTGATATTTCAGTGCCTGTGGCCCCTAAGAGGCAAAAAATAGTTTGGATAATCTACTTCACAGGTACACATCAAGACTAAACCAGTTGATCTATTTTCTTAAATTCATCAGAAAATGGAAATAAAGTGCTTTATGCACAACTTTTTTTATGTACAGAAAAATGATCCCAAGGTGAGAAGAAAAACAATTCACTCAGTTCCCATAAAGCAGGGACAAATGCTCTTGTTCATTCAAATGTGAGAGAAATCATGTTTGAAATGCAAGCAGCCATACAGAATGTATTTATTTGGCTAATAATTATGTTTTGTATTTGTCAGGTTCTGCAGAGACAGTGATGCTACTGGCAATTCTGCTTCTGCAGGATCTGTTTCTTTATAAATGAAGTCAAAAGACAACCAGAAATGAATGTAAATAGGCCTGCATGGTCTATTGAAAAGCTCCCTCAGCTGTAATATTATTGGTTTGTGTAGTTGTTTCTATAAAACAAAATTTCATACCTGTCAGCTAGGAAGAAGAGTTGTCTGCAAACCATGTATTCCTTCCTTTTTCCTCCTCTTTAAATAAAAAATAAGCAGAGGAGTGAGGAGTCTGATGTCACCTGCACTGAGTGCCTCATCTACAAACATATCAGAAACTAACTCTGCTTGTAGCTCCAGCAGTAATGCATAGTTTATAATTAACTTTTTAAACATTTAGGAGCAGCTCCTTAGACCCCGGCTCTACTGAAGTGAGAGAAGTGATTTGCAAGTTTCAGGATAAAGAGAAACAACGTCTTAGTACAATTTTGTGGTCACCCACAAACAGGACTCAAATTCTGCTTTATCCATCTACAAAACTTTTCTTTGTGGGTAAAACACAAAAGCTGTTTCTGTGCCACCTCATATTCTCATTGCCATAAACAATCAGTATAACTTACAGAAGCACTAAGGATGCTCTGAACTGTGCAGCAGCACAGACCGGCTCAGGACTGACATTACCCATAGGCTGTCTTTCACACCAGTTCATGAGCTGCTCCATTAAGCCACAAAAAAGGCTCAGATATTGATTCATAGGTACCTGGTTTTGTACTTCAAGGCTGTTATTCTCTTGAATAATAAGGTATGTTGTCCATGACTCCAGAAATAGTCCTTTTGGGAAGTGCTGACTTTTCTGCTGTTGGACTTCGGTGTTAAATTGATTCCTGGTACATTCTATCATGCAAAAATAATGCTGGGCACTTATCATGGGGAAAATAAAAAGAACCCATTTTCCTTTCTTTTATTACCATTATTTAAAATTACATAGACTTCAGGTTTTCTTTCTTTTTTCCATTTGTGAATTGAAAGCCATTTTCCAAGCAAGCAGACAGAACTGCAGCAGTATTTTACCTTAAATACCATGACAATAGGATATATGGACTACTGAGTTTCATGGTTTTTTGAAAGTATAAAAAGAAATGCTTTCTTGAACAACAGCCATAAACATGCAAAATACTAATGAGATTATCTGGCATTTTTTCCAGAAAGGAGGGAGTAAAGCAGATTGGCACGAATGAGTTTTGAAAGAAGGAAATTTGCAAGCTATTTTCAGAGATACACTTGCATTGATTTGAATGAAAATTAGCAGAGAATGCTCTAAGAAACAATCGCAAAAGGGCACAGATGCCAAAGTCTGAGAACAGCTGGGAATAAGTGCTTTAGAACATGTGTGTTAGTGATGAAATGTATTTACATGATGATTAGCTGCTTTTCAAGCAGCCTAGGTATAATACAAAGGCAAAAAATCTGATAGAAATCTCATCTTGTTCTGAAGTCATCTCTGTGTCCCCTGTGGATTAAAATGGAGGAAGGTTTTGTCTGCGTTTTGCATGTTTCTTTTATAACTTTCTGTCTTTGTATGTAGTATCTCAGATCCAGCTAATACTAGTTAGCAATGGCATAATATGCCTCTACCAGCAGTGCTCTAATACCTAAAGATCAGGATTGTTAGTGCTGCAAAAATTAAACTTTGCAGTTTAATTCTGTGAAAACTGTGGGTGCACAAGCCAAGTCCTGTGTCTGTAGGTATTGATATCTTGCTCTCAGGCCTTTAAGAGTGTTTCTGGGAGCAGAAACAATCATTTACTATATAGTCCCATGCATTTGCTCTAAAAATGCCAACATTTCATAAGTTGATACTGTCAAGATCAGTATATTTGGGTATTGTGATAAATCCTGATTTCCCGGTATTTGAAGTAAACTCTTGCTGTGTTTCTCTGAACTGAATTGAACGTTTAGGCAAAACTTTCTGGTTTCCACTGCAGTCTCATGTGGCAAATCAGTGAATTAAATGAGGTCATAGCAACATGTAAAAGAAAGGATTTTAATTGATTGTGGTACTATGGAGGAACAAGGACAGGAATGTAAAAAATTTCAGCAGGTAAGGAAGTACTGAGGGCAGCTGTGATTTCTGGCCTAACCTTTCTTCTGGACATTTCTACTCAACTATAGCAATTAATTAGTTACTAATGTTTACATTTAAACACCACCTTTAGGTTGTGATGATCTTTGTTAAGAATGAAGCTGGAATATATTCTTTTTGTGGATAACACTTCCGTGCTATAATCAAGGGCATTATCAAAACTAGGTAAAATTAAATGTATAACTAGTCTGGTAATGAAACAGAAAAAGAAAACAGGGCCTTCCCTGTATACTATTTACTTTGTATTTCAGATTGAATTTTGGTATCCTTTATGGTGATCTTTACTCATGAGATTTCACTGTGATTACAGAATTAAAGAATTAAGAAAAATAGAAACTAAAATGCTATACTGTACCAGAAAGCTGGTGGGGCAGCTTAAAATGGCGTATCTATGGAAATGCTGGAGGTCAAAAAGCATTTTGTGACTAGTTATGGCTGTAATTCTGCTTTCCAAATGAAATTTTAATTTAATTTCTAAGAAATAATTCAAATGTGAATGTTATTTCCTTAAAACAAAAACAGTATACTAGACTAAAAGGTTCAAGGTATACAAAATTATAACATCAATACCTCTCACCTCTGAGATGAACTTTCAGAGATGCAGACTGTGTGAAACCAGCTGTAACTATAGAGCCAAGATACCCCACTGTCATTGTCATGCATCTGCTCTGCCTAGATCTAGGTTCACAGCTACAGTTCTGATTGCTTTTGAGATAGAATGGTTTCCACAGTCAGTTAGCAATTTCCATAGTCAGCTTGGTCTTGCTCTGAATCCTATACTGCTTGATTAAGCTTTTTCCATACTTAGCTGGGAAGCTGAGAAGAATATGGACTGTCTAGCACATAGACTGAGTCATACACTAAGTTAAATATGTAGGGAACCCTTTAAAACTGGACATGAAACCACTCAGATCAAATCTGATGCATACCACTATTGTCTTCCATTGCTTGAAACCAGAGGGAACAGCACCAATGTCCACATCGGGACTACTCACAGTGCCATGTTCTGAAGTTTGTATAACAGCAAATAAGCCTAAGGCTGCTATTAGAAAAGCAGTTGCTCTTCCCCCATGTCTATTGCAAGGTATGATGTCTGATTTCCTCTCTGCATCTCCTCTTGAAATACGGGCCAGTTAGGTGGAGAAAAGAACGAACAAATCAATAACACATATTAGGAGCATGGAATAGCTCCCTTATCAGATTGTAACATTAGAAAGGATGCACGCTGCAGATGGAAAGAGGACACAATAATATCATGTGAAACCATACCAAAAAATAGACTAACAGCTTCTGTTCTTTTTGTCTCATAACCCAAAACCAAAATAGCTTTCACTAAAACTGTAAGGAACATATTCAAAACAGATAAAAAAACTTTGTCAGGCAATGCCTAATTAAAAGATGAAACTCTGCTCGGCACTGGTGAGGCTGCACCTTGAATATTGTCGTCAGTTTTGTGCCCCTCACCTCAAAAGGGACATTGAGGTGCTGGTGCATGTCCAGAGAAGGGCAACAAAACTGGTGAAGGGTCTGGATCACAAGTTTTATCAGAGGGGGCTGAGGGAACTGGGGTGGTTTAGTCTGGAGAAGAGGAAACTCAGAGGGGAACCTTATTGCTCTCTACAACTGCCTGAAAGGAGGTTGTAGGTGCGTGGAGGTAGGTCTCTTCTCACAGATAACTAGCAGTAGAACAAGAGGAAACGTCCTCAAGTTGTGCCAGGGGAGGTTTAGATTGGATATTAGGAAAAATTTCTTCACTGAAAGGATGGTCAAGCATTGGAACAGGCTGCCCAGGGAGGTGGTGGAATCCCTGGAGGCATTTAAAACACATGTAGATGTGGTGCTTTAGGGACATGGTTTAGCAATGGACTTGGCAGTCCTGAGTTAACGGTTGGACTTGATCTTAAAGGTCTTTTCCAACCTAAATGATTCTATGATGTTATCATTCTAAACAGCTTAGAAAACTTCAATTTTGAGCACGTGTATTGTACTGTAAACTTCTAGTCCCATTTGACACCAGAATGTGACACCTTTCATACCCCTGTGGGACTCTTTTTGAAAGTCAGTAGTCATTGATTTTTTGTAGCTGTCACAAGGGAAATTTGGGTCCCTTGCTTAGTGTAAGTTGACCCTGTGAATTTCTGAATCCTGCTGTAAAACTGTACTGTGAGAGTCCAATGGCAGAAAAGTTCCCTCTGGACACTACTGAAAATGAAAGACTCCTCCTAGCCTGCAGGTATTTTTATTTGTGCCATGGAGGAACTTAAAACTGTCAGAAGGGATTTTTCCAAACTGAGTAAGTTGGGGTTTTTTTTCTGTTAAAGATGCAGCAGCTATAATAATAGCAGTTGTATTTTTCATTGTTTGTTGAAATTAGACATATCTAATCATACCTTTTGGACCTTAAACACTGACAAAGAGAATAACTTTAAAGGCAATTTAATTGGTGTTCCTTTTTATTCAGACACCGTCTCTCATTAGCAGGAATATGCGAATGGGAAAAAAATTACCTTCTGTGAAAGCCCTCTTCTTATTGAAAATAAATTCATCTTAACCTGGGAAGAAAAAAGAATACATTGGAAAGCCAAGGAACTGAAAAATATTGTTGAAACTGGCCCATAAATAAACATGCTTAGTATATCTGAGAACAGCTTTATAATAATTATTAGGTATCCCATGTGAAGCGTGCATAAGTGACCCATGGCTCTAGGCAGGCACAGGAGCCATAACTAAGCAGGGATGGCTAAATGAGATATTCTTACCATTGAGGTATCAGCTCGCTGCTGATAGTGCTCCCTATTGCAAAAAGAGCAATACTGATTGGGACGAGGAACGGTCTTGTCTCTTCGGTCAAGTGTTAAAAGCTAAGGTAAAACCATGACACTACAGGCATAAGAAAGAGTCCTCCATTTCCAATAGCTCAACACCTTCAGTCACATTCTGGAGTTGATCAAAGTTGATTTTTATAAGGATGTTTGAAAGAAGTTTGCATTAAGACAGAGGGCTTGGACAGCTTTTTGGTGGGGGGGTAACACTTGCTTTGCCAAAATGCAGTCAGATAGTATTCTTACACCAAAACCTCCTACGGTATCAGGGTATTAGAGAGTGACTTGATTAATCGACATTTCTCATCAGCTCTGGTAAAGGCACTGAATCTACAGTCAAGACTGTACTTGCTGACCCTCACATTAGACCTAATCTAAGGGGACCTGACACACATGCAAGGGTCTTTCTTTTCAGCTGTATTGTTAACTGATTGGTAGGTTCACAGCATTTACAGAACACAAACAGGTGATAAAATGCCTATGCTGACTGAAGTCTAGGTGCTGACCTTCTAAATGACACCCTGATATTTCTATTTAAGAACATTTAATATAATTTTCACTTTATTTTGTCAGTAGTTTTACATATGTTTACGCATTTTTTTATTTTCTTATCCTCAAAAAAGAGCTTAAAGGGCCTTAAAATATTATTTTGGAATCTTAGTGTGTTTTGAAAACACAAATATGTTTAATTTGGAAAGAATTGTGGCAAATTACATTTCTCAAACTGGGTAAGTGACAAGTAATTTGTGAGGCTTGTAAAAACTCTGCAAATAATTGCTTAATCTTATTTTTACTCAAACCTATACTCTTCTGTAGTGCTTCTTATCTCTAAAAAATATCCGATGTATACAGTGCAAGCTTAAATGATCGCCTTACCTCCCTTTAACAGGTATACTCTGTAGCCCATTGTTGTCCACAAAGCGTAAAGAAGTAAAAAAGCATTCAGTGTGATACAATCCTTTCAGATTATCACATATCCATTCTCAATCCCAAAATAATTATACTTTTTATGTCAAAAGCTTTACAGCTTTACCACCTCAAGCAATATTTTACATCTGTCAAGAATGATTTATGCAATAATAGCTTAAACTGCAAAATGGAGTCCTCAGAAGAAGAGCTGTCAAACATTTTCACCACAAATAATTTTATTAAAATAAGAATTTATATTCTCTATAAACAATATCTTACCTTCAACTATAATAATGATCATAATAGATATACGATTTGTGAAAATGAAGTTGTGAGATAGCAAGGAGTATACTATGCTGCTACTTTGATATCAGAGTGTAATTTTTTAATTAAGCAGATGTTAATGCCTAATGGGCAAGACTTTAAAAAAAACTGTTTCAAAATAATAGTTCTTGTGATTTGTCTGTATTGTTGATTTCTGTATTGTCTATCATTCTTTTTAAAAAGGGCTATTTACATTTAAAAAGAAGTTGACTGAGTGTAATCCCGTGAGTACATCCAGTGACATTTGTGGAGCTTCTTGTGTGATGGGAACCTCTAAATACAAACCCTTAGTTTTGGCATCCATCTGTTCCCATTAACCATTTTTCTCAAAAGAATAAATTACTATTGATAACTCTGTAATTGCCTACTGTGGCACTACTAACAACAGGCCAGAGGACTAGAACTTCGCCTGGATTGTGTAAATACTCTTCTAAAAGGAAAAAGGAGTGAGAAGAAATTAAAACCAAATGTAGGCTATATTAATCTTATTCTGATACAAATACTGCAAGAGGAGCGAGTAAGGCTTTTAGCTGTGAATGTTAAAAACTGCGAAGACAGGGCACTGGTGTGGTTGGGACAAGACCTGCTGGGTGTGTAAGTAATGCTGGCATCCCACCTCCATGCCATCTAAACAATTACACAAAGCTATCACAAGTATTCCCCCCGCCCCCGCCCCACCCCATCCACACATGGCACAATGAAAAGGAAAACATGCCCAGTCTAGATAACACGTTTATAAAACCATACTACATAGAATTTGTGTTCTCCTTTGACCAGTGTATCTTCTGTCTGCTGTGTTTAGGGAAGTGTAGATTCAAGCAACTGCCATTTTCTGAAAATCAACCTGCTACAAAATATCTCCCATCCTTCTGCCCCCTTTTCTTCAAGTGTGTAATCTGGCCTAAAGATTAAAGCAGTGAACAAACAGCAGCATTCAGTCTTGCATCAACAAGATGTTTAAAACTCAGGATCTTGCACTTTCATCTAGAAAAAGACTATAGACCAGTTGAGAACATCAGAATCCTAATTCCTAGTACATATGCAACACCATTTTTCTAGTACAAGATTTTCCTTTTAAGTTGAACTTTAAGGCTGTGACATTTTAAAAGTGTGAGGTGGTATTTAGAATTAAAAAGAAAAAGCATTAGTTGTAGAGTGATTCCCTTTCTGATATCTGCATTACTGGACATCTGATGACAGATTACCTTTATAAGTGAGGGGATGTATGATCCCACTGACATTTGCTTTACTTTGAAATATTAAAATTTTTAATATAATCAGTGCCTTATGTAGAGTAAATGATAGCATGATGTGGAGTAAGGTTTTATTTACAAATGGTCCTCAGAAACTTCTGTCAGTGGAACCTCAAGCAATTCACATGTTTTTAAGCTGTCTTCCTCCTCCATATGCTTAATATTATGTTAAATATTATACAATGAGTAGCTATGAAACGTATTGTAAAATCATATTTTTAAGCAACTGATAGTTCATTCTAGTAACTTGGGTTACTCACATGGAGAAAGTTACATTTCTAACTGTACTGTATTGACTGAAAATATTCTCATATTTACCCACAGCACACAGTAAAAAATAAGCCACTAACCAGGCACTAAACTCTCAGATTTTTTGAAAATTCTTTAAAATAATTTTTTTTCAGAACCTGGTGGAAGTCCTTGTTAGTATCACCACTCTGTATATTGTTATTATATGCAGAGTATGTTATATATGGTGTATATATATATACGCTGTCTATATTGCAAAAACAAATTTGCAATTTTGAAAAGTGGCGTAAGTGAAGAAGTGAAGATGAAAAGTGTAATATTTGTTTTTAGTAATTTAGAATAACTATAGAATATGTTTGCTGACATTTGTTATATCCATCATATCGGTAGTTTCAATTTTATGATGCCACTTAAACAGATGTTTTAATCACATTTTGTAAAGGAATTGATTATTATGTGGAAAGAAACAAAAAAGTCTGCATATACAAATGATCAAACTGTCAGACATTTACATATTCGAGTGTCAGACCTATCTTGTATTTTGTCAATTTTTGCCTGTAATCAGTGACAGGATATTTTAAATTATATTTACAATTCAAAATAATTCATCTGTATTTTTTTAAGTTTAGCAGTTCATATCAGTGCACATGGTAAATCCTATTTACATTTTGACCAGTATAATTCTAAGGAATTCAACCCAGATTTCTCTAGAACTGTTGTCTGTAGCTTTTGAAATTCCTTAACCTTCAAACATATGGTCTAGTAATTTAAAGAAACTGTTCACAGAAGTGAAGTTACTGAGAACCCTTATGCATAAGGTTGTTTACACTGAATAATCCATAACTCTCATTTATAATGCACTTCAAAATTCAAAACTATTTTCAAAATATATGGCAATTTTTATGGAGAGTTTTACTTTGGCTTGCCTCAAACAGATTATGGTGTGTTGCATGATGCCAGAATTCAGCATTTTGGAAAAAATATATCCTTAAGGTAATTGACAGATCAGCAATACTTTAGATAAGCACCTTTCCCTCCCTCGTAATGTCTCGGGAAACTGAAACACTTTTAAAAACCCAGATCTCACAACAGTGCTCGAGGCTGATGGCTGTGAAAGTTAGCAATGACATTCTCCTTTTGCAATATTATTTTTAACACACGCCAAACACAGGCTAGATGTGCAAAAGACACACGGTGTCAGGTATTCTGAGAAATCTATGTTTGAGGCACAGCTACAACAACAATCTTGACCAAAACCTGCTCCAGACCACTGAACCAGATCTAAAATTAAAGAACTCTACTGAGAACGTGCTAAGAACATGCTTAAATATTGGTAGCGTGGGTAGAATGGTTGGCCCGAGTCCTATCTGAATTATACCAGCCTCAGCTAAAAATAATATTACTTAAGTCTCCCTGAGATAACAACAGAATTATTGAGAACAGGATTTAACTCTGTGACTTTAAAATTCAAGAGCATCCATTGCATGTGATTCTAAAATTGATGCAAACACCGCACTGGCACTTCCAGAACTAATTTAAGCTCAGCATTTGAATACAAATTTCCTTTTCCTTCTCCCAAGAGTCTACACAGCAAGAGAGAGAATAAGGTACACCACACTTACCCATTACTTGGATTTGTCTGAGAGACAGATGTTTCTGTAAATAACCCTGGGTAATTAAAAAATAAAACCACAAACCCATATCTCTACATATAACTATGGTGTATCATATTTAGGTTTTTTGCTATAATGTATAATATTTAGTTTTCTTGGTATGCATTTTTTAATCTGCAAATACAGTCATTTATTCATTTTATGCTCTGAACAGGAAAAATGCATCAGCATAGCAGATTTAGCCGTTCTTCATATATTGAGTTTTCAGCGAATAACAGGGAAACTCTTCATAGCTTTGCCATGCCAAAATTTTTACTCTGACAACATAATTCTAAGACAACTTCTGTGGCTCAGTTGCAGGTACTCCAACTTCACAATACCTCATCTCTGAAAGGGACTCCTCCCTTTCTTTACAAGCTAATGCTTTCTTCGTGACAGGCCAATTTTTGCTACATTTAACTTTGTTGTACTTTTTCCAGGAAAATACTGTATTTAAGTCAAGGCATGGTTCCAATTGTGTGAGGCAGGCAGAGTTAAGCCCCTGAAAATGATACACCATTCCTATGTCCTGTGAGATGAAACAGTTAAAAAAAAAAAAAAAAATCACATTCACAGGATGACCCCCCTGTGCTTGTGTTATCTGTTCATTGTTGTAGGAGTGTTTACTTTAGGAGATTGAACCAGCTGAGAGGGGAACTTTTGTTCCAACAGTTGCAAACACAGTGCTAGCTTCATTCAGCTGTTAGAGTCAGCATACAGTGATATACTCTATACACCCACTACTTTCAGAGCAGATTCCCCTACTGGTATACATAAGTGTACTTCACTGGACTTCAGTAAAATTACAATATTACTCCAGCAAAGGGTCTGGCCAAGCAGATGCTAAACACTTCCTTTACCAATCAACTGATAACCAGACAAACAAAAAGTCTTGAAAATAAAACCAGACTTTACCGTCTTTGTGATAATAGGTGACTTCAACTTTCCTCTCCTCTGATCCCAGCAGCGCTTGAGCTATTTGGGCAATATGATGTCTTTTGGTCTCTGGCCCATGAAGAAAGTCACAGGTGCAAGGTTTCTGCATGACATCTGGCCTGGAGAACCCAGTCATCTCACAGAACCCATCATTGCAGTAGATGATAGCACAATTCTGCACTCTAGCATTAGCAATGATGAATTTTTTATCTGCAATAAAGAAAGTGATGCATTTTTTAGTACTCTTTCAACATTTCATAAAGTGACGATTGCATGGATGGATGCTAAACAGCCCTTCTTTTCACTGGGATGCCTGAAATGCAGAGATTTTTCAGTCATTTAATGCAGCTAATTTGATTCATAGCTTTTAAAGAAACTTCAATCAATTTAGAATACATTAAAGATTATGATACTTGTTTTAAGGATAAAAACCCCCAGATTATGCAAGTCTTCTGCAAAACTCCTTTTGACTTCAAAATTTTGTCTTTTTTAGCTTCACTGGAGCCCAGGTGATGAGTGCCAACCCATCAGCCGTAACTCCAGGAAAGTCCTTGAAAAGTTAGTAGCTTGTTTTGGGGGGAAACTGGGGGCTCTACACAAGTGAACAGCATCCTGGAATACGGTCCAACCAGCCCAGTCTATCTGTAGGGATTTTCATTGAGGTGAATAACAGCAAGTTTATAGTCAGTATTTCAACAACAGTATCTAGAAAAGAACATAGAACATGATAATTTTTTTCCCCTCTGTGATTGTTTTAAAAGTTACTTTTGTAAAGGAAAATATTCCTTAGGGGAAAAAGAAAAAAAAAAAAAAAGGACCATAAAGGTACAAAGGTACATGAAAACTAAAGACTATGATGGAAGCATTTTGTGCAGTGCACTGACATTCTGTGCTTCAGTCCATCATCCTTCCCCAAATGCTCACCTGACAGAAAGGTTCAAAAGTTTTCAACTGTTACTTCATTTATTTCTATATATAACAAACTATTGGTATTGTAATTATAAATGTGCAGCTTTGATACATTTACTGTTAATAACATGAATTTCTGCTTACTTAATCACACTAGGATGTCCCTTACTTTATAAAAGACTTTTTACGTGACACCAAGTTTGCAGTACAAGTCTTAAAAATTTTAAAGATAACCTGTCTTTGAACACAGTGAAATATTTGGAGAGAAAAATATAGATTTCATTCTTGCTTTTTCTACTGTCTTTCAATCATGCTGAACTTTAACTTATTGCTTGCTTATTTAGTAGATACTGCTTTATCTCTTCAAAATATATACACTTTACTGCACAAAAACTTTACTTGAGTAGCAACACTGACTCAGCATTTAGATAAATTAGGACTACAAATACTGTCTTTATTTTTTCCCCCCTCAAATATTATAAATATTAAACATGGGCTTAAGTGTAAGGAAGTATATCAAAGGGAGTTAGCTGTAAGCGTTTGCACCCGACTGATACTAAAACTATGCTAAATATTTAAATAAATGTACATATATCAAAACTACTGTTTCTAAATGAAATTCATTTTAAGCATCAAGTGTTCCTTCTTAGTGTTAACAGCAAACCTGTGTTCCAGCCAGAAAAACACTTCAGCTTCAGCCTCCTCGACAGGTAGTAAACTGCTGCATTGGAAAAGATCTCACAGACTCTCCCCGAGGATGCATTTGCTCCGGTTTGATAGATATTTTAGGCTTTCACAAACATAGCAGAAATATTTGACAGCTATGTTAAAATGCAGTCATGACACAAGGTAAGAGAGTATTTTCCCTTTAATAACTCCTCTGCATATTATCTGTTGCCTCTAAATCTGTTTCCTCTGAACAGTTCTGCTTTATTTGAAAAGACAATTATAATTAATAATAACAGTAACAATTGTAACAGTAATAATAATAAATCTAGCTTATTTTTTAGACATGCACAGGCAGCAAGATCGCACACTGCCATCTCACCAATTCAGAAGGTAAGAGATATAACTTCTATAGCTATACAACACGGATACAGTCAAAGATAAAAACTATCTCTTGAAATAGTGGGGGAAAAAAAATCCCAACAATTCAAGTCGGTAATCTGTATTCTAGATGAAACCCAATGTTACTCCTGCCAGGGATCCCCTCCTACCTCTGGGGTTTTCTTCCAAGCTACAAACTTAAATAGTCTGGAGCTGCTGTCCATTTAGTCACAAGCAGAATCAAACTACTGTAGCAAAATAGAGAGAAAGAGAGAACTTACTTTGCCCTTCAAATTTTCGTATGATTGTACCCAAAAATGTATTTTGTGGTGCCACATGACCTCTGCGAACAGGCATGTTTGTACAGGTCTTCGGTTTGCTGTGCACAATGACTTCTCCAAGGATCTCCTACACGGCTCCAGCCCAAAGCACCGAGCCCGCTACCCTTTGTGACAAATCATCGTCCTCTGGAGCTCGGAAATCTCTTCCCATTAGCACCACTTCTAGACACACGCTTTCCTAGCGGAGTCAGATCCATCCCCCAGTTCTTCCTTTTTCTTTCTTTCCTTGCTTTCTTTTCTATTTTTTTTTTCCTGGAGGAGCTCGGATGCTATTGTCTGGGGTGGGTAGGGGTGGGGTAAGCAGGAGGAGGTGGTGGGGGGAAGATTACAAGGGTAATCGATCTCTACCACCAAACATCGCCAATTTTCCCAAAGCAAATGGCTGTGACCCGCAGTTTCCGACGCTTGTAGTGATGGTTAGAGGCTGGAAGACTAATGTTGCTCCGCTGCCAAGGGGAGTGACGTTCCCCCTCCGGGCTTCACCACGGCGCGCGGCAGCTCGGATTACATCAAGCGTGGCTTAGCAGGAGCCAGCCAATAATCTCTTCAAAACTCGGCGACAAGCAGCGGCATCAGGAACGAGCTCACACCCCGGCGGCACCGCGACGTGCCACATCCCCCGCGCTGCGGCTACAGGGGGCAGCGGGCAGCCAGGGCGCTGGCGGCGGGGGGGCCCCGCCACCTCCGGCCGCCCCCGCTCCTCCGTCCTCCCGGCACCGCCGGCCCTTGCGCGGCCCCCGAGCGCGGCCCGCCGGGGAGCCCCAGCGCTGCGAGGCCGGGGGAGGGAGGCAGTTTTGTACACGCCCCGTCCGGCGGGGGGAGGCGCGAGCGGGGGCGATTTTGAGCGATGGGCGGGGAAGGGACCACCGGAGCCCTCGGCATCCTTCCCCGCCCCGACGGAAGGGATCGCCCCCTCCTCCCGCAGCGTGGCCCTGCGAGGACTTCCCCCGCCCCACGCACCCCTCCCGCCGGGGAAGGGGGTTCCCCCCGGTGCCGGGCGCTGCTCCCCGGGTGCCGAGCAGGTGCGAGCCTCCGCCCGGGGGCCGGGAGGGGGCGCGGGGATGCGAGCGGCAGCGGGCAGAGGCCGCCCCCGCCCGGCCGGGGGGGGACCCGGCGGGCACCGAGGCCGCCCCGCCGCGGGAGCCGCGTCCCCGGGCCGGCTCCGCCCCGCCGCTCGGGGCCGGGGCCGCCCGCTCGGAGCTGGCCGCGGTGCTGAAGCCGCCCCCGCCGGCGCGCACGGAGGCGCCGCCGCCCGCGGTCGGGCCGGGCGAGCGCCCGCCCGCCGCCCCCGCCCCACTCCGCTTCTGCCACCCGCAGGAGCAGCCGGGAGAGCTCCCGGGGGAGCGGGCGTTGCTGGCCCGCTGTAATTAAGGCTTCCCGCAGCACCCAGCGCGCAGAGCGGGCGCGGCGAGAGCCGGGGGACCTCGGGGGGTGACACGGGGAGGGAGCCGGGGGCAGCCATGCGGTGCGGGAAAGGCGTCTCCAGGGGAGCGCGAAGCAGCAGCAGCTTCTTAATAAACTCACAGGGGGGAAAAAAAGAGAGGAGCACCTGCTCACCGTTCTTTGTAATCGCAAACGCAGGATATTGAGCCGGCACACCACCGCCTCCCACCTGTTCTTCCGCACCACAAACAGGTGTTCCCTTGTTCCCGTGGGCTTTTCTCAGGTGTGGCCTTTGTTTCCCTGTTACTGTGCGTCATCCTCTGTGTTTATCAAGGGGGGACATGCTCCGTGGGCTGTGTGGCTACGTTTCTGGCCTAATTTCGTTTGATCTCAGTGGAATTGTTCTGGCTTGACACACTTAAACGTTGTCTGAAAATTTCATTTATATATATGCATAAATTGTATTTAGGAGGCTGCATGGTAATTGACTGTATACTAATTATGAAGCCTCAGCTACATTAGTGATGTATAATATACATAATCAATCTTAGGAAGCGAGTGTTGCTTATTTACAGAAGCAAATGTTTCAATATCTATACTGAGAGGCATGAATCAAAAAATAACAGCCATATATTCTTTGCAATCACAATATTTGGAGAAGTATAACATTTTGTGACTTCAATCAATACTAGAGAAAAAACTCTTGCAATATTTTTACCCACTTTCCATGTGGTTTGGACAGTGGGTAAGGCTGCAGGTTGAACTTTTCTCTTTCTGCTCTTTGTCTTAACCAAGAACATATATTGTCCTGAAAATGTATTCAAGTTCTCATGGACAGCAGTGGAACTAGGGTACACAACCCGAGAGGACTTATTTATTTAACACTTTACATAATACCTAACATCTAGTCAAGTCATAATGGCCAGCAGTGACTTCGGTCCCGTTTTACACTAATAATGTCACTTTGATGGTTCTATAACAGCAATAGAAAACAAACACAACAAAATTGTGACCTGTACTGAACCACAGGTGTTTGTTTCTAGTATTCCACAGTTATAAGCAAACTGGATCAACTACAGGCCAGTAGAGTCCAGAGTCCAGTGCTTTAGGTGCCTGGCTAGAAAGAAAAGAAAATGGTAAAAAATATTTAAAGAATTCAAATCTCACTGAAGCCCTATCTTTTCATGTTAAGTTTGGAAAGCACACTATGCTTGCCTGAAAACCGAAATACAAAGGGCTAGGACTCCATGACCCTGGAAGACCTTTTCTGTTCCGTCTTATGATGGTAGTTTGAAGTTTGATGTTGATTATGTGAATATACATTAAACAGAGTCCACTTCCCCCCCCCCCCCCCCCCACCTTGGTTAGTTTAGAACCTGATCAAGATAACCCCAGTCAAAACAAGGTAACTGCTGCTGAAAGTCAAAATGTGAGATGTGTTTTTTAGCAGGGGATGAATTCACAAGAATGATGGGATTTAATAACTACATGAGCAATAGGTGTCTTCAGAAGATCTTTTATCTCATTGATTTATACCCCCGCAGTCTTGTTGATGATCTGTTGCTCCTGAAGTGCTTAATACTAATTGTGCATAATGCTTTATAATTTTCTGTAGCAAGCCAAGAGTGAGAGAAGTGCAAGAGGAAAATATATTAAACCCGGACAATTTACCACTAATACAGAGAAAGTAATGTGAAAGAATTTGCATTTCATTGAGAAAATATGCAGGCAAGTGGGAAAGTTTGAATTCATCATAAATGTGCCTCTTTAATGTGATGAAAGAAATGGAGAATTCTATGGAGATAGATGTTTTATCTATAAAGTTGTACAGTTCCCAGCTCTGCAAGAGACCAAAATACTGAGGTAGGGTGTCTTCAGAGCTCAAATCCATCCAGCACAACTGATCCCTTGTCCCCTGGCCCCTCGTGTCACTGCCCTGGCCACAGCAGAGCCCCAGCTCCCCAGTGAACGCTGCGGCTCCACAGCAAAATTATAGATGGCATTTCCTGGCCTCAAGGACAGCCGCTGATTTTGAAACAATGGTTTTAGGGCTTTCCCCAGCATTTTAACCACTTCTTTCTCAAGTTCCTTAAGAGAATTTAGAGGAACATGTGCCCAGAGATGCATTGTTGATGTCTTTCAACATCTTGGCTTTAGCAATTAAACTTGTTATCGTTAAGAAAAGATAACTCTGGGGAAATGGCTCTAATCAAATTTCCCATCATATTTTTGGTGGAAAAAAAATATATAAAGGAGACAATCAGTTTTAGTCCAGCATTCTTACCACTCTTGGCTGTGCCTTTTACTCTTTGATGCTCCAGGAGACTCTCCCTAAGAGAAATTACTTTCGTCTTCCAACCTGAATAATCTTTAACCATATGTTGTTATTTTTCACAGTGTTATGTTTTCCATTTCATAATTATCTTGATTCTAGGGTTTGCTCTCCTGTAGACAGAAGTTTGCTAGTGCATTCCTATTTGAATAAATCTTTTTGTACTGGGACAAGATACTCTTAAGTCTTGATAGTTCTTAGCTTATTTCTTCTTTCTTCCCTGCAACCCACCCCCTACCCCCACATTGTTCCAGCTGCATAGAATTTCTGTGTTGCTTTTACCATATATATCCTGTGTGGCCTGTCATTTATTCACCCATCTATGGTATATATGCTTCCAATTTTAAATAAGACTGGGAGTGTCCTGAGAGTTGTCAAGTAAAATACTGAAACTTTATTTTGAATACCAGTGTGCATTTGCGATTTTTTGGCAGATTTATGTCTCTTCTCATTACCTTTTGGTTTTTATCACTCTTGCTTGCTTGTCCTTATTCTGTTTAATGTCTTTCCAAAATTTCAAGGTATAGATCCAGATTTTGTTTTAATCCTTCACAATAATAATGATCGTCAATTAGATTGACTGGCTGGGCTTTAGGCATAGGCAAAGTATGCAGTTGCCTGGGACAATAGACTGCCAAATTACCTCTGCTGGAGAAGATAGAAATCAGCTGTTTGAACACCATGAGCAGCCAAACAGCAAATCTCTGCTGATGCTACTGAAAGAGGTGTGGGGGTTAGTGCTGCCAGAGCTGGCTCCTTCTAGCAGGAACTTCTTTTTGCTTGCACTGCTTTGATGCCCTGGTAAGTCTTTCCTAATCCTAGAGCCACATAGTCTACATAGCTTCCTACATAGGAAAATGGGAATACTTAGTTACTGTGGCTGCAAAATTCACCTCAAATTATGTCTGATTATGGTTACTTTGTGCTTCACTGTTGCTCTTGGAAAAAGAAAGGCTCCTGTTTTGAGCAAGGTCATTGATGTCAATGAGAATGCACAGAGGTGATTATTGTATTTGGCCTTAAGGTTTACTTCTTCATTGTGTCTGCATATGGGTCTTATTAGTATTCAGGACTTCAGATATCCAAATGGGAGAAAGGCTATCAAGATTTTAGTATTACAAAAGAAGTGTCCGCACTAAATTATGCTCTAAGAAGTGATTACAAACTTCTAGTTAATCTTACAGCTATTTTAGTTCTTCAGTAACACACACTCACAATAAATTATGTTATACTTATTTTGGATTTTGTTCATTGTATAGTTTACATGTAATTCTTTTTGAGGGACTGTAATTTGATGACAAGAATATGAATTATATATGCAAAAGCTACAATTGCAGAACTTCTGTGACCTAAATTTCCTAGGCTGATAAAGGTAACATCATGTGGCAAAACAGTAAGACAGCAGGCAACTTAACTTTTTCTGGAAGGATTCATAAAAAGTTAAGTTTATTATTCTACAGTATAATCACTCTTATTACATGCTATGTTAGAATGCCTAGGGATTCAAATCCTCATGACTTAGGATCATTTTGGAAGTAGTATGTACTGGTCATGAAAACAGAATTACAAAAAACATCAATATATCCATCTACTCGATGACCTGCCAGTGGATTGTTCCCTTCAGTATATTTGTGTTTGTATTATTCATTTAGGATTTAAATTATTCAAGCAATGAGGCTTCCACTTCTTCCTCTGCGAGAGTCTTTCAATATCTCTCAGTCTCACCACAGGGTTTAATTCCCTCATATTAAGCCACAGTTTTGGTGTGGGCTCTTGCTTTGGGGGTTTACATTATTTAGATGCACATCTTTTTTCCCTGGGTTCTCGGCCAGTAATGGGTGCTCAGACTACTCTGTGCTGACCCCCTCTGGCCAATTAAGAGTGACAGAAATGACCCCAGCATGTGCTGCGCCTCGTGAAGTTTTTCTAGCTAAACTGCAGTGCTATGTCCGTCATTCTGGCAGCCATCGTTCCAGAAAGAACGTTGATTATAATTAGGCAAGACATGAAACATACTCCTATTAATTAATTCTTTTCCTCATACTATGTATAGAAGGACTTTTATGGTATATACAAAAGCAGCATCCTGCTCCATATATTTGTGAGTAATCCTGTAACGCCGGAAATGTAATTGAAGATAAATATATGCATTCTCTGTAATCCGCCTTCCATCATAAAAAAAATTCAGTGATGATATTTTAGAATAATAGTTCATGCAAGAGCTATTATGACTGAATCACATGTCTTAAATTTGGTCTCTTCAGAAGCATATGCCTAACAAATATGGAGTGAGCTGGAAAAAGGAGTAAATTCATTGCTAGAGCATAAAAACAAAGTAAATTATTACATGTAAGTTATTTATTTAACTAGATCCATGTAATTCTAAAACTAACTCTCTTTGTACCGAAGTTCCCACTGCCTTCTCCACAGCGTGTTCAAACATTAAGTGATAGGACTGCCATCTGTCAGGTGAAGTTCATTCCTTTTCTTAGCTTCTCCCTTCAGTAAACTGTGTAGCTAGGATTTCTTCTACATCTGCACATTCTGCATGTGTCTTTATCAGTAAACAACAAAAACCTGCACCTTGTATTTGGAGCAGGTTTATGGTGATTTCTGGCTCTAATCTTGATGCCAATGAAGGTACAGCAGTGGTGTAGAGCTTCCTGAGGTTTCAAGGTTTCTGGTTTTGCTGAAGTTTCTCCTAGTTCAACTGCAGCAGGGTTCCAGTGCTTGTGTCCTCAGAGAGAGCCATGAGCTGAGCTAGCCAGAACTAGGATCTTCAGGGTGTAGCTCCAGCAAATTCTGTGCAGGCAAGTTTCCTTTCACAGAGAATTTTAAACTGTTTTGTTTCTAAGCAATAATAAATAAAAATGTGCCATATCACAGTCTTTCCCAAAATGCAATCACTGTTCCCAACCAGCTCTGTAGACATGGTACCTGCCTGCTGGTGGGGCTAACTTCAGAGAGGTCACAAGACGAAGAAGGTTATTTCTATTCCTTGGCCTTTCTCCTTGTATCAGGCCATAGGAGCTGAATTCCTGCTCTGATAGCGCTTCCATATGCTTCCAGCTTAGCAAGCAGTAGGTAGTCTGAGCATCTCTTTTCCTTCCCTTTGCCCTGCAGCAACTGACAGTGAGGCACTGCTGAACAGCTGTAGGGGCGAAAAGGACAGCAGCTGCTCTGAAGGAGCTTGGTTCATGTGAGACATTTTTCCTGAGAGTGCAAGAACTGTTATTTCCTTTGGAGAAAATT
Organism: Falco rusticolus; assembly: GCF_015220075.1. Taxonomy (NCBI): domain Eukaryota; kingdom Metazoa; phylum Chordata; class Aves; order Falconiformes; family Falconidae; genus Falco; species Falco rusticolus. Next base: position 41,599,290 of record NC_051194.1, read on the forward strand.
AGATTAGATTTATTTTCAATCAGTAATTGTATATACATTTTCTCCCACCACAGGTTCACTTTAAGATCAATAAAATGCAGGTTTGAAGTGTATAAAGTGGTTACTTTTGGGCACCAGTGTCCTGGTAGTACAAATAATCTAAGCAGGGTTTTTTTTATTATTATTTTAATAGATAAATATGGATTTTTCTTTGCTTCCTTTCCTTGGCCTGATCTTTCATAGTTTTGGTTAAATTTCATTCCCTTCCACCTTGAATGCTTTGTGCCATGTTTCCCATTGATTTCAGCTTTCTGTCTTCCCGGCTTGACTCTTACCTACTGGTTATGGTTAGTTATTTGTGGTTTTCAGCCTCGGAGAAGGAGAGAGAACAGGTAGATGGAAATGGACTAGAAATTAACCATCTGATATGCAGAAGAGATGTGGAGAGACAGTTTCATAATCCAGGGTCAAAGGATGCAAGAGAAAAGACTGAAACTTGCCAGAAATTATAACTTGCAGTAAACTTTAGTAGCCAAACTTAAATATAAATTCAAACAGTTTGGGGGGTGGGGTGGTATTTACTTCCACCAACTCTAAATACAGTTTCAGATGTTTAGTCTAGCTTATGTGTCTCCTGAGAATGATGTTTCCACTATTCCAGAATGATTGTTATATATCCCCAAAGACCTTGTAGACCTCAATCAGAGAGCAGTAACCTTGAAGAATTTGGATATGGTGTCCCAGAACGCAGCATAGCAAAAACATTCCTATTTCGCTCAGAAGAGAAAAACCCATGAAAACAGTGTGAGCCTTTAGTGCCAATGGCTCTGTACTGGCTTGATGAAGGTGATATTTATTTTTTTCCCCCTAAATATCTTAGTAGTAGTACATTGTGTTTCTATGTTAATCAGAAAGCTCTGGCAAGCAGAGTATGCTTTTTCATTTTTAGTGTTCTATACCTTCTTTGCTCTTTCTGCATTCTGTTAACATACTTTACACAGTCACTTCATCTAAATAAGGTAACTGCAGTTTCTACACTGCGCTCACTTAGTCATTAACAATTTTATTATTAGCATATTCCAACACTCAGTTCTGTAGGCGAAGCTTTCTCCACCTGGCATGTATATTTTCCCCCTACAACTGTATTTTTCCACATCTAATTTTTCAGTATTATTCTCACAGTAATAATACTTCTCTGTAACTGTGTAGAGTCCAGAATCTTATAGAATAATTATTCCTGACACTGTACTTATCAGTGCTGTTGTTCACATTGCTGTCAACAATAATCTGCAAATATCCAGGTCACATATTCCTCTTTCGGTATTCCCACTTCTCTTTCATAGTATCATAGCATGAGATCATGGCTAATTATGTTACAAAAATTGGTGTTTGGCTAATTCATTTCAAGAGATACCCATATCCTGAAACAGCATTTTCCACCACAAAGCTAGTGTATAAACTGATCTGCTGTCTCTGCAGATAAAATACATGTAATATGGGCCACATTTTCAAAGCCAGGTGCCTATCTGAAGCTTGCATCTCCAGAATTATATCGATGCAGCTGCAAATGAATGGCTGGATTTCTCATCAGTGCTAAGGACTGTATTCAATAACCCTGCTGAAGCCAATATGAACTGCAGGTACTTGGCAAATGAGAGTTCTGCTTATAATCTATGATGACAGAAAGAGTACTCAAATGACATATGTTGTTTTGTGAAAGGGTCTTTTGCTGCCTAACAGGGAATTTATTTAAATAATCTCTCCTGGATTTCCTATCTCTCCCATTATGTCTATTTCATTGCAATACAAGTAAGATATATGTTGTCAGTCTCCCCCTTCTTGTTCTTCCTGCTCTTGTCTACCATCCAGTGCAAGTTGTTTGACAGGATGAATAATAATTTCAGACAAAAGTAAACATTTTTGGCTGTAAGGAGTAATAAAATCAGTGCTATACCCAAAGATATATTCAGAAGTAGCAAGATTTCCTCATCATTAAACATTTTTTTATTTTGCATCTTTTCTGTTTATCATTCTTTGTTATTTAAGACAGGTGCATATTAGATCACAGCAGAGATTTATTCTGTTGATAATGGTGATCATTTTTATTATATATATATTACTTATTTTCACAGTGTAATAGCCACTATTCTGGTATGCTTTTTAAAAGAGATCTTCTGTACATTCTTTAGCACCTAAAGCAGTCACTCAGAAACTATGCTTTAGCTTGGTAATCAGGCTGCTCACAGGTGGTTTTGAAAGCCTAATTTCATAGTTCTTGGAAAAAAATATCAGTGCAAACATGCACTAACTTTTATGCCATTTGAGCTAGACAAATATTCATTTACTTATTTTCCTCATGTGCTGGGTTGATAGCTGGAGAGAGAGCACATCTGGGATTTAAAAAAAACCCACCTTGTTCTTGTGTCATTAAGGCAGTAATGTGCAACTCTGATGACTGCCCATCCAAACTGGCCCGCAGACTTCCAGAACTTCCACATCCTGGCAGATCCAGGGCCAGATTCAGAAGTGAAACTCTACTGCTGAAAAAATAGGCCTTGTTTTTCTCTTCAGTCCCAATTTATCATGAAAAAAACCCCAAAACAATGAAGTTATATTAACTATTAATAGGAAATATTTCTGAATGGCATTTTGGATTTTTCTTAGTAATACTGTGGGGTTTGGGGTTTTTTTAAAAGGTTTTTGGTTTTTTATTCTGGGGAATAGTGACATTTTGGGAAGTGGACATTTGAAATGAGAGGGTTGATTTCTCTTCTGAGGGAGAAATTGTGATCATCTCAAATAATGACTTCATTGCATTAGCTCCTGAAAACTCAAAGCTGCTATGATTCACTTGAAAGTGAGCATCAATTTTCAGACCATGTCAAAGGTCCCGGTCTATGGGTATACATCCTTTGAGGCTAGGGGGTGCCAAATACATCTTCAGTTTAGGACAAAAATATAATCCCATTTGGTGCTGCAGTAGTCATTTCTCTGCTAATTCCCTATAGACATGATGATGGCTGAAAGAAGCTGTGCAGTCTCCTGTGGAAGTTCTCAAGACTGAACTGGATCAAGCCCTAAGCAACCTGGTCTCATTCCTCATCGCTGACACTGCTTTGGGCAGGAAGGTACACCAGATACCTCCTGAGGTTGCTCACAACTGTATTATCATATGATTCTATAATGGTATGTTTGATATTTTTAGATATACCGAGACTTGATTTCTGACTGTCCAGAATGTGCAGACGAAGTACAAATTCTGCTACTTCTGTTTTCTGCCTATAATATCTACATGCTGGCCTCCTATGGCTCCCTGGAGCACATGGATCCATTTCTACCAAGTTACCAATTGTATGAACATAGTTCCTGAGGCTTGAGATGTTCCATAAGTGATACATTATTGATTGACGTATTAAAAGGCGGTCATACGTGTATATGCTAGCACAACACTTTGTCTGTGATATCTGAAACCTTTTCAGACTAAACATTAAATATAAAACCGCAGCCTTTGATTGTACCCTTTGTACTTCTTTCTTAACTATCTAGGCAGAAGCCTCATTTCTCCTGGATCTCAGAGCTCCTTTGTGTCAGCATTGGTTTTTACTAATGAGAGTTATGTGTTTTACAGTGTTATTTGTTAACCTGCCATAAAGTATTTCCAGTCCTATAATTCTTTCCTTACATTCAGGGATAAGACTTTTATTTCCTGTATAGCTCCCTTGTGCTAGCATAACACAGGAACTTCACTGATCCTTCTTACAAGTGGAAGCTTGTGACATCATTCCTTGGTTAACAGAATTCCCTCTTTCTTTTTATTGGGTCTCTCTATTCTCAGCACTGACCCATTTTCCTTTCCAGTAGTCATGTGAGCAAGGTAGTTTGAATAACTGCTATAGAGATAAAGGCAGAAGGAGTTTGATTCAAATTTGTTTTAATTTTTTATATGAAATATAATTTTGTAGGGAGTAGTAGAATCACCATGTAGATGGAAAGTGTTAGGCAGATATTATTACCTGCATCAATTGAGCACTGTCTGCCTTCTATAGTTTTAATTGGCCTTCCTTAATCTCAGAGTAAAAAAAAATTGCAATGTTGCTCTTGATGAGTTAATTAGTTCATAAACTGACTTATTTCTAGTTCAGTTGCTATGCTGGGCAGTGAAGGTGGATGCACCAGCCAATGCTCAAGAGTTGGGTGTGTGGACGTGTGGTAGCCAAAGCGTGTACTTCATAATACTTTAGAATAGTCATGTTTAAAGGACTAAATAGTCATAAAGGAACAATTTATTCCTATCTGTTCTCAGGAACTAAGTTAAGATCCAGCCTCTGTCATCCAGCACTTTCTGTGATGTGTCATTTTTGTCACTTGCTTTAGGCCTGATTAACATCAGGAGTGTGTTTTGTATGTTATGGTCTTTCCTGTTGGTTTTGTAATGGACATTTTACTGCCAGAAAGAACCCCTGAAAGTGAAAAAGGAAGACAGAATTATCAATATTCTGTTTTATATTAATATTGATAGGCTTACAGCTGCTGCTGCTGGAATGCACACATTCCTGGGTGAATTTCAGACAAGCCAATTAATAACAGTTAGCAGAACATACCTTCTTAGCCAAAAAAACTACAAGTTTTTTTACCCCACAAGAAAGTGGACAGCTGTGGGTCGTGGGAACCTTTATCAATTTATGAATCTAAGCACGTATACAGCATTGAAATCCTTCTGAAATAGTTCACACTTGTACGGATCATGGGATATGATAATCTGATAGTGGAGCCCTGGCTATAACACCATCTGCTTTTCCTATGCAAAAATACCTCGGGAAGGATGGTAGTATTATAATAATATATGACAATCACTGCCAAACAACACATCTGGTTCAAACTGAAATACATTATTTGAGAACATAAAAGGAAAAGAAGAAGTTAGATTAGGGGAGAAAATAATAATTATTATTTCTGCCTAAAAGTATATTGAATTTTAAAAAAACTGTATAGCATTATATATGATCAGTTTTGTCATTAATTACATTTTATTTCTTATTTAGTTTTAGATCTTTTGTATGTCTGGATAAATAAAGAATTGGGAATCACTTCTGTGTTTAGTGATTAAAAGACATTTTTAATGTCTGCTGTCTTTAACACTACTAGCCAATTTATTTTGCCTTTTTATTCTCTATGCTATATAATGCCCCTCTATAGTTTCTATTTCCTATGTAAATCACATTTTACATTTACATGATGGAATAGCTGGGATCCAGATATGTAGTTTTAGGATGTTCTTCAATGGTAGGAAATTTTTGAGAGATATCAAAAGATTCAGTCTGTAATGATTGATTTTTTCCCCCCTTTGTTTCTATTAGCTAAATTATTGTGAGACTGATACAGTAAAACAAAAGATAATTATAGGGCTGGAGTTTCATAAAAAGAGAGGAAAGATATATACTTTTCTTAGGGGTTCTTAACCTCTTATAAATCTCTCCAGAACTCTTAATTTCCCATGGATAAATATCCCCCTTCTTCCTCTCTTCCCATGGATTTGATAGGTCAGTCGGATTCGAACAAGCACCACTCCACTTTTTGCCTAGCTTGTGCTCATGTAGCCTTTTGCAGACTGTTTATTTTTAGGAGGGAGTTCTTTTATTCTCATTCTTTTTTCTAAACACTATCCTGCTTTTTTATATATATTAATGCAACTTCTATTTCCCTACTAAGAAAATCCTCAGCCAATATGCTTTAAGCAGAATAATGCCTAAAACATAAGCAGCACATGACAATAGACTTCCCTGCACCTACTGCTATTAAAACATTAAAATTGCTGATTTGCTCTATTTAAAAGCTCACATTACTCTCCCACTTCTAGTAATTTGTAAGGGACCTGATTATACTCTTTCTCTCTAGAGAGCTCTGTGAATTAAGAGTAATTCCACTGAAGTCAATACTGCCATATAGTACAGAATTAGGGTCATAAAGGGGAGCAATTGCTGCCTGATTCTCTGTTGAAATGAAAAGATGCTGTGGGATTAGAGATTAACTGGATTATACATACCAAAATTAATAAAAAGATACACAAATGCTTTTTTTTTTTTAGCTTACAGCAGTTATTAGGCATCTGGGTTTACAAAAAGTAAGATTTCTGACATCTAGCCCTGTTTCTAAAAACTTTGCCTTTTAGTAGAGCACAAGCCAGTTTTACTGAGGATCTTGGTAGCAATGTTTGGATACCTATTTGTTAGGTGCTGAGTAAGTGTAATAAAATCATTATCTGTTCCAAGGGAATTCTATTTCTCTCTTTAAAATGAGGTGGAGGAAAAAGTAAAAGAACCAAAGTATCAGAAGTGGCAGTGAGAGGCTGACAAAAATGCTGAATAAGACCTGAAGGTTCTGTTTTGATTAATTTTTTTCTTATCAGTTACCTACGTATTCAACTTGTTGCTGTTGTGGTATTTTCTTTCACAATTACATGAAACATATAGCAGTTTATTAATAGCAGCCTCAGCCCTCTACCTTCATAGCTCAAACATTGAAGGTTATATTTAGATACAGATGTCTGCCTCAAGGACAGTATTTTCCATGTAAATTCTGCCTACTTTTGGACATAAAATCACATGGTTAATTCAGTGTCCTCACAATCACAACGTCACTATTATATTTGTATTTACTTCCAAGTTAAGTACATTATAAAAACAAAACCCGTCCAAGTTACACAGTAATTAAACCTTGGATTACAGAATACTTATAATTATGAGCACAGGAACAAGTAATCTACAAGAATGAGATTACTCTAGGCTGTGTTCTTCAGAAATCATCCATGAAGGCCCACGGCAGCTACTGAAGGGCATGGATCATGGCTCGGACAGGCTATTCATTTGAGCTTGGACAGCTTTGTATCTTTTTTCCTCACCTTTTGCACAGCCACATGCTAAGCATGTACACCTGGCCACAGTAAAGGCATCTGTCTCCCATCCAAACCTTTGCCTAAGTCAACAGTCCCTAATGTGTCCCACTGACAAAATAACCTATCTCAGGGACAGCTTATGAGCTCCAGTTCACATTATATATACATGTGTGTGCATATATATATATATATACACATGCATCTACTGTCTATACTACACGCTCTAATATATTTGTTTATATAAATGCATAATACTTGCATATACTATACTGTGGTGTAACTGTTCGGCCAAGTTTAGTTACAGTCTTCTCAATATATACCTGTTCTTTCTGAAATAATAGTTCTAGTTTGAGAAGTGATAGAAGCTGGTGATTCCTCTTTATTTGCAGAACAGAAGAAGATGGGAAGCAACATAAATATTCTCCTGCTCTGTCTTACTACTTTAGGTCATAACTGATTTATAGGGGTTTCTGCCGGTTACGAATGCCTAGCAGCTGCATCGATTCATCCCTTTGCTGATTTTTTTTCAGTTTTCTATATTAAAATAAACTGTTCATTTTTAAGTGTTACTCACAGATATTTCATGTAGATTACACTACAAGTTCTCACCAAGTCCTACAACTTCCCATACCCAAATTTAACTTTAAATAACCTGGATTTAAACGACAACTTGAACTGCAGTATGTGCATAAATCTTTGCAGCTCTGAAACCTAAATACAGTATTTTACAATACTAAAATATAATCTCTAATATCTTAAAATAATGTAAAGGCTGCATAATTTAAATCAATCAATCAAGAATGTCAGGAAACAGTATGAAGTTTTATCAGGGAAATTAAATTGCACTCCAGTGTATTTTACGATAGTGGTCAGACAGTAGAGCAGGATTTAAGTGCACCTTTGGAGCCACACATGCAGAGCAGTAGAGATTTAGTTTAAAAGACTTAGTACCAAGTTTTCCTTGAATTTTAGATTCAGCCTCACTAGAGCAACAGAGGCGGTGAGTTATGTCCAGGTACACTGACTCCCCTGAGAAGAGAGAGCACGTACCTGCAACATGGATTTTGAATCCTCATCTTTAAATAGAAATATTATTGATGGAGGGGAAAGCTGCTATCAGATTGCTATGCTGTTGGTATGATCTATTTACTGTGAAATGGAAAATGACCCAGGGAAATAAATGTGCTGTGCAAGTCTAGGTAAGAAAGCTCTAATACAAAATGTTTAGTTTGAGAGAAACATATTTTTCCTGCATGTATTACAGATTTTGAAAGATCTAAACAGCTGGAGCTGGCAGTTGCCTGTGCTGTCCTTGCTAATGTGAAGGGAATCCCGAAAAGCATGTTGACTAAAATCCTTGCATGTCTACATCATATCTGCTGGGTATTTACATTCTTAAATGGCATGTACCCAGGAACCTAAAAAGAAACTAGGTGGTGGTAATTTAACATTTCGGAATGAATGACATAGAATCTGCACTTAAAAGCAAGGCTACTGCCAATTCAGTCAGCAACCAACCAAAGCCATTAGAAATAAAGAGGAATGAGTAAATGGCGAATGTGAAGAATGTAGTTTTTATACTCATCTTGCTTGTGAATAGACTCACTAAACAAGTAGCAGCAACAAGAACAGTACTGCTATGTAGGGTTTGCATATTTTAGATTTCATGCCATTATTCTCGTTATTTAAATTGTCAAGGAAAAAAACCCCAACAAGCTGATAGGGCTGGCCACGTTATTTGTACCGCTTACTTGGGCGAGCATAAGTTAAAACTTTCAGGTATTTGTCACCAGGTATTTAAGTATGACCCAGATTTCTTCTGTTTTTATGTCAGTACTGCACTGCCTTGGTTCTTGGTTCATATCAGTGTAGAGCAAATTGAAAAATAATTTCTGCTCCATTTTTTTCTTCATTTCTGAATAGACAAATCATTTGGTGTTTAAGTAGGTAAGAACTTGAAAATTATTTGTAAGATATTATTATACATCGCTATGTATAAAGTGCAAACGTTTGGGCCTATGAAAATGCTATTCTATGGCATTGATCACATTTCATTCTATGAACAGTCTTAAAGAAATGGATCAAATACTCAATTTTCAATAAGAGCATTAAGAGTTCACAATCATGCTAACTACAATGAAAATACTATAGTAAATAGCAGAGCAGAATACAAACAAGATGCTCCTTATAAATACATGTTCCCTAATTATCATCTGAATTTCTCATAGTGACACAACATTAAACAGGAAAGTTTTATCTGACCTGTAGAGTTAAATATTAGCTAGCATGAGATTAAAACATATAGGCAAAATAAATAGACCTGAACTTTGATCATGAAATGAATTGTGGCTGTTGAGTAAGTGAAAGTCAAACTGTGCAGTCAGAGTATTTCACACAATGGAAGCTTAGAAACACTGGATGAAAATAGGCAAAATGGGAATTCCCTGGCTATGTGAAAAGAATAAGGGGAAAAAGAATAAAATTGCCAGACAGAACATTATGAACATGGGCAGGTAAACAAATTAAGGGACTTTTTGAATCAGTCTGGCATAAGTTCTAAGCAATTCTGTGTTAGTCAGTGGTGTCTGATACCTCTGGAATCTCCAAGACCATAACAATCAATTGAAAACCGTGACCAGTTAGGAATTTAAAGGGATTATAATCATTATTCGTGCTTTTCTTTCTTCTATGGCAACCCAATTTGACAGAAAATCCATTTCTTACTACTTTAAATCCCTAAACTTCACAAGATACTTAAAGAATAATTTTATAAAGAGTGTTCTTGTCTGGAATAAAAGATCACGGGTGCACTAATTTGAACAGGGCTGTGCCAGTTTGTATTATTCATGTACCTGGCCCAGTTTTTTAATCCTTACTAAAAAATAAAACTTTGGAAATGTGGCCACATGAAAGCTGACATTGACTTTCACAAAGAGACTGAAACAAGTTGGTGGCCTAAGATACATAGGCATACACCTGCCATATGAAGCATCAGAAGGTGGAAATCTCTCTGTTGACACTGCGACATGAGTGATTCCAGTCAGATCATTACAACAGTGTCTTTATAATATCCAGTTTTGGATTAAGGCAAAGCAATTTCAGACTTGAAAGTCATCAGATTTGGGAACCATCGAAGAGTACTTAACTGTCTCTTCCTTCATTAAATCCGTATAAATATTTCATTCTCAAACAAAGCTTAATCCTTGAGTTTGATGACAGTTTTATGTCGTAGCTCTAAGAAATGATTCCAGGGCACCACTACCTTGGCGTGCTGACTTTAACATCTTCAGAAGCTGGCACTAAGTATATTTGCTTCCAAAAAAACGAGCCTTTCCCATCTCTGTCTCCTTGTTTTGCTCCTGTGCCGCCTACTCCCGTATGCCAGCACAAGTGTTGATGTTCTTACAGTCCAGGTTGAAATCAACCTAGAAAACAGAGGTGGTGGAGGACAAAACTTTCTCTTTCAGCAGGAATGCCAGGTTATGTACACTTAAACCAACCACGCTACTGAAGAAATGTAAGACACCGGGGAGCCCTGCTATTACCAGCCCAGCGGAGGGTACAAGACCAGGAAAAGCCTCATCGCCTGTCCTGTTTCCCTGACTCCCTGAGTATCTCCTTGGGGTAAGCTAGTTGGTTCTGCTTAGAACTAGAAACCCTTGTTTATTCCCCCAGTTCCTCAGAGAAGAAGGGTTTGTATTATTATAAAAGGAATAAAAATGCCCATGTATTTACAGGAAAGGATGAAGTCTTTCTGTCTTTATTACACCAATACAACAAAGAGGTGCTACCTGCATTAGAAGTTGGAAATACAACACAGAATATCCTGAGCTAACTTGACCTAGCCTTGATTGTCTTAGGTTTGAAAACAGTTTAGGATGTTCTCTTTAAAGAGCTGCATATAAGATAACAATACAGCAAGCTGGAAAACACCTACTAATCACCTTTCAGCAGAGAAAGTGAATAACTCATCAGACAAAGTAGTTAAACAGATCAGGTGTCTGGCTGTTTTTGCCTTGCAAGATATGTTTACAGGTGGTATTTTTAATGGGAATTAAGCTAGAAAGGAACTAAGGGAAGCGCAAGAATAATTCTTTGTTCCTGGTTGGAGCAAGTTTATTTGGATAAGAATAAAGAAATGTGACTGCAGGTCACCTGCTCTGAACCACTACCTGACCTCAGGTAAGAAAATGAGATTAAAATCATTTAACTGTGGCACATAGAAAAAAATTGTGTAACTAGATATTAATTTGCTTAGGAAAGGAGACAGGGGAATTCTTAACATCTGCTTGGAGACATGACAGGTAGTCAAGTTGGTTAATTAAACAAATATTTGTGGATAATTTAGCTGAGATTGTTAGAAAAAGATCTTGATTCCTTTTTTATTTGATGATTATTATGTACAGCAAGTTTATGGAACAGGGGAAATTACGAATAGTTTACCCAGTGATTGGTGGGAGATATAATTACGGATTATATTAATGGACATTTTTATTTAACTAGCTCTGACAGATAATGAATAATCTTTCAAAGGTCTTGGTTATCACTAACATAGAATAAACTATGTATAGCCATGAAAAAAAAATAAATAAAAACAAGTGTATATATAACCCCCAAAATATTTGGTTTCTAATCCAAAGAATCCTGTGGGTGTTTTTTCTTGACTCTTTCTTTAGAGGACATTAGTTCAGATAATGTGTATTTTACACACAATCTTACATCTGTCATAAGATGTGCAATGATACAGTGAACACAAAGCCCTAAGAATTGGCAGAATTCACACAAATTTATGTAATATATTCAAAACTCATCAGGAAACACTTTTATTCAGCAACAAAGAAGTATGGACATGTCATGTGCTTATGATGACAAGAGATAGACTGTTCTCCAGGTGGAAGTTTATGTTCTCATTCCCTTGGGACTTTTAACTCCAACTGCACTGGCTGTCTGAGCACAAGAGCATCTGAGACAGCTTCTGCAGCCATAGATGCTCTGGTGCCTCATGTCCATCTTGCTCTTTTTTATTGCGTTTCAAGAATGAAGGAGGGATAACGAAAAGTCGGCTATACCAGGCATTTACCCATCTAATGTTTTGTTGAGAAATCTTTACTCCTTAATGGCAGAGCAGAAAACAGCACTGTTTGTAGGCACAGGCCTCAGTCTTCCTCCCATTAATAGTGAAGAAGAAATGTGATGAGGTCAAGAAACAGGCATGTATTACAGTGTAGTCTGCCAGTCACCTCTGTGTCAAATGCTCTTCTAAGGAGAAGACTCTGCCTTTAGATGAAAGATGGAATGGAATAGGTGAAGAAGATGTGGCCACCACACCTAAACTTCTGTGATGCAGCACATGCAATATATAATATGGGGGGTGGGGGGGTGGCTGTGCTGCTGTGCACCCTCTCATTTGTATTGCGGCTGGGTTCAGGCCTTTTAAGGCACTGGCTCTGGATTTGACAGACTGGCATTTGGTTGTCCACAGCCAGTGAAACCAAAGGCTAGTTATGTTTTTGTGAGTTTCTTTCTCCTATTAGTAAAAAATATGTATTTAAAAAATAAGGAGGCATTCAGATATCACAGTTAAAGGGTCTATGCAAATCCTAGAGATTGATTTTATTTTTCTTTTTCTAAAAGCTTGGTAATTACCTGGAAAATTAATATAGCATCTTTCAAGTGAAATACTCCCTGTCTGAAAGTGATATGTATTGCCTTCGTGAAGTGATTCTGATGTCTTTTAGCAGCTGTGACAAAGGAAATACCATCCTTTATACTGCTTAATAAGCTACTGATATAATAGTTATACAAGGTCAGAGAATCAACATTTTGGACTATTATTATTCAATGTTTTTTAAAGCCTTTGCTGTGATGAGAATAAATAGAAACTTTGAAACACTCCTGTGTAGACTTGTATTCACCACATTTCTAAGATCTCTTGGAAAGAGAAGTAATTTTCATTTAAATATTTTATTATCACTGTCACAGTGAACTCTACATCTGAAATGCAAACTGATTACAGCTTGCCCATCTCCAAGCATTCAAAAAGACCAAGCCAGGGTCCAAAAAAAGGTAAGTTTGTCTTAAAAAAAAGGAGAAGTGAAAAATAGCTTTATGTTTCTTTTATTTGCTTATCTTTTTGGAAGTCTATGCAATGAACTTTTCACTACTGATACAGTTAACTGCATTTACCTGTCAAAATGCATCTGGTGTTCTGACATTTTAAAGCTCTTTGCTTTTCATGGAGTTCAAGATTGACCCATTTCCCATTTTTCCTTCTGTTTTCTGTTTTATCCATATCAATTCCACATTTTTAATTTTTGTTTAATGAAAAGCCACGCATTTCAGTAAAAAGATAAGATTTCAGTAAGCAAACATTTTAAAAATATGTAAAATGTACTGAAGAAAATACAGGAAAAAAGAGAAGAAAGGAAGTCTTAATAACATCAATAACTTCTAGAACCTTTTCTCTTTTTCATAAGATTGTTATTAATTAGGGAAATATTGTGAGTGAAACAGGTCAGTCAACCTGCCCATTGTTTTTCCCTACATTATTGTTGGTATTTGTACCTAAATATATGAATGTATTCTAAAATTCACTTTGCTGGACGAAGTGGCTGTAGGATAACTTTCTTAATTTGAATAAGTTACCCTGAAGAAAAGAGTATGTACCTCCAGAGGTGAGTAACTTTCCCTGTCTGCATGACAATTTTTCTGTCCTGTGTTTAATTGTTACATCTGTTTTCTAGAGTCAGGACCCCCAATCCAGAAGTCCTTCTGCTCCTTCATCCCACAAAGAAATAAGGGAAATGAAATTCCACAGTGAACTAGACCTCAGTGATTTGTGTTCCATGGGACAAAGCACTGGCCCTGTGGAAAGGACAGAGGTTCCTGAGCTGTGTAATGCAAACTTGTGAACAAAGGACAGTTCGGTGCCTGGGGTCAACCTGCAGCACTGTAAAACCTTCCCAAGGTATGAAGAAATGCTTCTGAAGAACACTGGAACTCCACATTTCCTCTCCCTTGGATCTTACAGGCAGGATAATGGATGTTCCCTTTTAAAGCATCTGTGCTATTGATTGTCCAGTAAGCTTTATCACTGTTCTACAAAATGTCGTTTCCTCATGTAATTCTATGTTCATTATTCTATTTACTTCTGAGAAAAATATTAACTTCAGAAGGTCCTAGGCAGGATTTATCATCCTGAATCAAATGAGTAAAACCTGATAGTTCAGAAGTCGTTGGCAAGCAAACAGCAGCCCCATGTCAGGTCATGCTCCCACAGGCTTCTCTGATAATCACCAATTGCTCCAAAATCATATATTCAAAACAGAGCTGATTTCATAGATTGACATCAATTAGAGGAAGAGATGACACACTGCATCAGCCTGCCCATCAATACCATGTTTCTTCTACTTACCTGTGCCATGTTTATTCTCATTTTAGATAATGGAAATGCCGAAGCTTCTGCCATTTTAGTCAGGAGACAGTTCCTCACCTGAATACAGTTCACTTTCAAATAATTCCTACAGACATGAATTTTCTTCTGATTTTCATACTCTTTTGTACTAAACTAAATTGCATTTTTCTCCTTAACGCCCTTAGATATCTTCAAGCATTTGTAATGTGTCCAATTAGTTGTATAATGGCAAGCTATACAAACACTGGGGGAGGATCTTCTAAATGAAAATATGGGAGGTCGGCATTGATTTTCCATAAAAGCAGAGCACTTAACTGCACAACACTCTGCTCTCTCCTGGGCCAGATCCAGGAAAGGATTTAGACACCTAAGACAACAGCTGGGTAGATACAAATTATCTAAATTCGTTCAGCCACTATTTAACCTTTGGGAAGCCTAAATCTGATAAGCAGCTCCCTATTCTATCTTAAAATCCCTAAGCACCTAAGCTTGTGCGTCTATGGGTGCTCAGGCCAAATGACATCTATGTAGTCATTTTATTACTTATTTTCCTTCTAAGTACACCTGGAGCCTTAGCAGCAGACATTCCTTTGCTTGAATCTACTCCAAGACTTAACCTAAGAGGTTTCTTTGCAGCAAGCCAAAAGCATGTCTACAGAACAGGCTGACTCTTTCTGCAGTCTTCCTTTCTTTACGTTAAAGGAGAAAATAACAACGTTGTTCACTTTTTCTGTCAGGTTCTAGAATTCTGCAGCTCACAAATTAGGGTCTGAGTTCAATTTCTTCCTCAGTCAGAGAGCATGAAATACACAGCTTCTGCCTCAAGTGCTTGCACCACTCTTCAGGCCATTAGCTGCATTGTCAGGAGCGAGAGGAGAAACCCTGGTAACTTCGGCAGCGGCTGTGCCGCCCGTGACCAGGTGTGCCAGGGTCGCTGCCCAAGGAGAGACGCTGCCGTGTTGTAGCCTGCAGTGTTCCAGACCCAACATCTGCAAATAATTCCAGCCTGTTCCCTGCGGAAGCCTGGGAAAGCAATATGTGATCTTGGGGGTCCATTGTTAGTTTCAGGTAGCCAAAATGTATGTGATATCTGTGTGGTTAGCCTCTGTCCTCAAGCTACTCTAGCTCCTTACCCATACTTATTTTTCCTCTGGAAATACCTCAGATTTTATGAAGGTAACTGTAGGGTTGGGGGAAATTCATATAAGAAACATTCTCTTTCTTTTTTTTTAATTTTTTTTTATTTTTTTAAGTTCTACTCTGGATTTATGTTTCAGGTTTTTTTCCTGAACATTTCAGCTAGCATTACACAGCAGGTTTTTTCTTTTTGAGCCTTTGATCACATTTAGATATCTTTTTCTGGGGCATTTCTTCCCTTTCTACATCTATTTAGTACTGAGTTTGAACAGCAATTGAGCAGTATGTACCTGTTTATTTTATCCCTGTATTACACTAAGTATTTATGTTTGAATTGCTACTGTCTTGCCAAATGCCTGTCTTCACAGATTTCTCCTTTTTCTGACATGCACATTTTTGAAATTTTTTCTTGAGACTATTAACTTGTAATATTTAAATTTATTTATAATAGTTTTATTAGTAAATGTAGTCTTCTCCTGGCTAACCTCTTACGCTATTCTGATGCATTTACACACATTGATAACCCTCACTTATGACTTTAATCTGTCAGAATCTTTTCATGCTAGCCACTTTAGGTCATTTTATTTGTAATACATGCTGAAGTACTTTATAAAGGGCTTTCTAAAAATTAAATAGAAATATATTATAAATTTAAATATATTAAATCTACTACCTCACTTCCCTCTATTGATTTTGTAATTCAATCAAGAAAGTAATCAATGTTGATAAAAGCTGTTGTTTGCAAGCACATGTTGGATATGGCTCATAACATAGTATCCTTGTTAAGCTAATATGCATTTTGAAAGACACGTGCTGAATATTTGATGAAAAAGACTGACTCGTGCATTGGGGTTTTGTTGGGAAAAGCAGAATAGTAGCTAGGTTACAAGCTTAATTCTGATTTTAGAATACTGCTTTTGTCCCAGTAAACTATGCTATTACTTTGTCAGGTCTCATCAAACAAAGATTTTGAATAATTAAAATAGAGTGTCTGGGTTATTTCCAGAAATCTTAGTTTGACTATCTATTTATTGTTACCCATTATATATACTCATTTTTCATAAAGCAGAAGACATTTATTTTTCCAGATGCAGATAACTTCAGAAGTTAAGCTTAGTGCCAGCAAATACCAGTGTTATATTATAGTGTCTATTTCCTTAGGACCACCTTTATGCACTACGTCCTGAGGAGTTGTTTGTGTTTCATAAACACTTCAGAGGAGTGAGAACGAGCGATGTACCTTCAGACTGCAGACCTTGTGTTGTGGCTTAAGAGCTGTTCTTACTGTGAGAATGAGTTGGATGTTTTGTTCTTTATGAGAGAAATCACTGTGGTGACTACTTGTTAAATTATTATTTTTCAGTAAATAACAGCAAATTGAAATCTCCGTTCCAACATAGGCAGAAATTCTACCTATAATGGTGGCAGAATTAGAGTTCCTTATCAGCTCTTTTTCATGCTGAATCCTTTCACTGCTTGTTCTACTTTTTGTCCCTTTTCAGCCGTTTTTGTTTCCATCTTAAGAAGCCTGATCCTCCTTCAGCAGGGGTCAATGAAGTCTTACCATTAACCATGAAGGAAATGAAAAACCATGCCCTCAGAAATCATTACAGCCTTTCTCCTGCTGCTTTAGTTTATGTTTTTGGTCTTTCATAACTCTTCTGTTTATTGTTTCAGTTTGCCACTGTTCCCTCATGTTTTGGCTCATTGACTTTGCTTCCTTGGTTCTCACAGTAGCTTTACTACTCAAACACTCTTTTCCTTTCTACAAAGGAAATAGGCATTTTGCTGTACAGACAGGTTGTTTGTTGGATTTGGTGCAACAGCAATCGCCAGCCCTCCATTCAGGAAGGTTAATATCCTGTGAGCTCCAGCTTTAGTCTACTGCCATTGCCTCTCGTGTCCATGGCTTATGAGGGGATCACATTTTATTTGCTGGACTTACTGGTGTTTTCTTCTTCTGGTAATTGCCTGACCTGCTATGATGACTGTTTGCAGTATTTACTGACTCACAGATCCTTCTGCCTACTTTAGCCCTTATCAGCAGAGGCTCATTGACATTTTGATTTTGTTTGGTCGATGCCCGCACAGACTTCTCAGTAAAAGTTCCCGTATTCTGGTGATGGGAACTTTGATCTCTGTAAGGTTTTCTGATTTGTACAGCATTCAGGGGGGAAAAACCCTCTAAAATTACTGATATGATTTATGTGATACTGCAATGTTTGTACTACATATTTAAAACATAAAACATTTACTTTCTTTTATACCCCATGACAGTGAAAAGTTTTTGCTACAGAAACAAAACTGAACAAATTTTACAACATACAGAATTAAGAAAACTCACTTGGAATAACCCCTTCCCCCATCTTTGATTTTGTTTTAGAATATGCTTTTGTTTACCCTTGTACTGCAGAATGCAAAGTAAATGCCATTAGTGCCTTTACACACTGTGCTCTGCGCAATTTATGCTGAGCAACAACAGACTTCAGCAATAAGTGGCCACATAGTGAGATGAACAGTTACATAACCACAGACAGTAATTGGATGCTATTAATGAGATTTTGGGATAACACCATTTTTTATCCCCAGATGTAGTTAGCTTTTTATAATCTCAATTTATGCCATATACACTC
This sequence comes from Falco rusticolus, assembly GCF_015220075.1. Taxonomy (NCBI): domain Eukaryota; kingdom Metazoa; phylum Chordata; class Aves; order Falconiformes; family Falconidae; genus Falco; species Falco rusticolus. Next base: position 41,617,345 of record NC_051194.1, read on the forward strand.
TTTTTACAATGTATAATTATTTTCCTAATCCCCAGTTACGCTCTGCAGAGCCTCTGAAACAAGGACCTCTGTGAATTCCCTGGTTTGCCCAAGTGCCTTAGATTATGTCGCACAATTGTGGGTTTTTAGATGGTGCCTCTTCATATGGATAGGTGAGATGCTGCATCACCTTGTAGGCAGCTCTAACAAACTGTACTTTTCAGAGTCCTAATTCTTTTACCTCTTTCTTTCATTCCCCCTGTTCCTGTATGTCTGTACCCCTAGAAAGGGGTGGTTGCTTATATTACACCTTCTCAGATTGTCTGGCCAGAAGCCAGAAGGGCAGAAGCAAGCATCTGTTCATACTTTAATTTTCCTTGCTACCAGCTTACAGAAGGGAATAAATGGGGAGCCTGGGCGAGGCCCTGCACCAGACCCCTATTTTAAGGTACTTTCCTGCGTGACAGCCCTCATTCTTCTCTCACTAGATGACCTTGGGAACTGATCTAGGATGTTGGCAGCTTAAAAGGACGTGGCTCCAGCATCTGCTATGGGCAAATAGACACTTCTTAGCAGAAGGTGTAGCAAAGTAAAAAACACCTTAGTCTTCAAAATGTATAGTTTTCTACTGAAAACTGTGGACTTGCTATGTGAGTACGAGCGTGATCTGACCTGATTTCCTCGGTAACTGCAAATGAAGCCAGTGGGAGCTGCAGGTGCTCAGCGCTTTGGAAAATCAGGTATCAAGTAACAAAGCTGAACTTGCAAAGAATGTTTTTTAAAGAAATACCAGTTAATTAATATTCAGTTAAACACCTCAGATCGTGCTGTATGTGATCATATTTAAAGGACTTCATACTTACACCAACCCAATATAACACTGTAATTGAAAGAAAGTGTTGCAAGAGATTCAAAGTAATTTTTTAATACAGTCTTTTATTTCTTATTTTCTGCTTAGAGTCACTGCAGCCTATCCAATTGGCAGATCTTTTATCTTTAACCAAAGTCTGTGTCTATAGAAATTAGTTTTTACAGGAAGATTATTGGTAGATGAAAAGCCTGGAATTTTGGATAAAATGCTTTGTATTGGGACCTTGTGGAAAGGGATGAAGCTACCTTTTTCTCGATCCTTTGAAGACTCTAAAAAAGTTTTGTTTTACCTAGTTTACTATTATTTGTGCTTTCTATCCCAGGACACTTTCTCTATGTAAGCGTCCTCATTTCCCCTGTGCTTCAGCACATTTTGTATCAAAAAGATTGGTAAGTTCACTGGCACTCCATCTCCTTGAGCACTTCAAATGAAGTGGAAATTTGAACAAAACCAATTTAAAATATCGCTACAAGCCTGCCTCTTTGCAGATGATTTTGTGCAGTCTCCATCCCAGGAGGGTGTCAGGACCAGACTGGATAAAGCCCTGAGAAACCTGATCTGATCACACAGTTGACCCTGCTTTGAGCAAGAGATTCAACCAAAGACCTTCTGAGGTCCATCCTGATCTGAATTGTTCTGTGGCTCAAGATTCTTGCTTTTAAAACTTCTCATGCATCTAGGATGACAGCAGGATTTGGTGGGAACTGCTTCTCTTGCTGTGTTCTTCCCAGTGTGCCAGGGAGGGCTGGCTTCAGAAGCTCCTGCTTTTCAAGGGGCAGGTTTCCCTTAGTTTTGAACTTATTAAAAGGCTGGAAGCCAGGCAAGATGCAAGACCTAAACTATAAGAAGTTTCACAAGACTTTCTGTATTATTAATATACTAAAACTAAACTTTATATTTCAACTGTCTGTAAGATATCTTAACGATCCATATTAACACTATATTTAATTTTCAAGAGAACTGTCTCATCTTATCACCTCTGAATAGATGTATTATTTCTATCTGTTATTTAGTATCAGAACTACCTGAAAAGTGTGTAATTAGGTTTATGGAGGAGCAGGATTGCAGAAGAAAATACAAGAGCACTACACTACATTTTTTAAAAGACTGAACGTTTGTGAACTAAGACTCTCAAAAGTAAAATGTCTGAATCTTGTTCTAAATGAAAAGTTACCATAAAGAAAAAAAATGAGGTGTGAATTCAAAGCTCAGAATCTACTCCATACTAACCCCTTTTACTGATTCTCTTAGCTAGCAATGTGTGAAGTAATTTACTCCACTTCCGAAAAGCATTTGAAAGTTCACACCTCTTAGCTTTGACGTGGAGGAGGTTCTCTCATATTCTCTGTGCATTGAGTGCCTACATGAGTAACTAGTGTGTTGCAAATGCACACTCTGATCAATGTTGCTGCATAAAAAAAACTCCTTGTGTGCATTTTGGAGTATTCAGACATGTTTTGGAAAGAAAACCTGTGTGATCAGGGTCAAGGTAAAGGACTGACGAGAGTAGCCTTCAAAATATTCCAGTGGTTGCTCCTGAGGCATGCAGCAAGTCTTCCTGAGATTCAACGTTGTACCTGCTCCAAGGCAGCAGTGAACCCCAAACACCTTGTATAGAGAAACAGAAAACTGGGAAATTTTGGACTGATTTGACATCCAACTCTAGTCCTTCACTGCTTCTAGTACATGCTTTTCTTTGCTCCTATGTCTCTGTTAAACAAAGTGGGCTGGTGCTACAGATTGCTTCCTCATGCCCTGCCATAGAAGGTATGGCAAATTCAGACCCCCAGATCCTATCCTGTGTCAGGCGGAGTGAAACCTGACTGCCGTGGCAACCTCTGCCTCACCAAGGACCACAGAAACAGCCTGGAGCTCCTGCCCAGCATGGGAAACATCCCTAACTTGTGTCACTCTCCCATGTAACTTCAGAAACTTCTTAAAAAGATAAACAAATGCATAGCTAACAACGATGGCAGTTGCAAGGTTCAGTCATCAATAGGCATATTTTCCGCATGTTCTTACTTGCTGAACAGCAAAGGTCACCGAGGACAGATTTGGACTTCAGGGTATCCCATTCTAAATACATGCAAAGCCCTCCCAAAAGCTGCTCACACGTGAAAGAGTATTCAATCAGTTTACTAAACCCGTCAGCAAAATTCAGAAGACTAATAGGGTCAGTTCAGTTCAAAAAACTTCCCTACCTCTCCCGCCACCCCACCACCCCCACCCCCACCCCCCGCCGTGCTTAATCAAAAAATCAGACTTTTTTGGTCTAAAAGCTGAGTGTGAATTCTCACTATGGCTTTTTTCTTACAGATTTTTCAGCACTTTCTGTCTTTCACTATGCCAAAAATACTGAGAGAATAGTCTTTTTTGTGGCATTTGGCACTTCTTATCCAGACTGGAACCATGGTGTGCAGAAAGCTTAAAAACTTCAGGGAAAAGCTAGCTATATTTTATGAATCTCCAAAAAAAGTTCTTTTTCAGGTGAAATTATGGATGTCTTTATAAAACAATTTGTCCATTCCAATTTCAAAATCATATGATGGCTTGGCTAGAAGAAAACAAATAAGCTATAAAATTTCAAAATGGATTATCAAACCCCCTCATATTCTTGAGAATTTAATGTTTGGAAGACATTTTTTTCAATTTATATCTATGCTTAGAATGCGTGAAAAAAAATGATCTTTGTAATGAATTTACAAGCTAAAAATTCAGTCTGCTTGAAGTCAACAAAGTACTTCAGTAAAGCTAACTCCAATTGTGAAACATCAAGACCAAGGTATCAAAAAATCATTAAAATGGCTGAAAAGTCAGGAAAAAAATCAAGAACTAGAAAAAGTGAGTTCTCTCTATATGAATGCAGGTTTTTAACATTCTTTAAAGGTTAAAGAGTTTCTCTTCAAATGAAAACTACCTCTCACACAATCATACAATTTTAGGATTAAGAACTTCCAAAAACGTGGTTATTAACCACAGTAAAATTAGAAGAGATAAAACATTGCATAGCCTTACTAGCCAGGTAAATGCATACTTGAGGCTTTACAGGATGGAGATGTACATCAGACTGACTATGGCTGTATCTGTCCTGCACCAGTGAAGGAGCTGAGGTATCAAATCAGTTGTGAGTGGTGGTAGGTCTGGAACTGGAAACTGTCTGTCCAAGCTCATATGAAGCTGAGACACAGCATTTATTTGAGGTGTAGCATACTGTGGGACTCCAGATGCAACAGCACTATATTATGTGAGCTTTCTAATCTGTTATCGTGACAACTCTGTGTACTACATCCATTACGTCATGTATACGTATTCTCTATGACTCAAGTATACATTTTTTTGCCAGCATTAGACACCTTCCCTGATACTGGACACTTTTAAGATTTGGCTGGACAAGGTGCTGGGACCACCTTGTCTAGACTGTGCTTATGCCAAGAAAGGTTGGACCAGATGATCCTCAAGGTCCCTTCCAGCTTGCTATTCTATGATTCTGTGATGTCCAAATAGCAAGTGAGGTGCCCAAAATGGTTTAGGAGTTGTTTATTTCTGAAACATTTAGGTTTTGAATATAATTTTGGTGCTTCCTTTAGCAGAGAGAGATTCATGCAAAACAAAATCAGAGGAGGGACAGAAGGGTTCCAGGAGTGAGAAGCCCCATAAAGGAAGGCATAGAAAGGAGAATGGAAGGAGCATGCTTCAGGAAGTGTTCAGGAGGATAAGTGAGTAAGGTACTGTAAATACATAAACGGAGGTAAAGGCACTGAGACCTGAGTGCCAATACAGGTTTTAAAGTCCAGAGCCCAGAAGAGGGGAAATTTGAAAAAGTGTCTATTCAGTTATGTCAATTATGGGAGAAAAAAATAATCAATTAATCTACATAATGAAAGTTTTGACACAAATCAGAAATGCTGAGCCAACTGTATCAGCAATATAAATGGCCATCAAGAGGCTTACTATTGAATACTTTGGTTAATGTTGCTGTTATTAATTCTGCTTACTTATATTACAACTATAGCAAAAAATTTAGTATTTACATGTGAAGACAAGAGACATTCAGTCAACAGATGGGGAGGGCACAAGCAAACAGTAAATGCTGGTCAGTACGATAGGCAGCAGTTTTAAGGCACGAGCTACTTAACCTTTGTCAACATTTTGTAGGTGTCACTGAGGAAAATATTGAAGGTGATTAGCCAGTGACTTTTGCAGGTATTTCCCAGGGGGTTACAGTGCAAGTGAGAATAGGATGTTTGGCTGTGCTAGGTGGAAGGATTCAGCGAGGGGGGTGATTGCATGTACAGTAGGAAAGGGAGATGTGTGCACCACGCAACTTGAGAGTGGCAGGCAGGTTTTCACTGTCACTTTCACTGACTTACAACCCTTGGCCAAGGTGGCCAGTGCATCTCAAATGTACGACAGCACTAGGCACACTTCTCAGGTTAGCCCATGTGATCGGTACTCAGCCTGAACATCCACATTAACCCCATTTACAGCATCTTGCTGATAGGCAGCACTTGCATCATGGAATCATCACTGATTTCACAGCCACCCAGGGTTATCTCTGGGATTATCTCTATTCTTTTATGATGTCACACGGGTTTTTGCCCCCTGTGAGCCGTACTTGCAGGAGAGCTATTCTGTCCTTGTGGGAGTGTAGGAAGCCAGAGATTTTCATATGGATCACTGCAGCAGATGGGTTAATTTCTGCCCAGATTCAGGTGGGTTGCGATTTCTGCCAATAGCAGGGTCAATATATCATTTAGGATTTTGTGTGTGGACTATAAAAAACCTTGGGCTAAATCCAAGAAAAGGGCCTGACTTAACTGAGAAGTACCCTAAGAGGCAAAAGGGATTTTCTCTGTGCTCCCCTGCTGGTTTTTAGTCCTTTTACATGTTTCCCTCTTCTTTCAAGCTAAATCTTTGCTTTCTTAATGTCTCTTCCCTGATGTTTCCTTCTCAGGAAGTCACCAGGCCTTCCCATTCCTCCCAGCAAGGTACCAGCCTGAAGTTCCCTACTGCCACCACTGCCGACAGTGTCCCCTCCCTGTCCCCCTGTGCCACATGCTCTGGGAGGTGCCTGGCAGTTAACTTCTTGCCATAACCTATATTCCCATGGGCTTTCACCCTGCAGGGCAGCTTGGGAGCCTGTGAGCACCAACTAGTGATGTTTGGACAGTCTGGGAAGATGTCAAGTGTGAAGAATGTTAAGTACAGTGTAAGACTGCACGCAGAGTATGGGTGCACAGCCCTCCAAAAGAGGGTCACCAGCAGGTTTTTGTAAATTTACCATCAACATTTAAAAAACCAAAAAGTAATCGAAAGAGCCAAAATAATTTGCAATGAAGGGAACTTAATTGTCCTTATTGTTTGTTTCTAAACTATTGAACCTCTAATGAAAATAGAAAATACTTTAAACTGCAAGCTGCCTTTATCTGTGATGTTAATAGGGACACATTGTACACTTCAGGTTTTTTCCATTCATTTGCTCCTAGATAAGCAGTATGCTATTACTCTCTAGTGGTGCTGTCTTCAGGGACTATTTCTGTCCGGCACTTGGGAGAATGCATTATGAGATGTCAGCATGTGTGAGCAGAGATAGCATGGCTTGTCATGTACAGATAGGCCATATTCTGCTATAAAATGATGGCTTTGTCTTTTATCACTGTCGCAGCCTTACTTAACAAGCTGTGACTCTGTGGTTCATCACAAAGAAAACTGTCATCCCTAGATATGTGCTTTGAATGTCCTTTCATCTTCTGTGCAGGTAGGATCTGCCATGTGACATCAAGCAGAACAGTAACTCCAGATGGACTCTGCTGGTGCAGCAGTATATTAACAAAGGGGTTCACTGGCACAGATCCAGGCTTTGCACCTTAGATTAGATTACAGGGATGAGGAAAACATATGTAAGCTTTTAAACGAAGCAAGACCTAGTAATATGTCATAAATATAATTAGAAAAGGAAATGTTAGTAATCCATCGTGTTTAAGTGATAATTTATTTATCATTGTGTTATTCCAAGCAACAGATAAATCAATTACAGTTGCTTTCAAAAGCAAATAAATAGTGTTGGTTCAATGGAGTGATGACAGACAAAGTGTTCTGAGGAACTCAAAAGTTCTGTAGTTGGATTTCTCCACACAGTTGTGTTTAGGGTGAAATCTGGAGAATCACTGGCCTTCATGAAAGACTGTGATGCTTCTAGCAATTTTTCTGGATCTTAACGCTTCTGTTCATAAGGTCACTGAACAAAGAAAGAGTGTCCATTGCTAGGATCAGAGGCAGACACCAAAGGAGAAAAGCCTTCAGCATTTCCAGAGGGCATATATATTAAATAGTTATGTAGGGCGTTTAGTGAGTGCTTTCACCAGAGCCTGCAGGTCAGAATTTTTGTGGCAGAGGAATAGGGACATGTTCTGCTCACTTCAGCATTTTGTATGGCCATGGGACATATTATATTGCCAGAGTTGTGATTCTGCAGATCAGATTAAACTACTTTGTGGACATTAAAGTATGAATATTTCATGTGAGCTTTTTGCAGGGCTGAATTTAAACTAAGGTGCTGAAGTATTTCTCCATATTCCTCTTTCCTGGGATTTTGTATTTTTAAACTAGTCTTCCCTTGCATAAAGTTGTTCTTCCATGGAACTGCTTTTTAATTGTGTAAGTGGGAAAATCAGAAATGTTAACCCTCGTGAGGCACAGGCTTCTAATCGCAGTGCAGTAAAAAGGAAGGAGAAGAAGAAAGAGATGTCTGTCAGTCAACAAAGGTGTCTTCTGAGGCTGAGGGTGTAATATTACAAGGAGTGGAAACAGAGTAGTTTGTCCATTGATGGAAGAGTGCAACATTCACATATAATAGTGCTGCCAGGATTTGAGGGATGCCAAGGAAACCTGTGTGGATGTGTTACCAGTAAAAGTGCCTGCCTGGCTGGTGCTTAAAAATAGAAAAGAGGGTGTTGAGTACACAGAAACTGATGTTGAAGAATTTCTGACCTCTTTATTTGAAAAAAGTGTCATATCCCTCTGCCTGACTCTGGGTGTTCTCACCCCCACCCGTGCTTAAAGATTTGAAACAAAATATAACTCCCTGGAAATGAGGTTACAGATAGCCTTTACTGGGATAATGTTTCTCCATTGAGTCTGAATGCATGCTTCCCACCGGTGCCTACTTTGAGCAATACCGAAGATTGGTATCACTACACACAAATATGGACCACACAGATCATTTGGGCTCCTTTTCTGGGTGGGAGGGAGGAAGATGAAACCACTGGTTTTGTTTCACTTCAAAATCTACTCCCAGGTGAGTGTGAAAGGGCACTGAATTAATGTTTTCTGTGCCTGGTATGCTGCCAGAGGGACACCCAGCTCCAAGGTTCCTATTCAACTTGCTTTGTGCTTAAGTTAAGCCCCAGTGTAACTTCTGGATGACTTCTTTGCCTCTCCCTTTCCCAAAAGCTTGTGTTATGTATGTGTTCTACCAGTTAGACTCTGAGACTAAGCCACGTTCACCTCCAGGCAAAACACATATATGCTAAGATTAGGCAGCATTAAAAAAAAGTTATTTTTTGACTTGCCACATGGTAAGATTAATTTATCACGGCAGTCACATCCCCTTGGGCCTTTCTACTTACTAACAGCCCTAGCTCTTGGACTTACCTCTTGTTAAAAATAGATTTGGTTTTCATCCTGCATGTAATCTGTCTCCCGTAGAGATTAGAATAACAAAAGTATACAGCAGTTAAGGTCCCATTGCAGTGACCACAGGCTGAAAACTCCTGTGTCTTCCTGACAAAAGACTCAAGCAATGCCAACTGAAGATTGAGTTTTCATCTTTTATGGTTGGACCACTGTGGGAGCTGCATAGTTTATGGTGTGGCTGAGTTGTGTAGCCAATACTTTCTGATGTGTAAGTCTGCTACCATGTGCTAGGTTTGCATGGGATAGAGTTAATTTTCTTCCTAGTAGCAAGCATGGGGCTATGTTTTGGATTTGTGCTAAGAACAGAGTTGATAATACAGGGATGTTTTGGTTACTGCTGAGCAGCGCTTACACAGGGTCAAGGTCTTTTCTGCTCCTCACCCCACCCCACCAGGCAAGCAGGCTGGGGGTGCACAAGAAGTGGGGAGGGGACACAGCTGGGACAGCTGACCCCGACTGACTGATGTCATGCTCAGCACATAAAGCTGGGGAAGAAGAGAGAAGGGGGTCTGTTCAGAGTGATGGCATTTGTCTTCCCCAGTAACCACGAGGCGTGATGTAGCCCAGTTTTCCAGCGGATGGCTGAACACCCACCTGCCCATGGGAAGTGGTGAATTGATTCCTTAGTTTGCTTTGCCTGTGTGTGAGGCTTTTGCTTTACCCATTAAACTGTCTTTATCTCAACCCACGAATTTTCTTGCTTTTACCCTTCTGATTCTCTCCCCATCCCACAGTGGGGGAAATGAGTGGCTGTGTAGTGCTTAGCTGCCGGCTGGGGTTAAACCATGCCATACCACATGAGGCTGGGCCACTAGTGAATTTTGCAACCCTGAGGTTAGATACTGATGTTCTCTTTACACTGAAGAGAAATAAGGATAGTGAGGAGGGACCCACCTGAGGTAGCTCATGGTAAGACTTAACTTTTTCACAGAAGCTTAATGCCCTTACTGATGCTGTCTTAGCCCCAGGTTTTCTCCTGGAAGGAGGCATTCAGCTTTTTTCCCAGATACCAGCAGAGCTTTTCACAACCAGATGGTAGTACTGCAGCCCGTTTCTGTAATAACTCAGTGAGAGCCTAATGTCTGGGGCATTTGTCCTGCTTACTAATTGTTATGCTTCCCTTCTCCATGTCAGAGAAGATTGCATTTCTGTGTGTGCACAAGTATGCGATGGGGAAAATGTTGGGGCTCTTGCAATAAATCCTCTGTGTGTGTGCATGCACACGCATTTAATCTATTTGATTCAATATTACACACATTTTATAGCTTTCACTGGAAATCTTTGGAATCAAAAATGGTGTGCAAATATCAGTCACCATTTTTCTACCCTCCTTTTCATATGTTGTAGTAAGTCAGCGTACATAATGGCTTTAGGCTACGATAATTAAGGCAGAAGAATGGCGATTTACATATATCATTAATTATGACGCTGACATGATGAAGACCTTTCTTCACAGTATAAGACTACTTCCTGAAAGTGAGGGTGCTACAATGTCATTTACCATACCTCACTTTATTTTTCAATTTGAATTAAAGATCTGTTTTACTCTGTCTCTATGAAATCAAATGATACACTGCTTTTTCTCCAGAAAACAAACTGTTATACCTCTATGTGCCAATTTTTCATTTCAAGACATTATGTAATAGTTCAAATGAGAGCACAAAACAAATAACACAAAAACAGCTGGTGGGAAACTTTGCTCAACATTAGGCACTTTCAAGCCTGAACAGTGTAATGTGCATGGCTTAATGCATCATATGTCTTTACTAATTTAAGCCTGATCGTGGAAAAAGGGCTGTGTAGGGACACTGGTGGACAGCTTCTGTTATGGAGTCATGCTGAGGTTAAAGGTCTGCCTACATCTGCTGCACAATGGAGCCAGGGTTATTTTTACCTCCCATTCTGTGGTGTTTAAAAAGTAATGTTAAAAACATAGAGGTGGAAAACTGGTTTATATTCACAAAATGACTGTGCAAATAGAAGTATTGGAGAAAAGTGTTATTCTCTTGGGTAGCATTCTGAATTTGGATAGTGGCATCAGCCTTTGAGTTTTTGGACTTTCAGAGTTTGAATGGACAAGTATCAAGAGATCTGGAGTTGTAACTAGATGTTTTATCTGTATTGTGCCCTTTTTGAGCTCATTTACATCTCTGATGATGCTGTCTTTATGATACTTTTGCAATTTCAAGGTTACTGAAAAGAAAGTTGCTCACAATTTTGGCAAAGCTACCTTGAAATTGTTAAATGGTCAAGAAAACCCCTTGAAGATGATTTTTGATTATGTTCATTTCATGTTACCTTTAATAGAATGGCAGTAGAACTAGATTTAAACATAAATACAATAACGTGTAACCTATGGCTTAGAAAGGAAAAGATGTATTTTATTCAGAAGATGAAGCCTTGAATGTAATTATATGTAACAAATGTAATTAAAAGTACTGGTCAGATATAATTTTTATAAAATGATACATATTTACTTGGGATGAGAAAGGCCATTTCAGGAGAATAAAGTCATCAGAGTCATTTATTTTCTCCAAATGCCTGCAAGATAATTATTGAGGTGTTTCAAATTATATTGGTAACCATGACTTCCATGAGTAATTCTATCTCCGTTTATCCTTTACAGCATCACCCACACTTTTGTCTGGCCATAGAGCCAGCTGTGTCCCTGCCCTCATCTGCAACAAGTCCTGTAAATGGGATCTGGGGCAGATTTGCGGAGGTGGTGTGACTGTAATCATTAGTTCCCCCGGCTGCTGCCAGCTTCCACAGACAGTTGTCTTGCAGAAATGCACCCCATGGCATACCGGATGCTTTTTGAAGCTTTGTGTCGTTTTTCAGATGAATTCTTAGCTAATCTTCATATGCTGGGAAGGCATGAGAGTGCACTGGGCACCTCTGTTCTGCACTTGATGTATTTTCTCAGTCTGTAACCTCCCTGAGAAAGAGACTATCATTTTTTGTGTCTTTATTCATTCCCTAGGGCAGTAAAAACCCCACAACTCAGCTGGGGTCTGTAGGCACAAGTACACATGTAAATAAAAATCCGTCATACAAATGCTAAACACCAAATAATGACATTCTTAGGGTACAGATCCATTTAGTTGAGTGAATATTAATGATTAAATCTCATTTATAATTTATCTGTTTACTGCCATTTTGTTTTTATTTATCTATTATATAAATATCTATTAAAAGTATGTTTCTTTTTAAACAGAAGTCAGTTTTGGGTCAATACAAACATAATAAAACTGTGTTACATGGTCCTTATAACCAACAGGTAAAGGTAAGCAGTAAAATTCTGCCTTCCAAAAATAACTTTTTGTTACAGTGCAGCAATGAAAAACCATTTCAAAATGCTGACGGACCACTCCTTCTGCTTGTTCTAGTCTTTAGCAGGCTGTCCATTATCTGAATAATAGATAAGACTGTTGCTTCCAGACCTTAGAAGCGCTGCTGCAGAGCAATCTGTGAGCCATGTTCCCCCACTCATCCGAGCAGAGGGAGACCCACCAGCCGTGGGGCAAAGCACAGCGCCTGCCTGGGAGAGCGGGGTTCCGTGCCAGGCCCCCAGCTCTGCCGCCAGCGCGCGCTGCCTCAGCCGGCGCGGCCAGCTCTGCACCCACCGGCTGCTCTGTCTGCACCCAAGGCGGTCCCCTCTCCCCACCCCCAACAGCAGAGAACTGCCGGCCTGACTTGGCACCCACTGGACTGATTTGTTCCGTTCCAGCTGTTCCATAGCATTTTGAGAAGGCTTGGCAAAATATATGCCTTTTATACAATATGTGGGAGAGATTAACCTGCTTTGCACATAATGAGAACAAAGTAATTTCTGAGGCGTGATTTTGGTGTGTTTTGTTTTCCATCATTGTTAATCCACTGAGAGGCATCGGTTTATTTACTGAAACACTGCTTTCTGTAATCATAAGGAATTTATTCTACTAAAGAAAATTATTTTCTTCGCCTCTAGATCTGTATCTTTTCAGCAAGGCAACGTGAACAGTTTTAGGGTTTTCCTTTCCTGAACATGAAACTCCTTTTTGTAAAGGCCACCTGTGTTATGACTTTCCCCCTGTTCTTCACTTGATTTTCAGATGAGCTTGGCTGCCCTGGGAAATGGGCCAGTGCTGTGCCACTGCTCAGGTGTCAGCGTTTGCAGGGCAGGGAAAAGCTGATCTACAGGGCCAGCCTGCTTTGAACAGCAGGTGAAGGATATGAGCCTTATTAGTTGTAACTCCAGTTTCAAAGTATTTCCGTGTGTGTCTCAAGCAGAGAAGCCTTAGGCTAAGGCAACCCCCTGAGAAAGCATGGGTCAAGGTTTCTGTTTTGTTATTTAAGTAATCAATAGATGGGTCAGTCATCCTGCATAGCAGGACCTCCCGGTATGCTCTAGATCTTCTCCTGTGAGCCTATAAGGTAAAAATTCTGTTTGTGGCAATTAATTTCTTAGTGAAGTTTCTATGGAATATTTTGAGAAGTTAAAATTCTGGTTTCCTGCTTTTGCATCCTGTTCCTTGTTTAAGCTACTGAACATCGCAGATTTGTATGCTGTTTTGTTCCTTGTTTGGTCTGAAGTGGTTTAATATTTCTACAAATGGTAAAACTGTTTCTCCTTTTGAGGTGTTCTAACAAGCCCAAGCTTTCTGGAAAAGAAAGGGAACAGATCTGTTAAAATGAAAATAATTTAAATTGTTATTGGAATCATATCTATTGGTAATGAGGAGGAAAGAAATTGTAAAAATCTTTAAAATGTTTCCATTTCAAAATAATGAAGCTATTGTTCTCCTTTTGGATAGACAAAATTTTTATTTCTACTTCTATGGACAGTCTGTGAGTGACTGTGGGACAGATTTTTATCATTCTGTGATTGCTTGGTAGTTGCTTTTCCTAATGATGAAGTAATTTTCAGAGCTCCCACTCTGAGGAACTTGATTCTTATTTTTGTTTGCTTGATTATAAGTCTCTTGATCTTATTGGGGAGCTCCTTGTAAAGCAGGTGAAGACAGACACTTTGCAACACTGCTTATCAATTTGTGGTCCTCTCACACTGCTATAAAAACTGTATAGGAGGAAGTTTGGTTTTTTTACATTGGTGCAGCTGTAAGAAGTACATTTTCTGTTTCAAAAACTGCTAAAATTTCAAAATCCTATTTTGCTTGGAATATTTTACAGGTGAAAAAATGTTGATAAATGCCACTGAGTACTGCTTACCAACAAGCATGAGGTAAGAGTCAAAGATTCAATCTATGCTTGAGATAAACTTGCTTTTTCTAGATCACATTATGACAGTTTTGTGGCTTGAGCCAAAGAACAGTGTGTGTGGTTTGTTGCTTTGATCAACATAATAACATATACTCTGTGTGAACTGTAGAAAGTTCTTCTAGGTTTTCTGCAGTTTCTGTAAGTGTAGAGAGTGCATAAGGAATACTTCAAAGAGAGTGCAAATTTGATAATGCTATTTTAACTTCAGATCACTGTTCTAGCAAAGTTCTGTGGGTTCATAGAATATGAAGAAAATTAGCTAGAGGAAGTCAAAGAAAATAGGAGAGTAAGGAAGGAAAAACAAAAATCACAGATGGGTGATACTATAAATGGATGAAACTAAATAATGAGGAACACAATTTCCTGATATTTACAGACTTAGATCAGTGAAAATCAATATAAGACAAAGGCACTTTAATATAGACAAATATAGAACAAGGAGGGCTTTTCAGAGACATGCACTTGGCAGTGCTTGTTTGGGAAATGGTGGGGGAAAAAATAAGAGAAGGAATAAATATGCTGGGACAGATTCAGAACTGGTATAGGTGGGAAAGGTGTGGATTTTCCTGGTTATTCAGCATCTCCGTTAAGTAAACGCACTTCAAAACCAACATGCTCAGACCCAGCTACCTGCTGCAAGCCACCAAGTGTCTATTAAAGGAATTAAGATTTAAGAAATAACACTGGGTGGCACCCCCACCCCCCAGGAAAAACCACCCAGTTGAAGTTATCTGAGCTGAAACTTCTATTTCTGCTTGGATCTTCTAATGGAGGTGGTCTGCCTTGCAGTGTGAACTGTTGTTTACACTTGTCTAACGCTGGCCAGATCTCAGCCTTAGATTCTCTAGGTCCCTGGCTTTGGTGGCAAAAAAAGGTTGAAAAGCTGGTTTACTGACCTCGGTGTGCATTTTGGCAAGGGGAAATAACCTGCCAGTGCAAGCTTGCAGATGTGCATGGCGGAGGCAAGAATGAAGGGTTGCCTGTAACATCTCTCATACCTGACAGTCCTAATGCCCTGGCCTTCCTTAGAAAGCCATGACATGGTAGGGGTCACAAGTGTTCTGTTTTCTTATGTTTTGTATCTTGCTGTCTTCCTACCAAAAACCTTCATTGCCCCTCTTTACTCTGGTGCCTAGTAATATAGGCTAAGTGCTGCCATTCTCGCTGAATAACATTTTATTCATTGTTATACATCTCATTCTACATAAGTGAGAAAGATCGCATAAGATCGTGGCTACAGTTGGGAAGGTCAATATCCAAAAGGATGGTAAAAGGGTGAAATGAAAGAGCAACAAGTAATGCATTTAGGAGGAAGAAACAATAAATCAGTGCATGCTGTGTCTAGAACAACTTTCTGCTGTTGCAGCAGCTGAGCTCAGCAGGAGGGGAGCTGCTTTCTGTCTCTGAGCCCAAACCCACAGAGCAGGGGAGTCTTTCCTCCCCACCAACACCCTGCAACAGGACACAGACAGTCTCTCCATTTTGCTGGGGGGTGTTTTTAGGTGATGACTTGGTGATTTTTGTGTCCTTGTGTTAAAGATATATTACACCCTGTGTTTGCAGTTATGGATGGGAATATTAGTGGTCTGCTGTCTATTTCATATACCATAATAATTTAGTGGAGTACTCACAATGAATGGTGCTTTGTTGTTGTCCTGTTATCTCTGCTTTGTAGTCAGCTACAGCTGTTTCATGACTGGAATAAGAGGGTTTGGGAAAACGCAGCCCATGAGCTGTGCAGGGCTCTGCTCTCTTGGACTCTACTTCTTGAAGGGAAGGGGGAGCTCAGCTGTTCACTGGGGAGACTTTTTATTATGGGTCTCAGAAGCTTTCAGACATAAAAGATGTTACTGTCGATACACTAAGATGATTTTTTAGAACTTCAGCTTTGCAATAGGGTCAGGTCAGACTATTCATTACCATTGATTGAATAGCACTGCTGAGTCTGGTTCCTCAAGCGCTGCTGAGCATCTGCTAAACTGACACTGAAATTACTTCCTGCAAAAGTATGAAACGACTTCTGTCATTGACTTGTGTATTTGAGAGGCAAATCTATATAGGACATTAATCCTAAATTATCATAAGTATTTGTCAGACTTCCTTACAGGAGATCAGTGAATCTGGCCAAATGGGTAGGTCCTGTCTTTATAATACCAAGCTCAAAGGACTGAGCATTGTAAGGAATCCCCGTGGTATATATTTGAGTATTTGTGGATACCAACATGTATCAAGGGTGTGTGGCGAGAGAGTACCTCTAAAGAGAAACCCATGTTTGTACAGATAAAAGCATATGGGGGAGAATACCTAAAGCAGGACTACCAAGGATCAGTTAATCACAGGAACTCCCTTAAGAAGCCTAAAGGACTATAGATGGAGTTTGGATTTGGTGATCTGTCCTGTCTTCGTGGCTTCCCTGGTGATTTCCCCCAACACACTGGCTTCATGAGGCCCCTGTGCCAGACACACTGTATCAGGACATAAGAGAACTTGTCTCGGGGCAGTCCCCAGGACAAGCTCTTCGACAGAAGAGAGGGACAAACCCTCTTGCAACTAACAGCCTAAGCACACAGTAACGAATGACTTGGAGGAAGCAAGCAAAAGGGTGACCCCAAGCCCAGAGCTGTCTAGTCCAGCAGTTAAGTCTAGCAGCTAAACACAAATCACAGAGTTGGTTAAGTGAGAGTAATCTGCTATCAGCAATTACTAGAAAAAACTCTTGTTTCAGCTGACTGCAATTTCTGCCAGTCTTCCTTGTCCATTAACAGCATAAATAGCGCATAGACTGATAGGAGCCATCGTAAACATATATTTTCTCCCACTGGGAGGCTTAATAAATATTGGTAGCTCCTAAAAATGGCTGTAATGTTTATTGATTTAAGCCTCTAAGGCTCTTTAAGCCTCTAATTCGTTCTACTAAGGAATAATCTGTGGGTTTCATAAAGTAAATCATATGGATGTCTGTCTAGAGTTTTAAAACACAAAGTCACTGCTGTAAATCTGGATGCATTATTTGTGTATCTATTTGAGATAGAAATTGATGCTGGTAGTTAGGATTGTGTGGGGGTTTTTTTTGTGTAGCTCTTCTGTGGTATGAAACTTCTGTTCACTTGTATGCTTAATTTCGTTCAAGTTTGTTTATAATTTACCACCTGCATTTTATAAAATTAAGGAGTCCCAGTTTGAAATTTAATGTTATCTTTATAACATGATTTTTGACCACTCAGTGGCAGTTTTGGTGGTTGTATTTTTGGTTTGGGTTTTGAGAATAGGCTTAGAAATATATTTGTCAGATTTAAGCTCTTCTCTGGAGACTAAGATCCCTCTGGAAAATCCAGGAGCGTCTCCCAAATTCTGTAGCCAAACTGGTATTTGGATAGTACACACAGGACCCATGGTGGAACTAAAAGAAACGGTGAATAGTGATGAGTTGATTGAAGTACTTCTTACCGTAAAAAGCAACAATCACTTGGATAAAGACTGTATTGTAAAGAATAGCGCAAGAAGCCTGAATTAAGGTTACACTGGCAACCACAGGTTTACCGATAACTCCTTGGGGCACTGAGTCTCAATACATTTAAGTCTCAATATTCTTTACACATAATGTTTGAATAAACTCATATCTGTGTAGTTATAAATTAACCTGTAGTTCATATGTAAATTTATGACAAGGCTAATATATTGTAGAAATATAGATGTTATTAAACAAAATTGTTGGGATTCTTCAGTATTTAAAAGGCTGACACTTGAAAAATTGAGTACCTACAGTTCCTATAGCTGCCAGGGAAAATTCAGTTCCAGTCCGAACACGTGAGCTATAGCACTGTGCCGCCCGGAGCGGTGACACTGGCTGCGCAGCTGATGAGAGGAACGATGGGGAGCTCAGCCCTCCTAGCTCTTCGCTCCCATGCCTCAGCAAATCCATACGAGGTAATCTTGGGCCTTTTCTGTTGTCCATGTGACCTGCTTCTATCTTCAGCTACATCCAGGCAGCCCTCACTGAAATCCATTATAGCTCAGCAGGTCTGTCTGAGAGCAGACGGTATGGGTTAAAAGCCCTAATTAGTCACCCAGGGTTGCATTCTGTTTGCTCCTTTACAAAAATGAAATCGATGGGAGGCATATGTAGCCTTAAAATAGGAATAACCTCGCTTTTTAGAATGAGGTAATGGTAATCCTGAAAGAGGGGAAAATAGAAGATAAAACTAGTTGCAGCAAACCCCCCTAAATTACCAGAACGGGAGAAATCCCTTCAAGAGCCGTGTCTGTGTGTGCAGCAGCTCTTAGCTGGGAGGTGGTGGGGTTTGTCCTCACCAGAACTTTATAAACCTCTCTGAAACCCCTCTGTGCTTTTCTGTCTTACAAGTGTCATGTGGTGGCAAACGGCAATGCTGTGTACCTCTGCTGCGCCGTGTACCTGTGCTGAACCACAAACCCTCTACAGACTTGTGGCAATGCAGTGTTTCTATAGTGTTGGGGGTTTCCCTTTCTTTTCCTCGTGAATGTTTAAATGATTGTCAGACTCCTTGTGCATCGTGCCATAGCTCTGAGCTGGGGTTTGCTGCCCCTCCCAGCCTCACAGAAAAGGGCAAAAAGCAGCTCAGGCTGACTGTGAAGGGGGGACGTGTAGCAGAGCCTTAGAGGTAACAAGGCAGCAGCTATTTGTTGTCTTCTCATAAATGTAACTATTAAATGCTCTGGCTGGGTGAGAGTGTTAGAGTGGATTAAATTTTTGTTTGAACTAGGGGTTGAGTTTTTCTGCTTCTAGACGCCATTTGGATCTTCTCCACCCCTTTTTCTCAATTGCGTGACTTGCACAAAGGTTTGTTAAGCCTTGTTTACAACTCTTTTTCTCAGAACACCCATACCTTCAAACAGAGAATTTAGGCCCTTTTATTAGTTACAGGCAATCAAGTGCCTGCCATTATACTGGGACTAGTTAGAGCTTAGACAAAATTAAATTAGTTTGACTTCCCAACTTGGTAAAACCCTTTATGCACTGTGTTTTAAAATGTTTAACCAGCACGACAAATGTTGCATCTTAACACTGCAGTGGTTGCAAAGATTGCATGGAATGTCTTGACAAATGAAACGGTAAATAGCAGAAACGCTGTTGAATCTTAATCACCATTAACTAATTAAAGTATATGTCTGATTATAGAACAATTAAATAGTTGCACATTTTAGCCTTACTAAGAAGTTGCCATCTGGGGTAGGGATAGTGATGTGCTGGCAAGACCAGATGGTCTTTGCATGCAGAAAGAACCTGCTTTTCATCAATAGCATGACTGCACTACTAATTAGAGAGTGAACAAGACATAAATCAAGAAGGAATTTCCAAATCTAAGTTAGGTTGAAGAGATCCATTAAGATCATTTCGGGGCTAGGGTTTGAAATCATATTTGTTAATGCTGAAAACACAGGACTACTTTTTAATGAATTGATAGTCTGAGAAGGACACAGGCTGTTAAAACAAGATACAAATGAACTTTAGGTGTCTAATTAAAAATCATTATGAGAAACGTCTTGACTCTTAAGTCCTTCTTACACTAGAATTCACTCCCCAAATTCATCATGTTCACATTCCTACCCCACTCTCCCTTCCAGTTTCTGCCTAAATTCCATAGCTCAGAAATCTAGAAATGGTGCCTGAAAAGGCAGTGAGTCCTTCTCTGCAAGACAAATGCTAATACTCCCAATGCACAATAAAGTGGATGCCTGCAGAGAGAGGGGTATTGATCAAGAAAATGCAATCCTATCACAACTTCATTTCCTTCTGCCTCAAAGGGGAGTAGGGGGGAAAAAAAAACCCTGCCACCCAACTCCAAAAACACCAAACACACACAAACAAAAAACCACCAAAGGAGAAAGAAGAGATGGGTCTACTTGGTAAATGGATATTAACATCCAGTTCTACAAATTTCATACTGAGTGAAGATATCTTGGTGGATTGGCGTCTTGGTGGATTGTCAATCTCATTGGCTCTTCTTTTCACCAGAAGGTTTCTCCAGGCAGGGAAAAAAAAAAAAAAAAAAAAAGAGGACTTGCTCCATTTATTTGGTACCTCCAGAAATTTGGAACACAAGGCCAAAGAACCGCTTCTGTGCGTGACTGCTTGTGAGTGGTTTGTCCTCTGCGTGGTCTGGACTCACTGTAGATATGTGAGCTGTGCAGAGGTGCCCTACTAATGCAGGTGGTGGTGTCTCAGAAATCTTGAACAGACTTGCATAACTCCTTCCACTAACTCTAGGTTTTGGGTTCTACTCTAGAAGGCAAGAAGTTCAAAGCAAAGATTTCCATACCTCGTGAGCATATCTCTGTCTTCTATTTTTCTTTTTTTTTTCTTTTAAATTATTATATGAAATTCAAACTCTTTGAAATTTTAGATAAATCGTGAAGAACTAGGTATTTTCCTAAGTTCTTTCTGTAACGTGCTTCAACACGTTGTCCTTAAAATGTTGAAGATTCAGACAAGAGCATGAATTGTGTAAGATCTGAAAGTGATTGGATTTTTCAAAATGGAGACTTGTGATCCAGCTAAACTAATGTTCTTCAGATATAGGTATCTCTATATTTTTACAGATCTCAAAAAAACCTCCAAAAACAAAACAAAAAAAACCCCAAAACCCAAACCCCACAACTGTTCTACTTCTCCAAAACTGGCAGTTATTAGATAACTTTCTTCTGAGAAAATTTCACTGGCTTTATCGTGTAGTTTAGTGCTAGTCACTCTCACAGAGTTAACAGTAACTGGAAGTAACTTTTCCTTATATCAGCAACCAGTCTGTACCTTCAAAAATAAAGACTGATATCCATTATGAATCTTCACTTTTTCTGATAGTTAAGGATTTTTTACTTCTTCCAGCATCTATCCATTCTTTGATTCTAGAACTCCATAGGCTGTGTGATTCCTTTGAAAATTAATTCCATGTGTTGGTTTTTAGTTATTGACAGATAATGTAGGTAATGCTTTAAATTTGATACCAATTTTCTACATTGTTAATTAACAGCAGTGTCAGTATTTGACATAAGAAGTCTAACCCTCAATGCTATTGCTATTTAATGCAAGTGTACTTTTCCTAAACAGAATTGCAATGGTCAAACCTCATAATCCCCAGAACACATTTACTGAGTGTCACCCTTATCCTTCTGGCCCTGAAAAAAAAACCAAACCAAAAATAAAATACCAGCAGTCAAAGGTGGTCACAGCTAAGAGACATGAAAAAAAAAAATGAGAAAAACTAAGGGTTTTCTTTTTATTCACTTTTTGTTATGAAGAAAGTAATAGAATATGGATCCCTATCCATCTACCGGCAAATGGACTGACTGGCAGAATTGCTGCAGTGTACATGACCTGTACAGAGCCTATAAAAGGTTTGTTAAAAATTGTCAGTCTTAGTCATGTACTTTGACACTGAGGTCTATAGTGTAGTATATGATGGGTAAAGATAATACTGAGTAATACTTTAGGGGGGG
Organism: Falco rusticolus; assembly: GCF_015220075.1. Lineage (NCBI taxonomy): Eukaryota > Metazoa > Chordata > Aves > Falconiformes > Falconidae > Falco > Falco rusticolus. The sequence continues at coordinate 41,638,625 of NC_051194.1, forward strand.
GGGGGGGGAATGTCTTTCTGTTTGTTGTGTCAGAGAGAAGATCGAGATGGAGAAATTATACTAAAACAAATTTAAAGTAAATTTCTCTTTCCTTTTGCCTTATTTCACTCAATAATGGAACAGCTTTGAAACTGGAGATGCTTTTAACCCATTGTCAAAGCTAATAGTAACATTATTTATCAGCACTATTTACTCAGCTGCTGTAAAGCTAGGGTCTGTATAGCCTGTTAACACTGGGCATGAATTGATCTGTCTCCATCATGTTCTTGAGCATACATCAAAAGAAGCTGCACAGGAAAGTAATCTTAGATGTTTTCCATCTTTGTGTTCTGAAAAGTGAGTGGCACTAATTTAATGGACTGGGAAGGGTTCTTGAATCAGAAAAAAGGATGAAAATCTTTGCCAGAGATTACTTGGATATATTTTTGGATTCTGAAGTTTCAAGTGGGGTTTCAAGGATGTTGGGGAGGAAAAAAAAACCCTTTCAATTGGAAAGCTTAAAAATGATTGATTTTGTTCTACTCCCTTTGAAGGAGAGAAAAAAATATTCTTAAGTGTGTGTGTATTTAACAGCATATGAGCAAATAAAACACCTAAGTTTTATTTGCAGAACATTCATAAGAATGCCAAGCTGACCTCTGGAAACATCCTGTACCATTTTGGTCTAACCTCTAATTCTGTGTGTTTTCTACATGAGCCAGGTCACAGGCAGGACTGTGTCTGCAAAGTATACCTGCTATGTGGTATTTTGCGTGTCCCCACTGTGTACAAGCGTTTTTAATGAATTCAAGCTGTGCTCTGATGATTGGGCTACTCAGTACTTTTAAAATACTGGCTCCAAATCCTAGGCCCTTTCTTCTGGCTAACGTTTCATCTGTGTGTTGTCTTCATCCAGTCTCACTCCTTGCCCAGATGTGCTTTTCAACCTTTTTCCTGTCTTAGCTGACTCCTGACTTAAATTCCCCTGGGGAACCTCCTACAGCCCCAGGGACTCTGGTCCTTTTTCTGGTACTGTTTTTTTGCCCCAGTAACTCACAGTTCTGCCTTTGTACACTGGTGTCTTATCAGATATATCTCTTCTTGTGCCTCCTGCTTTTTGCATTCTTGATCTTTTTCTCCTGTTTTCTCAGGGCTAGCCCCAGTCTGTGTGCTGCACATCAATCCTTATTTTCCTTTTAATGGATTCTAACCCCATTTCCCTCTGGCCTTGTCTTCTTTCCCCTTTCTCTTGTCTTTTCTGTATTTGAATATGTCAATGGGTTACTGAGATCTGTGGTGACACAGGGCACATGCTCTTAAATTTCTGCATCTGGCCTTAGTGTTGCAGGAGACATCTTCCTTGAGCAACTTCTACTGATATTGAGAAGAAACCTCTACTGAATAGGAGCAGAATCTATCAAGCACTTTCCTTACGAAATTGCAAGTGGTTGTTTAAAATCTTGGAGATACAAATTTCTGAGATGAGTACATCAAGTTGGGAGATGGTGAGTTCATTTTTAAAATGTGGACAAAAATTTGTACCTCACTTTTTGAGGCAGTCAAATCATTATGATATTTCTGCAGGATACCTAAGATGGAAAATTGCAGTCTAGACTCCAAAAAAGTTTTCAAAGTTATAAGAAAATGAAAACAGGGTTTTAAAATAGGAGCTGTTAAGCAATCTTACTAATAGCTAATATTACCAGCCCCACCTATATAAAATATAAGCTTTGCTGTTCCAATAGCCTAAATGCACTAAATACCACTAATGTAATCTTACTAATTGCTACCAGAAAGATGTGGCTGCTGTTTTCTTGACTTTATTGATCTGTCAAAATTATAAAGTGGCAGTACTTTATGTAAGTTTTATTTAAAAGCATAACTGGAGAGTGATGACAGAACAGTTTTATGCACTAATGTGGTAAATATAGCTAGAACTCTGTTCAATATGCCGAGGAAGGAACAAGCCACTAAAAATGCTATTTATTCGCTAGAATTAAAGAAAAGGTTGGGGGTTTGGGTGGGACTTTGCTTTGGTTTTAGCTCTAAAAGTGTCTCTGAAAGAAGAAATCTATATATTAGGGCACAGAAGCATGAATACAGTACTTCACTGATTGATCCACAGTAAATTTTGAATGCATTCAGAATAGCATATGGTGCAGCAGAAGCAGGCTAAGAACTAGGTTTGCCTTTCATTTTCTGAGGGCTACAAGTGTGCACTTGAACATCATCTAACTTTTAATAATTTGCAGTCTCTTAGTAATTGCCTTTGTCTAAGCTTTGGTTAGCACAAGACTCAGACTGCAGTGTTAAAACCAGAGACATAAAGCCACAAGAGACATGTATTTGCAGTTACCACGTCAGTTGATCCCATTGTGTCAATGAATTTCTTTGCAATAAAATTAATAACTTTGACAAGGTGTATTTTCAAACTGCATCCCAGAGTTCATTCTTATATGAGAATTTCCTTTTTTCCTCCCCTCTCATTTAGAACAGAAGCCTCCTTTACATTATTAGTTATTACATTATTATACAAATGAAGAAAAAAATAATTAGGTCACTACTCTATAGAAGATCAACACTGTGACATTTCTTTTTTGCTTTTGACTTGTAGAGGATGTTTGTGGCAGAACTGCTGTTTCATAGTAGTTTGTTTTTGCTTTCCTTTGTAAATTACATGTATTCTCTAAGCTTTTAAAAAATGACTACTGAGTAGAGAAAGCTATAAGGCTTGGACCTGTGAGACTGCATAGACAATCTTAAACATGATGTTTTGTTCCTTGCTATCTAAATAAAAAATTAAAATATGCAGAAAGAGTATTTCAGTGATGAGGAACATGTTATGCAACACCTTCATTGGCACTTAGGGGCATGCTTATGCCTGTTTTCATTCTTCTGCAGTGAGAAATGTGGCTCAGAGTTGCAAGTTAATGGAGGCCCAAAGAAAGAAAACCACATTAGTGCAATGGACACTTAATTAAATTAAGTATGAAGGGCAGTAAAGCTCCATTTGCACTTGTACCATTTGTTGACACCAATGGTTGGGCTAACAGGTGCAGAGCTGACCTATGTGCATTTTTGTTCATAGCCAAAACGTGCCAAGATGTTTTTTAGATATTGCCCACGAGTGTCAGACTCCTAGCCCATATGTAATGAGGCTACAAAGAGGGTGTTGGTGACAATGATTCAAAGCATCACTGCCCTTTTTTCCCAATTCCTGTTATCTGTGCAGCTCCTATTGACTCCAGTAAGCCTGCCTTGGCTCTCCTGCTAGCATATTAATGAAGAATTTGCATTTCAGAACAAAATTGGTGTAATTCTTTGTGATTTAATTAAGGATTTTTTTTGTGTGTGAAATCAGCTCCTGTTAACATCCTAATCAGTTGTCTTGTGGGTCATTTGGTCAAAACAGCACATGAAGATTTGACAAAAATGGGACATTCAGGCAATTAAACTGTCATGGAATAAGAGGGAAGATCCTTTTGTGGATTAATTCCCAGTTAAAAGCTAGAAGATAGGGGATAGGAATAAATGGTCAGGTTTTGCCTAAAAGGAAGATTACATATGTGATCCCATTGAGATCTGCGTTGCATGTTCAGTGTTTTCATACATTTCTTTTATAAAACAAAAAGAGTAGGCAAAAGTCTAATAAGAGTGTCTAATGCTTACTCTAAAGAATTGCAGAAAGTTCCCAGAGATCAATTTTGATAAATGCAAAATACACTTCAAAAATAACATTTATGAATGCATATAAATGATGGACTCTAATGTTACAGAAAAGATTTTGGTGTCTGTGTGGATATTTCTCAGTAAAGAGATCATTGCTCACAGCAGAAAAAAAAAGACAAATTGAATGCTAAGAATTATTAGGAAAGGGATTGGTAACAAAATAGAAAAGCACCATTATGCAACAGAATAAATCTATGGTGCTCCCACATCTTGATAACTACAAACAATTCTGATCATCTTATCTGAAAAGGCTGCAATAGAGCTGGATTAAAATAAAAGAAATGACAAGGCTGATAAAAGAGGTAGAATGAAGCCTGTGTAAGAAGAGGCTAAATAAGCATTTTGCCTTTGAAAAGAGATGATTGAAGGACACTGCTGTATAAAACTGTGAATGTTCCAGAGAAGATGAAGGGGGAGGGGAAAAGTTCACTTATGACAGAAATGGAATCAAAATGTCCAGCAGCGACTTTAGAGCCAAATAAAGTACTTGTCATGCAACATAGAATTAAATTGGAATACCCTTTGACAGGAAGTTGTGACAGCCAAAAGTGTAAATGGGTTCAAAAAGAATTTGGACAAAACCATGAAGGATAAAACTGTTAGTGGCTGTAAAAATTCAGGTTTAGATGCAGTCCTTGCGTTCAGTGTACTAAAGCACTAGTTGATTATTTTTACACTGCTTCTTGAACGTCTCGTACTGGCTAGTAGAAGCAATTAAATCCTGAGCTAGATGGACCTTAAGCCTGACATGGCTTGACCACTGTCATGAAGCTTATGGTCGTCTTCCAGGGATGGCAAATCTTGGGGAGCATGCTTCTTTGGTGAAGACAGTTTGTAAAGACTGTGTATAGTTTTTTACTTTTGCTGTCTTTTGATAATTAGAGAGATAAAACAATATGCAAATCATTAGTTAATAAATAATTACTGCACATAATGACCTAGGACAGAGTGAGAACAAAACCAATTTTGAGATGGTTTTGCTGTGGCTGAATGCAGATACGTTTAATGAGTTTTTTGTTATAAGAAGGGCAGATACACACCATTTTCCACTTTCAGTATTTGCTTTTAAGGAGAAAAGTACTGTGTCTGCATGGGTAGTGATCACTTTTTTAGGTACAACTGCTGCCTTTAGTTTGTTTATTTGCTTGGCATGACAGTCAAGAAACATTAGGAAGCTGTTTCATGGCAGCACTCTACCAGCACTTTATTTTCATCTCTACTTGCAGTGAAGAGAAACAGATACTTGCTTTTCTTGTGTTCCTGTACTATAATGATAAATCTAGTATTTTCCCCAAAGACCATCCATGGTGTGACAGGTATTTGAAAGTGCACCTAGCCATCGAGCAGGTGCTGGAAAGACTTCAGCAGCTGTAAATTTTGAGGGAAGGGAGAGGAAACATTTACACTAAGGAGTCCCTTGTGCTTTTCAAGAAGATAAATATTTCCAGGCTTTATATTCCTATAATCTGTGATATCCAGAACATCTCTGAGCAGGTGTAGAGATAGTGCTATTGCAAATGTTAATGGTATGTTGGGCTTTTTTTTGGTCCTCCTAGCTCCATACTCCAGCTGGAGTTAAGATATTTAATGTATGCTCTTCTCCCTCTGTTTGCTTGTACTTTTTACTCAATTGAAGAAAGTAATCCATGACTAATTAGACACTGAATTTCAACCTAGTAATTTATTTAAAATAGCTTTGTAGTTCATTGGTGTGAGCATTTCCATGACAAAATGTTGATTGCGAAACATTTATTGGAAAACTCTTTAGGCTTGTAGGAAGAGATGTTATGAAGGATTTAAACATGTAAAACACATCCTGTAGCAGGCTCCACACAGTATGAGGGGAGAATCAAGATGTGGTAGTACAGCCTGGCCCAGGCAGGACTCCCCTGCTAAGCCTGGTTTAGGGGAGAGAGCACTACCCTGTGTCTGAGCTGTTGCCATATTGCTGCTGACAGATTATATTATCTCAAATATAGTCCACAACAGCTGCCTTGCATCCTGCTCAGCAGTTAGCAAGCACAGTGGATTCCAGATAACCTTCTGCCCCTGTGAAGGTATAGCACATACCTGGAAGTGAAGCCTGAAAATCCTTGCCACGGAAGGCAGGGACTGGTTGGTGCTTACCAGTATAGAGCTCTGGGCATGTCTTGAGTGCCGTCCGACTCTCCAGCTTAAGTATACCTTGTTCAAAGCCAGAGTGAAGGATCCTATGTGATCTTTATCTACATTTCTGAAAAGAGCCCCTTGAAACTTCCCACTCGGGATCCAAGGTGGGCATAGGGGCAGCAGCAGCTTCTCTCAGTTTTTGAGGACCCCAAACAGTTGTGGGCACTCCTAGCCCATGGAGTCCAGGAGTGTACGGCCAAGCTCAGCAAAGCGTTAATGCTCATGAGCTGCACTCATGATGCTAAAGGGTAGGTCAAGCTTGTTCAGATGCTTAACTGAATCTAAATGGCTTAATTGAAAAGCATAAATACAGCAAACCTGATGCATCTGAATGTGATGTGCAGCAGCCATGGATCCCACCTCTGGGGTTTGCAGATGAATGTGCTCTATGTGGCCGTTCACAAGGAGTACACTGAAGTTCTCATAGATTCAGGAAATCCATGGCTGGATCTTTCTAAGACACTTTTCAGATGAAGAAGTGCCAATAACCTCAAATACAAAATTAGAAGATTTTAATTCCTAAGCATTTAGAAAATTAATGCTTTATCAACAAAGCTTAAAATGCGGTTAACTTAGTAGAAGAGAAGCCTTTGGGATATCCTTATTAAACACATTAACCCCCTTAATGAAGATCTGTCTAAAGTATAAATACAGCAACCCTTCCATCTGAGAAGCACTGGCTTCTCTCAGTTCATATTGAAAGAACACTCCCTGTATTTACACAGCCCTTTTAATTGCAGGATCTTAATGTGCTTTTGCAAACTGCACCTATGCTCTAGGAGGCAACTACTTTGCTACAGATAACTGTAGAGAATAATATAACTACTTTGTGTAGTCCCTATAGACATCAATGGCGCTTACTTCAGAGCATCTTAGATCAGGATTCTACAGCTATTTGTCTATGACTTGACCGTTGGGACCATGGTGCCCATCAGTTAACGTAAGCCACTGATGTTGCAGCTACTGAATTTGCAATTCCAGAGCTCAGAACAAGATTCAGAGAGCTTAGGTCTGTGTAACTTGGGGATTGGGCAGAGTTCAGGCTCTTGAAAAAGCCCCCAAATCAGCATCACCTTCCATTTTGACACTTAAGGTTTGTTAAGTGCCTGTGCGTGTATACAAACTTAGAAACAATAGAGAGGGCAGCTAGTCCCTTTTGCAAAGATGGGTGAAACAGATGCTTCCGAGTGTCAGAAGCATCATCCAAGTTCCCTGTGTATGCCTGTGTCTACTGGTCTGTTCAGCAGTAAGCATGGGAGCGTGGAAGAGGATTTGCTTCTACCTGCTTTACCATAGTCAGCGGTCAGAGCATGGGTGCAGGAAGCCTGCTTTAAACTGCCCTGACCTCTGTGCAATGAGAATGGGGGAATTTGCAGTTGAAGTGCACCAGGGAGGAGAGACAAAGAGGCAGTGAGATAAAGCGTACACAGACGGCCTTATAGCCAATTTGGTTACAGCATGCTTAATTCATAGGCAGGAAAGTCTCTCTGCCAAAGTCATCTCCTGTTTTTTATCTGATGAATGTTCACTGCAAAATACATGTAAAATTTAATGTTTCCCAAGGACTGAAAATGTTCCTTGCATCAGAAATAAGCACTTAGCAATGCAGGATGCAACTTATCTAAAAGGCAGAAGGAAAACGGGAATCTGCTGCCCTGGAACCAAAGCACAATCAAATCTGTAGGATTAATTGCACTGGAAATTGAATCTTAAGAAAATTAATGTAACTTAGGTATTCCAGGCTAGAAGTTAGTTAATGGAAGACCTGTGAGGAAAGAGAAGAAAAGCAAATTGCGCTCTGTAAATCACAAAAAATATCTGTAGAGTTCAACAAGAGTTGGTAGTAGACTTTCTGGCTAGCTCTAATCAATGCCAGATGCACATATTGTAGCTTTAAAGGATTTGGGATAAACCCGGAAAAGTGAGTATGTATTAGCTAGGTTTATGACCCGCACTGTACAGAATTTCAGATGTGCTTAGAAAGGGTTTGGAGCAGAGAAGTACAGCCCAATGCATAGTCTGGTGCCAACTCCACCCAGGCTAGAAAGGTTATCTGTCATTTCCATATGTTGTAGCCAGTAATTTGCACCAAGTAGTCTGCTAGAATCACTGCAATGCAGTGAGATGGTTTCCAAGCTGAGCTGTGGCAGGCTTATTTTGACTGGCTGCTTTGCTAGGGGGATATCAGGTTTTGTGATACCTCTCTTTTAGATGCATTTTGTTTGTTCTGTCCTTGAAAGATTGGTGCCAGTAATTTTGAACATGAAAACTGTATTTGTGTCCCTGCTTACACAAAAATGCACTTAGCCGTAATGAATCCCTGGGTCAGGTTGTCAGGGCTTTTCATTTGACTGTAGGTTTACACGTTTTCTTTCATGTGTGCAACAAATTCTTGGAAAGCTGCTTCTGGGACCAGAAGTTTCTGGATAGGTTGCAGCCAGAGCGTGCACACTGAGAGCTGAAGAACACGTGTGGGGTTTTTTTGTTTTTTTTTTAATGATGCTTGGGCTTTCCTGTACCAGCATGCAAACTGCCCTTATCCTTGTGATCTGAATAATGTTACAGAATAGCTTGAAGTGTCTAAGCCAACAATTCTGACTGGCCGTTGGTAAAGGGAAAGAAATATTATTTGTTATGAATGTTGGTGTGCAAAAGAGCATAGTCTGTGCCCCCAAAACAATGACTTCTTTAGAATACCTAGCTGTCAATTCCATGATGCTCCAGTATTTGTTGGTTGGTTTGCTGGTTGATTTGAGGACTACTGTTCCTACTTGTAGTCTATTATTTATTTGCTGATAAATCAGAAGAAGCTGAATTGCACTCATTGTAATACATTAAGACCAAGTGGTAGACATTTGCATTTGTTCTTAAGTGGTAGAATCTGTGTTCAAGAAAAAGTCAACTTCCAATGAAATCAAAGGTATTGCCAGTAAGGTCTATGCATAGGACAGTTTCAGTTTGCAAAGGTTTTCTTATTTTCCCGAATACAAAACTAAAGATGCCTCTTTAGCTATACGTGTATTCGTGCAAGCAGTAAAAGCTGTGCTTTGAGGCAACTTGAGGACTTCTGAATGTCCAACTCTAGGACTGACTGGGGAAATGGTGGATAGGGTTACCTTTCAACCTGCAGAACGACTGCTATGTTATTCTGGCAGCCTTGGTATCCGCTATGTAAAAAACAGTCTACACAGATGACAGCGACTGAGTTTTCCATAGCAGTTCTGGGGATGAACTGCATAGCTTGGCCACACAAAGCAGTGTGCCTGTCCCCCCTGCAATGCTGCTTCTCAGTATGCAGCTTTTGGTTACACCAGCTTGCTGGTTTCCCAAACGCTGCCTCCAACATAGCTCCACTTCTGAGGAGCAGGAGTAAAGCAAGAACACGTGCTCGAGCTGTTGTCTGAAGGGTGGGTGTCTGTATCCAGCAGCATTTGCCCAGGGCTGCCCTCAGCTAGCGAGCAGCCGGCACGCTGTGTGCATCGCAGAGAGGGGTTCCGCCTGAGGTTGTCCGAAACTCTGCATTGCACAAACTGGCTAGTGGGGGCTCAGTCCTCAGCACACAAAGGGAAGCAGTCCCACCACACCCTGTGGAAATAAGAAGTTGATCAACCCGCTCCGAACCTTTCCATTTGCCCTGCTCACCCTGAAGGACTGCCCTAACCTCTGCTCGTATTTTCAGCGAGGGTGTTCCTTAGAAGATATGCCGTGAGTGGGCTCCGTTTGAGTGGGCATTCCGGGTTCCTTATGGTTAGTTTAGAAGTAATCAAGAGTGAAATCAGAGCGGCTTTCTGAATAGACAACAGGGAGGGAGAGGCGCAGCCCAAGGGCTGCAGGACAGATGTCCTTCAGAAAACGCAGGAACAGGCCAGGCAGCAAGGCATGGGAGCCCGTATCGGGGCGAAGCGCTCCGCCACGCTGTGGAGTTCAGCATCAGCCCTGCGCTGGGCATGAATTACTAAGCATGTAAAAGAGCAAATAACAAGCTAGCAATTTTCTTCACTGAATCTGTAGAAACAAAGGGGATAAAGCATCTAACTTTAAAGACCAGTGGAGGAAAGTCTTGAATTTTTTGTTCCCTCCTTGGGGCAATGCAAAGACCATGAACTGCTGCCTGGAGTAGGTTAATGCTTCCTTTGAAGCACAGCCCTGCCTGCTGCTTTTTGTGATGAAATTCTGCCTTCAGTCCCTGCCTACCCCTCAAAGATACATAAAGAAAAATCCTTTTCTGTGAAAACTGGGACAGATTCTAGCCTAAAATGTGAAAATTCCAACTCTTGTTTTACCACGCAGTAAATAGCATAAATTATATGTAAATTTACTGATGATTATTAAAATTACTGCGGCTAAAAGCTGCAGATCCCATTACAAATGAAGTTTTGGAAAGAGCGGGCTGTCATGCAGTGTGTATTAAATTTATGGCATGGCTGCTTAGTTCAATAAAGTTGAATTAAAAGATTATGAATTAAAAGTCAATAATGGGATAATAAGCATTCAGTTACAGGGATCTTTCTCTAACTGTCTGCAATGTGTCATCCAGAAAGTCTATGACAACTCATCTGAGTGTAACGGCCATGCATCTGCTGCTCAGCACAGGGGGAAAGCTGACCCTCCCCCTTCATTTTAATGTGTTATGACTTAGGTGTTCCTGTCTCTTTTCCACTGAATGAAGGGGGGGAGAAAATAAAAATCTCTTGAGATTTATAGACCTGATTTTACCTTGGTATGAAATAGCTCTCTTGGAGACACTGTACCTGAAAGTAGGCTGAAATAGGCTGTCGTTATTGTTTAGTTCAACACCTCAGCCAAGGGGAAAGGGAAATGAGATCTGCATTATGTTCCCAGTTCTTTTACTGACTCTATTTCTGTCTGACTCTTATTCTGTCTCTATGCATCTATAAAATGGGCACACTAGTAGCTGAAAGGAACTGAGCAATTCTCATCACGGCTTTGAGAAACACTGTGATATTTGGTACTTCTGCTTAGTTCATCATGTGGACTCACCATCTCTAGGGATCAAAGAAGAAGAAAAAGTCAAAGACTGGATGTGGAAAAAGGGATGGTGGTTGTCTTACCTCCAGGGACATATTTTGGAGGTCTCGAGGAGCACCAAAGGGTGAAGGCGAACAGCTGATAAAAATAATTTGTCAAAATAAACTTGCAGATAAAGCAGAAATGCCAGAAAGAAGATGAGAAGGGAAAGCTGAGTGTCAGGAATAATTTTTGTCACTGCATGTTGTGGCCTTACATGTTAGACATGGGCCAGTTGCTAACCTCTTGGTCGATAGTGGAAGAACCCAACTATTTTCCCAAGCTTTTTCTTAGGAAACAGACTGAGTGATGGTGACTGGGTTCAAAAGGTGGGATTCTTTTCTGAGAAGGGTTAGGGTCAGGGTTCTGGGAAGGTTTTTTATTGTGACCATTGAATTAGCTGGAATTTTGTATATAATTTTAAATGATCTGTATATTTTCCCTAGATCTTTGGAGAGGCACATTTTAAAACCTAAAGAAAGAAATAGAATAAATAATAGAATATACATTAAGTTCTTCAAGTGAAGGTTTTTTGAAAAGCCATTTAACCTATTTTGGTCTGGAAACAGTGATTAAAGGTTAAACTCTCTTGTGATATTACTCATGGGTTTGTTGGATATTTTTAAGATATTAATTTCCGTGGCATCTGTGTTATATCTGTGTTGTGCCTAGTGGTTGAAATTTTGGGGGGATAGTTAATTTGTTATTGGCATTCCTATTTGTGATGTCGCTATTGGCTACTTACCAACAGCTGTTTGTCCGCTTTGAAACATGTCATTTTGATCTTATTGATCCCCTCCTTTGTGTTTCAGTTTGTCCCCTGTGTCACCTCTGTGATACGGGCACATCCATCAGTTTCATGTCATGTGGAACTCATGACGTTGCTTCCTTATAGATAAGATTTTCCATGTTAGACTCCTGAATATGATATCTAGATACTCAGATACCAAGCCTCTGTTTGCAGCATCAGGACTCAAATAGAACAAAGTAAATCTGTTTTTGATGACAGTTACAAATGCTCATGAATTTTGTCTTTGATTTATTTTCCCTGCTGCTTCTGAAAGACTTGCAGGTGCTGTCAGTAATATATTTTTCCCAGTTAAACACACATTTTATCTGATATGAGTTCTGCCTAATTAACTTATGACAGTGTTTCTGCCATGCTTCAGAACTGCTGCTGCAAACACAAGCAGGTGTCATGCTGAGATTCACAAAATGAGGTTTTAACCAGAACACTGAGGAAAAACATCCTTAGTTGTTTGTCCAAGGTACACTTGCTTAAGGTACCCCAACACTGTAAATCTGCCTTTGGGAGAGGATTATTTGGCTGAACGGTTTTAAGCGCTGTCTGTGAGGAGTTTGGGACACACGGGAATTGCTCGTGTGGAGGTGGGGGGCAGTTCGGTGCTGTTCATCGCTGTCCAGGCTTCATGCATCTGTATTTAAGCCTGTTACTGGTGAAGGAGAGTCGCAAACCCTGCATAAGGTTTTCCTGAATAAGCTGGCTCAGAAAGCTTTTGTGGGTTGTTGCAGAGGGGTTTTTTTTTATGGTTTTTTTGTGTGTTTTTCATTGCTGATTCACCCCCCCACCCCCGATTAATGCATATCTTCCCTTGGCCTGAGTCTGTCGCATTACAAAATTTTAAGGGCAAACAACTGTATGTGCTTCTATTTCTCTGGTCACTTTTGACAAACCAAAGTAATGTTTGTCGCCAAAGTACTGTATTTTCCCTTCCCTAAAGATTACCTTGTTTTCTAGAGTCAGTGAAGACTAGGTTGACAACATTTGAGAGAGGTTAAAGGTAGGAAGTAACATAATGTCATCTGCCAGTGAAGTAAAATCCACAACAAAATTACAAATAGGCCCATTATGAAAGCTTGCTTAAAAAAAAAGTCAGATTTTTTTAAAACATGGTCTTTTTTTGCACCTGTAACTTACTGGCACAGCTGATGTCATTTAGGCTCTGATTCAGCAAAGCACTTAACCATGCTACTTAGTTCTGTTGACTTTAATGGGAAGTAATTACATGTTCCAACAAAGCACATACAGAAGTGCTTGGCTGAATCAAGGTTTTAGATGACATAATGAGAACCTGATTGGGAGGGAGGGGGGAAAGCTGAATTAATGCTGTGCTCAAATTCAAGCCCATGCTCTCCAAAAATATACAGTAGAAACTCATTTGTGGCAGTACTCTCCCTATGTTGTGGCACACTGATCTCATTGCTATACAAAAATCAAGAAAATTAAATTCTAATGACTGTATCCATGCTATTGCACACAGAATCCACATGCAGATTGTCACAGCCTGTAGCCACTGCATAGTGATTTAACTCCAAATGATACTGGTTCTTCAGCATTTTTCCTTCTTTTCAATATTCCATCTCTCTTGCTTAATTTTTTCATTTTCAAGTGAGGATAGTATTCTTATCGTGTACTTGAATGGACTGTCATTTTGATTACATTTGTCAGTGCTGCTGGTGGTGTGAGCTGTATTAAAATAGCAATTTGAAGCAACACTGGCACCAGACAGTCACCACTCATTAATGTAGTCTCCAGGAAATCTTACAACAGCGCTGTAAGACTACCTGCTCTATAGTCCTTGAACTGTAGTATGGTACAGACTGCCTACATAGTGCCACCGAGGCTTCCAGTCACTCCTGTTCCATTACACCGTGTCCGGTTTCATCTCCTTGAGAAGGTTTTATTACTGAGCATGGAGCAAATCCTTCTCTCTTTATATCCCTGCTGATATTAACAGTCCTACTTGCATAACAAATTTGGCTCAACAGATGTATGGGTAACAGTATTGCTTTTCTTTAAATTCATATTGAAAGATGCTGCTTGAGATGTTGTGGCTGAATTTGCACAGCTTTTTGTTTGGTTTTGATGTTTGGTTTTTTTAATGCAACAGAATCTATTGTTGATAAACCAACAAGGAAAAAAAGGAAAAATGATTATTTTTTTCCTTTGCTGTGTGTCTGTGTGTGTAGATGATACAGCACACTGTGAGCTACTATCCGAGCTAATTGTTCCATAGTGGATTTAAACAGGCTGTTTGGGTTGATGGGATTACTAGGGCCTTGATTTCTGAGAAACACTGTGAAAATTCAATGGAAGAGTTCAGTCCAGTCCCCATCCATCTGTTTATTGGTGCGAGCCTGAGCAGCCAGATAAGCAGGGTTGCTGCCTGCACTTTTGTGGCTTTGGAATGACAAAATATTAGTGAAGGGGTCACTCTTCACCAGTGACCTTTTCTGTTAGACCATCCTGCTGAGATAGCCGCAGTCTTCCTACAACCCCTGCAAAAAAAAACATTTGGGCTGCCTAAAGAGAAAACCAGGTCACAGTCTGGTCCCTGCCTTCCCAGCACTTCAGCACAGAAACGATTTTTCAGGCCCTCGCCAGCACCCAGGGCGACCTGAGCTGCCCACCACCACTGGTGGCTGCTGGCCCCAGCCTGCCATCCCTCGAGGGAGGGGAGCTGCGCAGGGGCTGCTCCTGCTGGCGCTGCTGCCAGCACACAGGTGATGGGTACAGCACAGGAACAGGAGGTGTCTGAAGCTGTAGCGCTTTCCTGCAAGGTGTGTTAGCTCAGATGGAGCTTGGCCTAGTAAAGGGACCTGCTTGTGTGGTGAGACACCCCCAGCCCTGCTGGCCGCTCCCAAGGCGAGCGTCAGTCTGGCCCTTTCCTTGACTTTCATGTCGATCTATTGCTCTTCTAATGCTCGGCATGTTCTTTCATAGTCCTCTACAATACCTTCCAAAGCCTTCCAGTACAATTTTGTGGGGATAGTTAGGGACCTACTTGCTATTCTTCAATTAGAAGGAAGGTTAAGGAGAGTTGTGGTACGTCTGCTAGCTCACAATCTTTTTTTCAAAAGTTTGGATGGGGGAATCCACCGGCAACCCCTTTTCTGTTAGTGTAGCAAGGCCATCTTCATCTTGCTGTGCCCAGGACAGCTAGAGCACTGCACTCGTTTTTCTGAGAAGTCCTTCTGGCTCAGCCTCAGCAGGTTGCAATGTCCTCACCCACTGAGCACTGGGGTCAAGCTCGCCAGGTGCTTTCTTAGAGGAATAAGTATAGCAGGGTAAGGCTGAAAATGTGGGATTCATTGACTGAATTGGTGGAATGGAAAAAAAAATAATCCTTTTTTTTATTCCTGTTTTTTCTAGTTTTGTTTTGTTTTTTTGAATGATATAACACCTTGGGAGAAAATAATAACTAATTTCAAAATAATGGTGCTAACAGTTCGGCACTGGTCCAGGAAATCTGGGGTTTGGCTGCCTTCCTTATACAGCCTCTGGGGCTGAGCCATGTCCTGCTCTGCTCAGCCAGGCTGGGATTCACGGGAAGCTGTGGGCAACTGCCTGAAGACAGGGGGAATTTCAGGAGAGACAGAGCAACAAAGAGAAGCAAGAGAAAAGTACATCCCTGTGACATTGAAAGAATGACTCTATCAGCATATTCAGACAATCACATAGGGCCATCTGTGCTGAGCTGTATGGCCTTAGGCAATGCGAGCGTGATGGGGAAACACAGGGAATGGGCACAGGGTGTCTGTGCCCTTGTGCGGCTGTGGCCTGTTTGTTTTTATTCTCTCTTCAACCTAAAGTTGCTGAGCTCTTGTACCACTGCCAACAAGACATAAACTAACAGTTATGCAAGTTTTTCACTTCGTTCCACCGGAAAATATTTTCTTTAGTGAAGGGTCCTGTATGCAGCTTCTGCATGATGCTCAAGATAACGCAGACGCTGCTGGTTTGCTAAATGGGCAACGACATGTGTTCCTCCACTCCTCCCTTGGCAGCTATGCTGTGCATACACTAACAGCATTGAGGGTTTACTATAGACATAAGCTTCTCGAAACATGTTAGCCAAGAATGGTGACTCCTAATCATATTTTTAAAGCTGTTACACTCAGTATATCCTAGATATTAAGTGACACGTGAAAATAAATGAAGTGACATGTTAGCAAGCATATGTAAACCATCATTCTTTTCCTGATTTTATCAGTTATGTTTACAATGTTACTATTGCTTTTTTGTAATTGGTGCAAAGCTTGCATCCTAATGTTGATGGGTGTTTGCTGTGGCATGTGAGAGCTTTGGGTTTTCCCTCTCTATCAGATACTATTGCCTCTCTGCTGCAATAGATCAAAATGAGAGGACAGACAGCTGGTGCCCTTCCCTGACTGCTCTGGCTGACGTTCCTGAAAGTTGAATTAGGGACAGTGTTATTTACTCTATCTTTTGCTGCACTGAGAGAATAAATTCCAGCGTCTCTACCATGTGTGTTGTCTTCACACATTGGAAAAAGAGGCTGTGTTCCTTCTGAGGCAGATTCTTTACCATTGATGGGAAATTAATGATAGCAAGTAAAATATTGCTCATTAAGATTAACTAAAATGATCAAAGCCTAAATGTTGTTTATAACACCATACTTCCAGTCTGCTGTGAGCCCCTGGATGGTCATAAGCAAGTCATTTCTTTTTACTTCGATACAATTTTACAAGGGGAAAATGGTACCACGCTCCACTGCAAAGTACTCTGCCACCTATTGAAAGAAAGTACTATTTCAGGACAGAGTCTTTTCCTTAGGGTTTTGTATTTGTAGAACCATTTAAGCTCTGTGACTTGAGGAGAAAATGAAAAGCAAGCTCTATCCTTGCACAGTGTTGTTTTCTCAGTAATTTAGAACCAAAATCCTTTAATGCCAAATGGCAAAATCTGGCCCTTACTGTATTGTAGCCCTTACTGACACACAGAATTCCCACTTACTTAAATGAATTTTTGTGTAAGCACTGAGCATAACAAGCTCTAATGTTTTTTAAAATGCTCATTTAAGATCTGAGCCTGCTCCAGTGCCCGTCAGCAGGAGCGGGAACACATCTACTAACAAGGCAAAAATAAACCACAGTTTAATGAGTTGCAAAAGGGCCTGGTCTCTACGCTGTCTTAAGTATTCTATTTTAGAATGGCTGTTGGCATCATCAGGAGGGTACAGTGCAGGAGACTTATATGGTTAAATTTTATAGTAGTCTAATAATGAAAAAAGCATGTGTAAGGCCTCTTGGCAAACAGCCCATAGTCGTGGCAGTATTCCTGCAAGTAAAGCTGGAAGAGATGGGAGGAGGGGAGAGAGAGATAATTAATGGGGACCTGCTCTGTTTGCCAGGAGAGATTACTCTTATGCTGGGAGCAAAGGGTATGGGCACGAAAAAATGTAGAGAAAATACAGTTGTTTTGTGGTGCCCTAAAGTATGATTTAATGAAAATGAGAAAATAATGGAAGGAAAGCCACTTCTATAGTCTCTGGCCAGCTGCCCAAGAATGAGCAGAGATGCACTGGCCCTGGGCTGTGCTTCCAACAAACTCACAGAAAGCTAATTGCTCTTACACGCATTTACTCTATTTTCAGACACATGTTATTTGAAACCACATTCTCTTTTTTGCTCTTTGCTCCTTCCTTGCTCACAGCTGGTAGAGAATTTCCACCTCAGAATTTTATTTCTTGAAATGTTTTCTCTTTGCCGAGCAGTATCTGTTGTTTTCCATTCTCAGTAGGGTGATGGTAGGA
This sequence comes from Falco rusticolus, assembly GCF_015220075.1. Taxonomy (NCBI): domain Eukaryota; kingdom Metazoa; phylum Chordata; class Aves; order Falconiformes; family Falconidae; genus Falco; species Falco rusticolus. The sequence continues at coordinate 41,656,108 of NC_051194.1, forward strand.
GCCTGATGAGGCTTGAAGGTACCTGGAGTTATCTCTGATTTCTTAATCCTCAGGTGAACCTGTTTGGCAGGGCTTCTCTAAGCCGCAGAGATCCAGCTCTCAGCTGCATCTCAAGCAACGAATTTTTTTTTATAGCTTGAAAATGCTTTATTCCTCTGTCTGGTGTACTAAAGTCAGGAACCCCTGGGTGTCCGTGTGACCTCCTCTTCTGTTTTCTCATTCTTTCATTTCTCCCTCTTGGATATTTACACAATATCAAGGAACAGATCCTGAGATAAGGTAAATCAGTAGCATCAGTGGGACCATATTGATTTACTTCATTAACAGATGAAGCCCATACATTCAGATAAGGTTTTTGTCTGGGCTTTTTTCCTTTTTTTTTTTTTTTTTTAGTACCATAATTAAAATGACACTGTGCAAGTGAATGATGGAATAAGTTAGTATATTTTGGGGATATAATAAAGTGAATCCTCCATTTAATGCAAGGTAGAGGTCAGAAAAAGGACAGTCATTTCTGATCCAAAAATTCAGTTATGTTCCTTCAGATTTACGCTGCAGTCCATGAGAATGGAAGTGGATCCCCTGAATTTCACATGGATGTGTGTCTTCGGTTGAGCTTCATATTTCTGTCAGCCGAAATTTTCCTCTGTGGGCAGAGACATGATGTCAATGCTATTTTGAATGATGTGTCAATACTAAACCCAGAGGAAACCAGTGAAATAATTGCCATTAACATACATGCAGTGCAGAAATCGAGGGATAAAAGGAATGGTAAACAAAACCAGCACTGCCACAGACTGGCAACATCCATGTACCTGGTGGGCTATGATACACTTTGTCAATCACTTTTTGGAATCTGGAAGGGACAGCATTAATAGATGTTACTCAGATCAGATCTCTGCACACACACACACGTATAGTCATTGTCCAAGAATTTTCTCAGTGAAAGTGGTCTTTCTTATTTTTCTATGAACATCAGCTTCTGGAAAGCTATTCCAGATGATTACTGGGTTTTCCTCTTTCAGAATTTGATCTAGCTTTTTCTTTTCTAAAGAATTATGACTGTTGTCTGGAATCAAATTTATGTTATTAATTAACACATTTCAGGGCATTGAAGTTGGAAATAGTACAAAGCTCTTGGGTATTCTCTACTACATGGTTAGCTGTACTTTAATATTAAGGATTTCAAGAGATTTATTACTAAGACTTTGAATTCTCTTACTTTATAGCTTCTTTGCTTATATTGTTCAAGGCACAAATTATTCATTCTTTTGCTTTAGCAACAGAGAAATACCTCCTAATGTTATTACCTGAATGGTACTGCTTTAATTATTTATGGTTCCAGGAGAAACAGCTGTGAAAATATAATTAAATACCATTGATAAATGTAACAAGTAAAATTTTGCTTGCCGTTTTTCTTGCTGAGACTTCTACTCAAATCTCTCCAGTTTTTACAACATTCATAAAGAAAAGATGGATAATTTTAATGTAAATAAAAAAAAAAAGGAAACAAAGCTGATCGAAAGTATAGCAAAGGATTGTGTCAAAAACATCCCATTAGATATATTTTGTTTCTGTGTGGTGAACTTGTGCTATCTTTTTAAAGTGAGCTCTTCAGACAACAGAGCCACAGAAGCTGTCTCTGTTTTAGCTCGTACTACTTCTCCTTGCTGCTTCGCCACAGGGAACTTTCAAAATGAGCAAAGCATTAAATACAAGCTAAAGTAGTTAAAGGTACATAGTTAACTATTTTATACAATAAAAACAGATGTGGAAGATGTTCAGTCATCTGGCCAATCCAACTACCATTATAGGGTTGTTTCCTTGAGATTTGGTCTCGATTCCTATTTGGCACCATTCCCTCTGGGATGTGGTCTTACTGCAAACTATTGAGGCAGTATGCTGCTGCTTAGTGCAGATGAACAATACTAAATACCTAATTTTACAGAGTATACGCTTACACATGTAGAGATTTTTCTAATTTTAATTGCTACTGACTGAGATATATATAAGTTTCCATGTCTGTGAATCACTTCTTGGATGAAGCTTTCCTGTTCTCTCATGTGCATTTATCAGGAAGAGATTTGTGTTAGCTCTCTGAAGGACCCAATAGACAGTGCTCTGGGTCCAGTCTGATCCCAAAAAAGGTATTCTAGGAAACAAGATCAGAAGGCTAATGGAAGATATCCAAGAATTGTGTAACTGTAGGCTGAGAAAGCTTTATTGAAGGCAATTTATATGATATATATTAGTAACTCAACTTGACCCAAAAGGGGCTTTATCAAGATATCTGGGACTCAGACTTTAAAAACAGTTACAGCAGACTTCAGCTTAACTATGGAGCCTTTCTCACTTTGTTCTATTTCTGTACATGTTAACAGAGATGTGGAAAGGTTGTTTGGCATCACCACTGTTTCGTTCAGGTTTTTTTTTTTTCATGGTTTTCTGCTTTGTGCCATATCGACCTGCTGTTCAAAATTGTCAACTTAAGTTTTGTAGTGATGTAGTTACGCCAAAGTGCAATCTGCACAAGACCAAACTTTCTTTTTATATCTTCTAGCTGGGTCATTATGACTACTTGTTCTAGTTGTTCCTCTCAGGGCTTACAGTTTATCATACATTATCTTTGTGTATTCAAAATTATTGAAAAAGAATTTATGGTCTAGATACATCTGGATTAGATGCTTGTGTGAAGCCATTCAGTTTCTCCACATGTCACTCTTAACCGTAACATTGAATTACAATAGTTCCCTAATGTAAAATAAAATTCACAAGTATTTGTGAAACAAACCTGTGAAGCACTAAGGTAACAAAAGACATAAGTGCTTCAATGAATAGATGAAAATTGAACAAGAACATTTACTTCTGACTTGTTTTATATTTGTTTAATTTAAAGTCCAAAGAAACCTCACAGCCTATGAGGCAGTAAGTGGCCCTCTTGCTGATTTTATTGTCAAAATTGCTGGAATCCTTTCAGCCTCCTGCTGAATAAACAGATATAGAGATTAAAATACCCTGAGAGCTATATTTTTTTTCTTGAAAGTTCTTCTTTACCGCACTCTGGTAACAGCTCTGTAGTTTGTCATAGCAATGAAGTATTAATGAACTGAGCACTGCACTTTAGGTTATCCCCAGTAATAGTTCTCCAAGAAAAAAGACTTAGGTGAGTTGCAATAATTACAACCAATTGGTTTTTGCTTGTGCGTGCATCAATGAAAAAAATAGGAGCCTATTTCCTATGCTTTGATATCTGATAGTCTTTGTACTGGACATTTTGGAGAGCTGATTTAATAATGCATGTTAAGCAGTCACATCATAGCATATGAGACATTTGAATTCTTACTGCACATCAGCTTGCTATCTTACGTATATGTTAGCCGTATGCTTGGCAAACATTAATTTTTGGAAATATTTGAATGACAAAGCAAATAATGAATTGTCTTTTTCTAAGCTAGCTGTTTACTGCTCTGTGGTATTTTTCTGAATTTGAATCGTGTTTTGTGAGACATTTTTCTTCTTGGCCATATGCTAACATTATCATAGCTACTAATATTATTATTTCAACTGGAGGCCACAGCTGAGATCATCATTGTACTTGGCGCTGTACTAATGACAGTAAATGTCAGTGAGCCTTCAGTTCATTGAAGGCAGAAGTTATATGGAGAAGATAAGAGGAAATAATGTATGTTTTACTGGTAGAACTGAAACTAGAAGCAGAGAGCATAAAATGATTAAGAAAGCCTGTTTATCTGGATCCCCTCACCTAATCAAAAAATGACCTACCAGGAGGGGCCGCTGCCTTTAAGCATATTTCATTAACCAGGGGTTTTGAACAGACACACACAGATCCTCAGTCCTTGCATTCTAGTGGATTGCTAAAGGAGGCTTTTCACAAAATGAGGAAAAAAACCTAATACTTCCCTCCTTGGGAGAGACTGTGGCAGATCAGTGTTCCTTTTGTTTTGGTCAAAACTATGAAATGGAGAGTACATTCCAAACCTCATCTGCCTCTGTTCCTTGTTTTGAATTTGGCTGCTTGCAGGAAGAAGTTAAAATCCACTCAGAGCTCCAAACTGTTTCTATATTCGGTGCTGCACAGATAGAGGATGCTTGTTTGAAATGAAGTCTAATTAAAATACTTTGCCGATACTTGCTTTTTAGGTGTAATTCCGTGACTTGTGATACATTTTTCCTATGACAGTTTTGTGTGGCTGCTTGTGTGTGTTTGTGCATTTCTGCTAGATGTAGTTTTCAAGCAAGCAGTGGAAATAACGAAGTTATTTGTAATTGTGAAAAGATAAACTATGCCACAACAGCTAACTTGGAGGGCCTAAGGCAGGCAATGATAAATCTACCCTTCCAAAGAAAGAAAGCTATTTAGAAAGAGAATATACAAGGGAAATCGGTAAAAAAATCTGAAAACGAGACTGTAAAATTCCGAGGACAAAGACACCTGCATGTGATGAAAGAAAGTGAAAAAGGGAACAAATTAATGAGGCCAGGCAGTAAGTATAAATTCTGGAAATGGAGCAGAATACTAGGGGCAAGTGAGCTGAAACAAAATTCTGGTTGAGTTGGCAGATGTCAGGAAAGGAAAGACACATTTTCTTAAGTACCAGGTACTTGAAAGAATGATAAGATTTTAAGGGTGAAAGTGAGTGTTTCCAGGCCACGTACTCATCATATACATTGGCTGAAATGAGGCAATAAAAAAAGTGTTTGTACATCTATATATAATAATATTATCTTGGCTGCCTTTTTCTGGACAATAAGGCAGAGAAAGAAGCTAGTTCTGATAAAGTATACTAAAGCTGAAAAAGGAAGACAATTATTAATTTCCTATTCTGGAAATACTACTTTCTTCCCTAGTGACTGGAAGTAGTTAGGTATTGTCTTTTATGTACTACCATAGCTGGGGGATAGTAGTAGACAAGGGTTAAACATATGTTGCTAGATATCTTTAGTCTGATTGACTTAAAAAAGCATTTTTTTGTTTGTAAATTTATTTTAAAGTGAAAACCTAGCATTCAGAGTGGCAGTATCAGTTTGATATCCTACTATGTAAAACATCTCTGAGATAACGTAAAAACAAAGTTGTAACACTAAAAGGGGAATGATTTATGAACAAACTCACAGTAAGAGTTTCTTTTAATAGTGGGATGATAACAAGAGGTAGCACAAGTGCAATTGTTACCAAGACATCTGTATTAGGAACTTCTATGGGGAAGTCTCCCATGGCAATTCTGTTCTGTCACAATCCTTATTCTGCCTGTGGTCTGATGGGAATTAGGAGGGAACGAGAGAAGCGGTCCTTCTCAACCTTCTGAATCCCTCTGAGTCTTCCTCGTGTAGAAACGTCTTGTCACAAGCCTCACTTGATACAGGAGAAAACTCTTTTGACTTAACCACTGAAAAGTCATCAAATCAGTTCATGCTCTCAGTTAAGCTAACAGGTACAGTCTAGAGTAGAATCAAACACTGTAAACCAATTGAGCTATTTCTTTCATAACTAAATGAAAAGAAGACAAAGAAAATATTTTTATTGGCAAATTTATTTTGGAAGGCACTTAGGTGTTGTCATGGTGAGAGTCACATCTATCCAGATTAAATAGGGAAGGGAACTTCAATAAAAGTAATAGCAGAAGGAACTTGCTGTGTTCAGATGGAGTCACCTCTGCATGATCTGTGGGCAAAGTTTCCGTGTTAGAGACTGCAGAATGGATTGGCCCTACCAAGGTGCAGAAGTTCCTTGACAGGGGGCTATACGGCCCCACTCAGGTCATCTCTGATCAGGTGTTTGCAGGAGCAGCTCCTCTCCAGGACAAAAGAGGCATGTTCCCATAGGGTTCTCTCGAGCTCTGAGCCCTCTTGCAGTCTAGATAAACTGGCTCTGCAACAGCTCTCTTATAAATAAGAGTACATATAATAAATAGTATTTTTTCAGACATCTTCATTTAGGGGAATGGTTAGCTCCATCGATTATATGAGTGGTTAAGGCAACTAGTTTCTCTAGAGAGCATTGGGATCGACTTTTAGAGGTCACTGATACATAGATGCCCAGTGTGCAGTGTCTTGTCCCAAACAAGCTAACTCTGACACCACAAGCCTTAAGACTATAGTCTTAATTAACCCAAAGGCAATGTGCTGAGATGTGGCTCTTCTTTTTTTGGAGACTCGTGCTGAGGGTATGGTGCTATTCTACCGTCATGTACTAACATACTCAAAGGGAGTTTGTGTTATCCTTAGCGTAGAGTCATAGAATACTTTGGGTTGGAAGGGACCTTTAAAGGTCCATTTCTCTTTGTAGATGTACTGCCCTGCCTAATGACAGAAAAGGCTAATTTCACAAGAATGCTAATCATTATTTTTTTAAAATGAAATGCATGTGTTTGAAAATTCTTCCACACATTGTGTACGTACTTTCGTGGTTATAAATCCCTGTACCTGTAGTGATTTAACTGATTATGAGGGTTTGTTCAGTCAGTTGGTTGGGTTTTCTTTCTGGATTTGCCCTAGGAAAATTGGTGTGGTTTAAGTGCACCCATTTTGTTAGCTTGGATGACTGAATGCATAAATATATAGTGGAGAGAGCAGATACTTTAAAGCAAGTTTATTTTAGGGAATTTCTTGACATTTTCATTGTGGAAGACACGTACCCTGAAGCTGTTACAGAATTAAACGTGAGGGTAAATACAGAGTAATTTTTTGCAGTGCAGTGGTATGCAGTCAGAGCAGTGGGGATCTGTTTCTTTTTTAAAGGCTCCAGAATTCTCAAAAGTTGTATGAATGTAAAAGCAGCCACTGTGCTGAGCAAAGTATGTAAAACACAAGGGGAACAAGAAGATAACTGAAAATTCTTCTTTTCCACTTAGAAGGTAACATGTGCAGCCTACACGACAAAATATTATAACAAAATCACACAACTTAAAACCTAAATCTAACCCCATGGCGGTAGCCAAATGAACAGTGACCCTGCACGGCACAAGTTCGGCGGCGCTCGTACAAAATGAAAGGTTATTTGGTGCCATCTAGTGGCAGGAGCCAAAGGGCGACAGCAGCTCTTTCAAAGCCGCAGAGCCCGCGGGCTGTGACAGCGGGTGCGCGCCGCGCCCGCAGCACCGCCGGGCAGAGCGCCGTGCAGCAGCAGCGTTTAGGAGACCCCACGGGTTAGTTTCCTATAGGCTCTGACCAAACGTATGTGTCTTTTTTCAGCACTTTTATCACTTTGACCACTTTGCCCCAAACCACCATCTAAACTAGGAAACCTGGACTTTTTCTGGGTTTAGGATTTACACAAATATCAGGTGAAAGTGCCAAGCAATTTGAAGGTAGGGAATGACTTCGTTAAACCTAACCATATTGGCTGAGGTATTAAACCTATATAACGTTTTAAACAAACTTATTAAGTATTAAGCATGTATAATCATCCTATATAGGACAAAATAATGGTCATAAAAAGTGGCATTTCCAATAATATCTGTGGTATAAAGATATAAGCCTATTGACAATTTATGTTCATAAATCATGCAGGTTCCTTAGAAAAAAGGTAACATCCCACTTTATAGTTTCTGGTGCAAATTAAGCGGCAGGTTGTCCTGCAGCCAAGTGTGAAGGCACCGTATACAAACCATCAAACACTGCCAACTGACCAACACACGTGTGTGTACAGCAGGGGGAGGGTGCTAAAGAATAGAGTAAGAATCAGAATAAAATAATGACACTAGATTACGTGCTAATTTAGGGTCTTTTGTATGGAACTGTCTTTCTAAAGTGCTACAGCCCAGTTTCAAAAGACCATTACTCTGCTGTTCCCGATGAAATCAGCCTGAAGAGCTTCAGATACTGTGCTGTTGAAGTGACTGGTGCTAATTCAAGTAACAATTTTCAAGAGTGACTGCAGCCTCCGTCCTTGCTAAAAAGTGCCAAATTCCGATTAGTTTTAGTTTGACCAGCTAGAAGTCAAATTTAAACAAACCCCAAAAAACTGCATGAGGTTTTTCAGTTTTTATTTTTTAATTTCACAGATTTCAGATGTTATTTTTTTAAAAACACAGTATCTGAGTATCTCCTAGAGTGAAAAGAAAATTGGAAAACCTTTATTTTCTGGGGTTGATGGTCTTGGGTCTAACTTTCTGCTTTCCAGTTCTCTGCATGAAAGTTTTAGCACAGAAAATGGCAGCAAATGACTACTGAAGGAACATTTTGCTGAATGAGCTTTTTACAGGCAGCATGATGTGAACTTTCTTAGAGGTAGGAAAGGAATGAAGCAGCCGATAATGAAGCCTCTAGCTGGGGAACTACAAATTATTGGATGCTTTCCCTAGGATGGACCAGATACTCTGTGGAAGTCCAGAAAGAAAGGAAAAATAAATGCCATGGCAAGTTGTAAAACCAAGGTATTTAAGCGTCCAGAGTACAAGTGAAACTGTCAAAGGTGCATGATTGGTACAGTTTACTGAGTGCTTCTGGAGTTTATCATCGTTGCTTGCAGAAACATGCAAAGTACACATCCAAGTTCAAACTTTGTTGTCTTTGGCTGTGTATCAGGGGCACAGACATAATTAAACAGCTTCTGCTCAGTGTCTTTGTGAGAATTTCTTCTGTGGGACATTGATCATAGGTTGGGTAAACTGGTGAGGCTTCCCATTGCTACCTCCTTTCTCCACCGTGGTATCAGATGCAGCTATGATGTCCCCAAGTGGAGGAGAACCTCTGACTGCCAAACACATGCCTGTGCTTTAGGTCACCTCAAAAGGATGTATGCAGAGGTGGAGGAAAACATACCAGGGTGGGCGATCTCAATCAGTCTGCTGTGACAAGAGCAGAGTACCTGTTACGTGGCGGAGAGGTTTCTGGTTTGTTCAGCCCTTAAGTGCCTGTGTGTCATGAACCATCAGAAGCATCCCTGCCCTGAGAATTCATGAATTGTAGAAGCAAAGTAGATGCCAAACTCTGTTGCTTGTTCATAGGTAGAGAACAGAGTTAGAAAGAAATGAGTGACTAGTTCAGAACAGCACAGGAAATCACTGTCAAAACTGGGAACTGGCCCTGGAATTTGAGAGTGCGGGTTGAGAGCATCTACTGCGTGAATGTATTTCATCCAGTCATACAGCTATCTATCCCATACTTGTGAAAGTTGCATCTAATGACTGCAGCAATGCACTGCTACTCCTGCTCAGCTGTAGTATTTAGCAGCAGGATTTTAGTCACTGGTGAAGATTAACACCACTTGACAGTTTGGGTAAATAGTGTATTCTCTGGATGAGTTCCAGTGAGTATGCATGGACATGGAACATACACAAACCCCAGAAATTAGATTACTTTCATGGGAAGAGAAATGAAGCCAAAACATGGTGTTTAGGTATGCATTAGCAGTAGTGGGAACAAAACTGAAAATGTTTTTGAATTGAAGGTCTGTAACCTTCCAAAGGGCGTTACACAGTATGGTGGCCTCCAGTAGCAAGGACTTAATTTAACGACAAGTATATCCCATTACTCAGATATCCTAAATTACTATTAAAAAAAAAAAAAAAAGGCAGATGATGTGACAGAGTACCAAGATTTCATTACATGTGTCAGGAGTGGTTCATTACTTCTGAAAGGCAAACCTCTCATCTCACAGTCTCATAGAACAGTGCATGGTTCACTTTTGCTGCCCCACATGTTTTTAGGGAGAAGCTATTTTACATCTTTTTGAGATAGCATAAATTCCTGTTCCCATTACCTTATGAGGGCAGTTGATTCAGAGGGAGAAAATGCTGCTGAAACTAAAAAGCCTTAAAAATCGCGCAAGTTCGCTGTCTCTAGAAGCAGCTCCTGTAACATCTTACCGCTCATTGTTTTAATGCTTCAGTGCTAGGGTTTTGTCTATGGTGCTAGAAATTCCCTGAGGTGCTGTCTTCTGTTAATTGAAAGAGAAACTAAAGACAGCTCCATTCAGTGCCACTTACCTAGGATATGTCAGGCGATTTATTTGTTTTTCAGACAGACAGCTCTCTTCCCCTAGATACATATCAGGGGAAACAAAACCCTTTTCTCACCTACTGCAGATTGCAGGTCAGGTCTGTAGTGACAACAAGCAAGAATGGTGGAAAAAGAAGTCCACCCCTCCCCCCCCCCCCCCAAAAAAAAAAAAAAAGTAAATACTGCTGATTAACAAACAGTGACCTGAGGGTAACTTTTATTGACTCCAAGTGGGTAGCTAACCTGCCATACTCCCTGGATCTAACTTAGGCCAGTAGAAAGGAATTTAACGATTTACTAGTTTTGGGGTGTGATTTGAGATTAATCATATCCACTAAACTTGGTTGAATTACAAGGATCGGGTCCGCCATAGCTCATCTATATGGGTATGAGAACATAATGTGTTTTCTTCCTGTTGTGGTATAGATTTTTTCCTGCTGATTTCTGAAAACTAATTCCTTCACCTTTTATCTATCAGGTGTGAAGTCTCTTTTTAGCTCCTATTTTTATTCCTGCAGCTAAGTAGTAACTCACTGAAACCAGCCTTTTTCTGTCAACTTCCAGAGGCATCCTAACCTTCAGACTTATTTTCTCCTATCCAAGCCTACTTTTATTTGCAAGAAAATGTGGGCTTAAATGAACATATGTCCGTTAGATCTAGCTGAGATGTGAGCTCTAGTAAATCATGCTACTTAACCACCCAGAGAGTTTTGTGTGGTGTTGCCTGTGGCTGTGAGAGAGACTGAGGAGAACCAAGTGCCCACAATGCAAAATACTTCTTTCTAAAATAGGAAGCTGGAAAACTTCCCAGCTTCCACATCTGCCTCTAATTTACATCTCTGAGTACTAGGGTGAACAAGGAAAAAACAAGAACAATTAATGGACTACTCCTCTCTGTGCAACTACTGTGGGAGATTGCACCCCCAGCTGAAGAAATCTGGCAGTGACTGGTTAGTTACAAGAAAAGCAACTGAAGAGTACTTGCTTTTCAAGCTAGGGATTCCTTATGTCCACCCCTGATCTACCTGCAGGAGACACTACTTGTACAGAAAAGGACCAGGAAGCAGATGCTTCGTACCTGCTTCTAAGCACAGTGAGAAACAAAAAATCCTGAGCTGAATCTAAAGATCCCATATTGAAACTTGACTAGAGGAGTAAAAGCTTATTCATCCCAAGCTTAATTCTCTTCATTTCAGTCCGGCTCTCAATACATTGAGCACACACGTAGCTCTAAGCACGTTAGCATGACACCGAGACCAGTGTAGATGTCGCACAAAATGACAGTATCAGGCTGGGCGACAAGACACAGGATGCAATTAAGCTCAGGTCTAATAGGAACCCAGCCTGACAGGAAACCTATAGCTAGTGTGACTTACAGGTGCCTTTTCAGTGCAGTGCATGGCTACAAGCTATAGTCTGAGATGTTATAACACGAGCTGTTGTGTAGACGGGAACTAGTCTCTGCAGTACTAGTCACTGGAGCAAGCACTGATTCCCAGACCAGCTTTCAACTGCATGCTTCTGTGTCTGGCATTGATATACTGTGAGCCACGTGCAGATTGCACAGACTTATTCTGGAAGTGGTGGAGGATGGTGGAGAAATCAAGCTGGCTGGATCCCAGTTCATCAGGGCAAGGAGTTTTCAGTCTTGCTCTCTTGTAGTGCAGAAAGCCATTTACTGCAAAACACCAGCACTGCAGACTGAACTGGGATGCAAAACCAGGTCTGTGCAGAGCCATGTGTATGTAGGGCTGCAGTTATTGTTCATACTATGAAAGAAGGGACAAATAAGCTAAAATAATGAGAAATTTCAACTGATGTGCTGAGATTCCTTGCTGAAAATGGAGTGAGAAATTTGCATTCTCAGCCCCGGTCACAGGAGTACAAATGTAGCAGACACAGCAAGCCAACAGCTTCATGCATGGGCAAAAATTGTCCTCTCCTGCATCCCAAAATGGGGCAGAAATTCTTTGCAGTAAGCATATGTGCTTCCAAACATTACAAGTCCAAATCGAAGCAGAATGCTTTAAAAAATAAAGTGAAATGTCTTTGACACACAGATAACATACCGAACCAACTGAGTGTACTCTTTCATGTGATGTTTAATCAGCTATTTTAAATCCCATATGTAGGACACCCAGCTTATTCATCCATTTAAAAATAGTTAAGCTGTGTTTGGGAAGCAGGACGCTGAGACTAACTCGAACAGAACATGCTTGAAGCTAGGGTGTATGTTCTCTCTCGTTTTGGGTGGCTTGAAAGATTTTGCAGTTAAAGAGATTTTTCTTCGTTATGTTTCTGTGGAATAACAATGACATCCAGTGGCTGGCTACTTTAATAATACATATGTATCTGCTGCAGGTATAATAGGCAATGATAAGATTTCTCTGGGGACTTTTCTTTGTGGTAGCTGAGAGTTCTTTCTACCAAATTTATCAGTGGGGATTTGAGGTGGGGGGGACCTGAGGGATGGAGGCTGGGTGTGAAAAGTCCCCCTGCTTTAATGAGGCCCTACAGTAAGAAAGTCAATTCCACTTTACTGGTACCTAAATGCCAGTTTAGCTTCAGGGAAGAACAAGATATTGTAGTTTGCTCATTCTCCATTCTTCTAAAGAGACTTAAACCCAGATTTCTTTGCTAATAACTGAAACCCACAGTGGCCCAGGGAGCGACTGTACCCTATTCCCCTTTCTCTTATTTGAAAGTGTTAATCTAAAATATACGTGTTTTGATTCTTAATGTTATCATATTTCACCTGTTTTCATTTTTTTTACATACTTTTTTGCTGCTCCATCAATGTTCTTTAGGCTGCCCTGAGGCATCCTTAACTTACATACCAACAAAGTGTATTTTTTTAAGTTGGTTTTTTTTTTATTCTACTTAATAAGAGTAAGTTACCATAGCAACTACCACTCACATGGTACTTATTGCTGTGGGATTTAGTTACATTTCCTTTTAATAACAAGAACCTTAAAACAGTAGCACATCATAAAATTTTTTGCATTTTATTTTGTAGCAGAAAATTATATACCTTTATATTTCTCTTCTAGTAACTGTTTGGTTCGTGCATTAAAATTTATTTTCTATTCTTCCTTTTAAATAAAGTCTTCCAAGAATCTCAAGAGGGTAAAGATACGGGATGCAAAATAATTTCTCTAAGAAAAAGGCTTATGTGTGTAACAGACAAAAGAAAATTAGATGTCTGAGTGGGAACACATTTGAATAATGAATGTGGGGTACTTGGGCACTGATACAAGGTATGTTCTTTCCAATCCCGCTTGCTTCCTTTGACTTCCCTGGGGTGATACCATGACCAATACCAGTAAGGCAGAAGCTAAAAGACCATCTTTTTGTGATAGGCTGGGAAGTCTTGTTTTTACAAACCGTTCCAGAATCTGAATATAGATCTAAGCTGAAAGATGGCAAATCCTACAATACATTATTTTGCTTATTAATTAGACAATGTAAAAAAGAACAGTATTCTATGTAACCTTATAAAGCATGTTCACACAGGTACATAAGATGACATCTATTTCAGAGGAAAAAAATGTTATTAGTTCATTCCTTCTTTCATGGACTTAGTACTGCTTGAGTACAGGCCCTAAGGAAAAAACAAAAAACTGGTGTGAACTTATGGCCAGAACCTGCAACTCTTGTGCATTTAACAGAGATCAGTCTTGCTGCAGTCAGAACTAATGACAGAGCTTTTTGCTTGTCGTGGTTTAACCCCAGCTGCAACCGAGCACCACGCAGCCACTTGCTCGCTCCCCCTCACCCAGAGGGATGGGGAGAAGAATCAGAAAGGAATGTAAAACTCGAGGGTTGAGATAAGAGCAATTTAATAGGTAAAGCAAAAGCCGTGCACGCAAGCAAAGCAAAGAATTCATTCACTACTTCCAGTGGGCAGGCAGGTTTTCGGCCATCCCCAGGGAAGCCGGGCTCCATTATGCATAACGGTTACTCGGGAAGACAAAGGCCATAATGCCAGATGTCCCCACCTTCCTCCTCCTTCTCCCAGTTTATATACTCAGCATGACGTCCCATGGTATGGAATACCTCTCTGGCTAGCTTGGGTCACCTGCCCTGGCTGTGTACCCTCCCAGTTATCAGTGCCCCCGCAGCCCTCTGGCTGGCAGGGCCCAAGGAACTGAAAAGTCCTTGATTGAGTTTAAACATCACCCAGCAACAACTAAAAAATCAGTGTCCTATCAACATTGTTCTTGCATCAGAGTCAAAACACAGCGCTGTACTAGCTACTAAGAAGAAAATTAACTCTATCCCAGCTGAAACCAGGACAAGGTCTAGCTGCTAAGTGAGATGCTGTTATATAGAGATTGCTCTCTCTTTTGCAATATGAGTGCAATCATAATAATATGACATGCAATAACCAGTAGAATGTAGTAGGCTGAAAATATTCATAGAAATCAAGGAAAGTTGGTTTAAAGGAAAAAGCAGATAAATTAGCTTATCTAATGCTCTGCTTGAGATGAGCTAGAGTACTCGTGGATCATTGCTCACAGATAATATTCTAACATTTATACACCTCCTGTAACTAGGATGCTGAAAAGAGTTTACTCATTTCTGTGTAAGTGTAATTTAATGTTTGTTGCACAGTAACTGATAGATCTGCAAATTAAGCCCATTAAGCCATCATCCTCATCATTATGGTACTTTGTTTATCTGAGGATGGCTGTTACATGCCCTTTTATCACACCTTGAGTAAACAAAGCTAATTCTTTCAGCCATTCCTCTAAACAAGCTATTTGTATTGATTTCTTGTGGATTCTCTCTACTGTCGTTATTGTTTTTTCCCTTCAAGTGCAGTGTCCAGAACTGGGCACAGGATTCCAGCTGCGACCTCCCAGTGCTGAATAGATTTGAATAATCACTACCTCTGTCTTGCTTCTGGCAGTCTGGCTAATCCTTCCCCAAATTATATTTTTTTTTCTTGGTTTTTATTCAGTTTGTGGTCTGCTGCGGTCATCCCATTTATTTTTCTTCAGTGCAGCATTCTGTATCATTCTTTACTGAATTATCATATGGATTTCCAATGATTTCTTCAATTTATCAAGATGATTTTTAATTCTTGTCAAATCCTCCAAAGTACTCACAGCCCCTCCTGTTGGTGTTTCCTTCAGTGAGTATTTTCTGAATATTAATTTCAAGGATACCTTTCAGTGGTAGAGACAGGGTAGACTGTAGTGATGATAATGTTTTGATTGAAACTTTTTCAACCAGCTGAGGACCCATATAACTAATTTCAGTGAGACAGTGTTTCCCTGGTTTGTCAGGGTGTATCACAGAACATTCTTCCGTTAAAGCATGATGACTTGATCAAGTCAGAAACTTGTCATCTTAGTTTGAAACCTTTGGTAGAAAGTGCGCGGCAACCAGCCAGGCTTCACTTAGCTGTTGTTGGGGGTTCTGATTATCATAATGGCTTTTTTCTTTCAAACTGGCAACTAAGGAGATTTAGTAACCTAGAGTGTTGGGTTTGATGTAAAAAAAAAACCAACAACAACCCCCCCCAAAAAAACCACAAAACCCAAAACAAAACAAAAACAAAAGTAAAAAATTTTTCAAATTAACTGGAACGGATTTTTCATTAAATGGGAAATTCATGATTTTTTTTTTCAATTCCAAGCCTGAATTAAATAGTTTTAAAGAAAAGCATTATATCCCTCAGATGGGAATTCCAGCCCTTTACCACTTGATTAATCAGTATTAAATGAGAATAAAGCCTACTATAACTTAAGTTTTATGAAAACTGCTAGTCCAGTGAAGGAGTGAGTCCCCTCATGGAAAGGAAATGTTCTTCAGATCCTCCATTAAGTCAGTCCTTTATATAATTTTCTAGCTTGTAGATGTCTGAACTGTTCTTTTTTCTTTTTGAAAAAATAATTATGTTTGTTTATTTTAGTCCTCTTCCTCTGCTGCCCTCACACATCCATGCTATATAACTGACCTGTGAGGGGGAAGGTAGGAATAGTAGTTTGAGAGATGCCATAATATCACAGAAATTACAATTATGTACCTAATGTATTAAGCATGTTTGGAGGGGAATTATGATAAACATGTAATTTCACAATGATCTGAAGGACGCCTTTGGTTATTTTGTGGATCAGACAATGCAGGATGAATCTGAGGCTTAGAGGATTTATTTGGGTGGAAATTTGTCAAGTTCTAAAATGAAAGGAAGTGTAGAAAATTAGTGAAAATATGTCTAGAGCTTCAATTGAGTAGGAAGAATGAAAAATATAGTTAATGTTTTTCCCAAAAGTGAGACCACCATTAAGTACCTTTACTGAAACCTGTTTTGTCAGAATAATAAAATAATGAGATAGCTGGACATCAAATACCTGGAGATGTTGGAGGTTCATATTCTTAGAGGAATAAACTGTGTCCCAGTTCCATTGTTGCTTTGGAGATGGAGAGCTGGATGAAACTTTCAGGCTGAAAGAATGCTTAAACATATTTTAGGTGTGTTTTGTTTCACCACGGTTTACCTCAAAAAAAAAAAAAAAGAAAACCTGAAAAATGTATGTCATATTTTCATGATGATGTTTACAGAGAGGTTCAAAACTTTTGTCAATGGTTTCCTTTTTAGAGCAAGATCAGTTTTCACAGTCAGAATAAAGCATTTGTACGGAACAATTCTGCAGTCGCTTAGAACTGTTTCGAACCATTCCACTTAATTAAATTTGAAAAATTAAAATAATTAATTAAACATGTAGATATAATCAGTAACAAAAGGATTTCTCAGTGAGAAACATTATCATCTTCTTTAAGCAGAATAAAAATATCTTTGTTTATATCCTAAAAGCAAGAAGGAACTGGGGATATTTTCCACATTCAATTACACAAGTGAAAATACAGAAGAAATTAATTGATCATTGAACAATATATTCTTGAGGCAATCACCAAGTGTAGCAGTCCTGTTAGCTTAAGGAAACCCTCACGGCCATTCAGCTGGTGCTTGCAGGAGCACTGTTTTACAGTTACACGAGCCAGGATCTCCCAGTTACATATCCTGATCCATATTTCCAACAAGACTGTTTCTGGGAAGGTGAACATTTGGGATGTTCTCTCCTTTGGCTTTTGCTGTGCTAGGAATGACTTTGTTTGCTACAGTGGGACATTACGCAGCATGGTGCCTCGTGGATAGAAAGGGGCAGTATGGCATCTGTACGTGGGATTTGATTTGGTCAGATAATTTGCTGTGTTTTGTTTTCTGCTTGTGGCTTTCTTATTTACTGGATTAAAAATTGTTTAATACAGAAGTTTCAGTGACGAAGACAACATTCATTTACTATTACAAATTTGGTACCCTGTTCTTGCTCTTGCTCTCTTCCCACTTTCCATGATTTTTTTTTTTTAAATCCCATTACATGGTTACCATAGCAATTGTTCTTGCTCCCTTCAGCTTTCCCAGCTGTGTTTGAGAGCATTTATTTTACAGAATGCATCCTAGTCCTCTTTAACTCTCCAGAGAGACCTAAACTAAGTTAAGATGTTGATGATTAATTTACCTTCTGATATTTCATACAAATTATATCACAATAATCTCTGAGGTGTATACATGACAGCATGAAAAATCGACTTAAATGTAGAGACATAGAGCCTCCTATAGATGTCACCGTACTCCATGCATTTAATTGAAAGAAACTGACTTACTGTAAAGTGTGACTTTATTTTTTTTTTAACTGGCAAACTATTACACAAAAGAAGGCAGTAAGAGTTTGATTCTTTTATTCATCAGAATGGCTAGTATGTCTTCCAGAGCAGACTACCTTGCTGAAATCAGGATTTCACCCCTCAGCAAACTGATCTTTATCATGAATGAGGCAACCAGAACCCAGCATCTAGTAGTAGACACATTATTAATGGCAAAACAGCTCCAAAATGATGAACACAAATGACAAAACTTAGGCTCATTTTGACAGTCTTTGGCTTTGCTTTTATAGACCAAAACTCCTGAGAATTTCCATAGGGTTTTTTTGCTTGTCTTGAAGAACACAGAGCTGAATCCTTTATTAATAATTCGCGTTGTTCCTTTGACCTCCAATCTAAAATCCACAAAAATAGACTGTTCATTAGAGAGGGAAGAAGTATCTTTGGTAAATAACATCTTTTCACCTTTGAAAAATGCAGTTTAGGGGAATGAATTTTTTTCACATATTTTACTTAAGTTGCACAAATACATTTCAGTCTAAACAGGAGGACTTCATGCTGACATTTTCAGAATGCTTCATTGAATTCTTTATCTTTCAAACATTTTTTTTTGTTGTTTCAAAATGCACCCATTTCCAAAAGTTTAGGAAGGGTTAAAAAGCAACACTTAAACTCCAAGCTTTTCACAGCAGATACACTTCAACATTGTAAGTCAATCTGGGGTGTCATTTTGCTATTGGGAATAACCATTCTCCATCTTCATTCAAACCAAATAATATTTTTTTTGTAGTTGTAGTTTTTAAACGGCACTGGTTCCACACTTCTGCTGCACCAAGATATGCCTCTGAATCCCCTATTTTGGCTGAAATAGTACTTATTATTATTTAAATTCAGATTGTTTTCTCAATCATCTTAACCATCTGGAATCGGATAAAGAATAGCATTAAAAATTAGCAGGTAGAAAATTTCTGAAGGATGGTCTTGTCTCCTCTTCAGGTTTTTCATAGAAACTACCACAGAACTAGCCAGGAATGACTTTTCCATTTGGGTAGGGATCACCTGAATCCACTTTCAGGATGAAATAAGCTATACTGTACCATACTTCCTAGGAAGTCATGACAGAGTAGCCTTCGTTTTTTCAATATCAACATGGCCACTTTCATTTGCAAAACCTACACCAAAACAGCTATGCATGCATATTAGGTAATTTCTAAGGAAAAAGAGCATAGAGGCTAAGGACAAGTTTTCTGTGACTTGCGCCATACTAAATCTGACTCGTTCCGACCAGCTGCAAAGTCGCTTGCTTTATATATGCAAGTCTACAACTGTGTGTATTAATTAGACTCTTGTCTTGCAAACATGCTTATTAGCTTGACCCTTTAAATTTATGGTTTAATATTTTTATTAAGGCTTAGAGAAGGGAAAAGGAGTGCCATGGTATCAGAATGGAAGGGAGTATTGTTATTAATTCGGTAGATATAGCAACACTTCCCTTCTACGTTGCAAGGTGATCAGAATTAAGGATTCAAAGCTTTTCCCTTATCTGCATAGCACCTGAAAATGGCCGTGATCTGCTAGCGCATCTTGGACATAGCTTCTGTACTGATTTTTCATCTCCGTTGCGGAAAGAGAGCCATTTTCCTCACAAGCCGGTAATGTGCTGCAGTTGCATATGCCCATAACCTTTCCCTGAACCCCAGCCCTCTGCAGCAGGTTGCAGAGGCCCAGAGCAGCCAGGTGACATACAGTGCCATCTGCACTGCTATACTGGTCATCTGGCCAGAGCTCTGACCTTTCTGAACATGATACAGCGAAATCTAACTCCTGAAAGCTGCTCGGAGGCAAAATCTGTTCTTCATCGTCAGTTGCACTACTCAGTCACTTAATTGTCCACTGCAACTGATAAAGTAACCATTAGACTCAGGTCATGAACTACAGTTTATCATTCACACGCAATAATACACCCTTGAACCATGCTGGTTTCTAAATTATAGCAACATAGTCTTATTCAGTAAAAGAGATTTAAAGTACCTGGAACTTTACTTATTCCTGTGCTGCAAAACAACAGCTGAAAATAGATTGTTTTGTGCAGGAGGAAGCTGCTGTGATCGATGCGCTCCATGGTTCGTAGTGTATGCCAGATAAAGGCTGATACCACTAAACAAAACACTAAAAAATGTTTTAGATTGACAATAAGGCCTGATTTTGCTCACAGTCCTGCTGCTGTCATTCAGGGTGGCTTCGCAGCAGATGCTGAGCTGCGCAGGCAGAGGGGCGATCACGGGAGTGGGCTTGGAACAGGATGGAGAAGGGACACGCTCCTGCCAAAATGCATTTTCCTGTTTAGTTGTGAATGGTAAACAAAGTTATTCCAGGATCAACTTCTGACCTCTAGTTTTACAGCTGGTATTATAGAAACACAAGCTTATCTCACTCTGTGAATTATACAAATCCCTTGTCATTTTGAAAAGCCTTTCATCTGAGGATCATAGCTTCATAAACATTAATTCATTAATTAAGACCTGAGTGAGGCTGAGGCTATTGTGCCTATCATATAGGCAGTGAATCTGAACTGGAGAGAAGTACAAACCGCTCTGGATTCCTCCTACGTGCACTCTCTGCCCACTGTTCTCCATCCCCCTTTCCTCCAGCCTCATCGCCCGGTCCCTCCACCCACAGTGCTCTTCCTTCCCAGCTGCCGGGCTGGGAATGCCAAAGCGGCTGCTCTTCAGTTAATAGGCAGGCTGGGACCTTTTAAAGGGTCCAGCAGTAGCTACTTAGCCACAGTGGGGAGAATCCTGACCCCATTACAGTTGATCAGAGCCTTCCACTCATTTCTGTGAAAGCAAGGCCTCACCTACTGCTTTCAGGAGATCTGGGTAAGCAGTGTCTCCATACTGCCCTGATGTAGGATAGGGCTTGAAAGATGAAGTATATGCTTTATTACTATGAGTGTTACACAGCCTAGAAAGAGCCACAACTGTGTTTATTTGTCCTAAAATTCAGTTTCATGTTTTATAGCACTGGAGTTCCTCCTTCTTTGCAGACATTTAGAGAAAAGAAATTATATCCATAGGAACTATTGGCACTTCCAGTATAAATTCTTCCCTGTGTAAGAAGCTTACCATGAGAAATAGAATTTCAGTTATAATAAAGAGCAATATAAAAATATAAGTAAAGAAGAATTATTTAGAGCAATATAAAAGTCTTAAGAGTGACTTCACGAAAAGAGGCTGAATAAATAATTTCCTGTTGAAGTGATAGAAAAAAATTGCAATAACAGGAAAAGAAAAATCTATTTCTAGTGAATAAAAAAGTTCTCATGAAATAAGAGTAGCTAAACTTCAAAAACTTCCAAGGAACCATAAATTAACACCAGACAGTTCTGTAAGGTGGTTCCTTCCTCACTTCTGCTATCCAAGGGAGAGTGCCCACCTCTGGTATCCACTGTGAGAAGCAATAGAAACCTTTAGAAATAAATGTCTAAAATGAAAGTTCTTTTGAAGGTGTTCATGAATTCTGCCTCTTTAAGATGCCTATGGCAAATTCTTGCGCATGTGTGTATCTATATATGTACAAATGTATATTTATATGGTTGCTCAGAGAATGCAAAACCAACTGAGCCTTCAAAGAAATGAATTATATATGAGTGAAAACTCGCATATAACTTGCATTCCCCATGAATTGATCAGTTATTAAAACCACTCAGATTTCTTCTGTTGTAATCTGGAACTTCTATCACTAATCTGGTATCTCTATTGAAAAATAATTTTTTAAGAGCTTTTATTGTACGGCTATCAAACCCAAGAACAGCAGAAGTCAAGTTTGACACCATTTGTGTGAATTAGCTGACCAGGAGTTGCCCTGTTATGATTTCCTTCTGTGAAGTCGGCACTTTGTAAAGACGACAGATCATACAGATTCACAAGCCTGCATCTTTGCTTTGTCCTACAGAGAATTCAACTAAATTCAGCCAGACATACCTGGGAATAAACTCTAGGTACTCTCACATTATTAAGACAGCAGATGAGAAGGTAGAGGTGATGGAAATACGGTTGAGAAACAAAAGTAAATTCAGCAAAGAAACCCTACAAAAGACAAAGCAGCCAGAAATTTAAATTTGTATTTGTCTTCACATGAAAGCAGTAACAAAGTTTAAAATGTTTAGATTTGCTATGAAATCAGGTAAGTGGATTGATTTCTCTCTGTGTGTTTTTTTGGCGGTGCTTGAGGAACAGCGTGTGATTGATTGTATTCCATCTCTGTGCTCTAAAAGCCATTGCCTTACGTCTGTGTATTCATCAATACAGCACAAATAATGCAGGAACCTCATCTTCTCCGTGTGAGATGTAGTTAGAACGCAAGCCAACATGCTAGAACAAATAGCCAAATCTACATTCCCAGGTTCATGCAAGAGTGATTTATTTGTAGTCTTTCTGCAAATAATTATTTAAAATACTTAACTACTTAAACTTTTGACCTTGGGCATTTTATTCACTGTATAGAAGTTCTGTATCAGCCCAGAAGATTATTTTTTGTTCAACAGCCTCTCTGAAAGTTGCTTGATTTGATTTCTGTGTCAGGCATCTCTGGGTAAAATCATCACCCTTCATTGTGCAAATTAAGCTGTGATTCACACAGACAGAGTTTCCAACGTGATGGGGCTGTGCCCAGGCCTGGTAATTCATAGAGAGGGTTAAAAAAACAGAATCAAATGCTGGCTGTGAGTTAAAGAGAACAGGGGATAAGAGCTTAGGCTTAACCTATAGGGGGACCTAAGGAATAAAGCAAACCAGAGTCCAGTGTGGGGAAGAAAGGAGAAAAAGCAAAAAGGCTAAAAGAGATCAGGCCTAATGAGCCTTTCGAGGAAAATGGGAGACTGGAGCCTCAGAACGAAAGAGTGGCCCAGCAAAGCAAGGATAAAATGGATCAGCCACAATGTCACCAAATTGATCCAGAGTTCAAAAAACGTCAAATCACCGTATACAATAAAATAAATTAAAAAAAAAGTTCAAACAGTGTCAGGCTCCTTAAAGCTCGCTTGCTGACATCAAACATAATAAGAAAAAGACCTGTTTGTAACATAATGTGACTCTTTTCTAAACAGAGCCTTTGAAATGTATGCGCTGGTCTGTCATTTTCTGTTGTACAGTTCTCACATCATATACCTATAGATCTGGCAGAATTTTTATACTATATGAAAAAGAGAAATAATCATGGAAGAATTAGATATATTTAGGCGAGGGTTTTTTTATCCTGCTGTATTAAGGAGCCATGCCACTGTCTAGACTGATGGCTTGAGAAATGAGCCGGAGAGGGGGACAGAGGGAAATTCTGGAGTGCAAATTAAACCAAACAAATTCCGTGTATAAAAACACAGTAAATAGCTATAACGAAAGCACGCTAAAGGAGCAGGAGGTATTAATTCCTTTCAAGAGCATTTCTAATGTACCTATTACTCTAATGTGTAAGTGACAAACAAGACAAAGAAAATACCCCGTGTGTCAAAGCCCATCTATCTCTTCATGATGTAAAGAGGTGGTGCTACCCATATTTAGCAGGTTTTATTTAGCCACCTACGCACCTCTGACTTGGTAGACTTATTTTTGATAAGTGGTGCTTAAAAGTGTTGGTATGAAGCATAAGTAGCTAATGCAAATATGTTACCGACCCCTACCAGAGCTAGCAATTATGTAAATTTTCAAAGCCTTCATCTTTTATAATTAGATGTGGCTGGCTTAGAGTGAAGGACTTCCATTGCTGGCCAGCTCAGTCGTTATTCCAGTATTTTGCCAGAAATTATATATTTGAAATCAGATGAATGTTACATTCTTTAATGTGATTTAAGGTATAGCTTGGAATATTTGAAAGACCGTTAGTAATTAGTTTCTTGTTTGCCATGCTTGAAAGATGAATAAAGGCATGAAAACACTTGGTGAATAACATCTTGTAACTGATTATAATTAAGTGTACTTTCAGTTCCTCCTAAGTGTACAAAATGCTAATTATTTTTCAGAAAACCCAAAATGCAAGTTTTCTTAGCTTAGATACAGGAGACAAGCACAGGTTTATGTGCAAGGCTAAATATCTGCCTATACATAAACCCTAACAATCTTCCCTATTAGAAAGATGATTCCCCTATAGGTTAATTATTGCTGGACAGCTTCAGGGGCTGATCCAAAACCCACTGAAGCAAACAGAGGGATTACAATGATTTCAGTTTGTTTTGGATCAGGCCCTAAAGGGCTCCTCAGGCACAGAAGCCAAAGCGCTGTGCCTATCACCCTAATACAAATTTCAGTGTCATACAAGTGATAGATTTTTCCCAAAACTTTGTGGCTAAGGATGGGGCACATGTTTTTCCTTATGCACGTGTTTCTGATTTGCTGTGAGAGATGGAAGCTCCAGTGGATCTGATGTTTTTCCCTGGTGTCATTAAAGTAGCTTGAAGTAAGTGTTGGTGCCAGCCCCAGTACAGAGAGTGTGCACGCCTGAATACCACTCATCTTTTGCCAAACGATCGGCAACACCCTGGAACTGGAGTACTCACTGCCTCCAGATGCAGCTGCACGTGGGGCCGGAGGAGCAGTCCCTGTCCAGCAGGGCAGCTGCCTCCCCAGGGCTGCCCTCGGCCCCTCCGCCCCGCTGCCCACCCGCAGCGTCGGGATGTATTTGGGGAGGCCAGGGGAATTCCCCTGAATTTGGCACTCCAATGGCAGGAATAGAAAAGGGGGGAAAAAAACCCTCTGTGATATTTCCACGGCTTTGCCCTTTTATCCGGTCATTATTGCTTCTGCAGGGTGTGAAATCCTGCCATTCAGGCTCGGTAGTGATTTACACCCATTTTGTAGTGGTTTAAATAACTCCCTCAGGTGCAAGACAGTGAAGAATCGGGCTGCTGGGATGCACTAGCCACAAGGGTGTACTTACTGCCTCATATGGCAATGGGATTGTGAAGAACACTATAATGACTCTTTACATTCAATCCCAGCCGCACTTAAGTGGGTACGTGTACGGAACAGCTTTAGAAGTGTATAGCAAAGAGCCCAGAAAGCTAAGGAATAATTCAGTAAACTTCCCTAGGTTAATATGCTTGCTAGATATATCCTCACAAAAAGAAAACACTTATTAGAAAACCTAGGTGAAATGCAGGGTGGATGTGGTATAAAGTTGTTAACCTCAGACACTACAGTTAAGGTGAACTGGTATGTGCTTGTACTCACAGCAAAGCGTGCAGGTGTTGGCTCTGCACAGGGGCCCAGGTGCATTCTGTCTCTGAGAGCTGATAATGGAAATAAACTGGTTGGTGGGTGGGTGGTGGGGGAATAAAATAAGGCCAAACACCCACCTTTTCTCCCAGCGTTAGGGGAGGATGCAATACAGTAAATCCTTGGGGTGGTGCATGGGCCATTAAGCCCTGAGTGATTTTATATTCCAAGGTACCGGGCTTATTTTCACTGTATTATTTGACTCTGATTTTCTATACCAAAGGCACCTATGTCTGAACAGGTACCTTCTCTGGTTTGCACTAACCTAACTACAGGTGAGGTAGTCTAAGGACTCATTTATTCCATTGATGCATGTATTGCACTTGTCCTTTCAATAAAGGGAGGACTTTAGTTTCCTGCACTATCAATCTAACACCTTACATGAACGGCAAATGTGATTAAAAATGAAGCAATGTAACAAAATTAGAGGTGAGCCACAGCTACATGCTCAAAAAGGGAAAAAATAGGATTAATAACTGATGCAGTGAGAGAGGTGAAGCATGCTTGCAGGGAGTAGAAGTAGCAAATGTTATAGATGGTACTATATACTACGAATGAACATCAAAAGCCTTGGAGGCTGGGTTCAGAAGCTTATCAGAAGTTACCTTGGTGTATTTGATTGAGAATTCATGCTGGTAATTTCCAAAGATTGGATTTCCTTGTGAGATCTTTAGTAGTTTCTCGTCTGGGTCAGATTAAAGGACAAGAAGAACAGCTCTGCTGGCACTACACTATTTCTGCTTGCTAGCCTAGTTAAAGCTAGGAAGTATACAGATATTAGAAATATATAGAAATAAAATACTCAAATAAAGCCAGATATTTTTTTTCATGCTTTAGAACAGTGCTGCATACAGTATAATCACTTCAAGTGCACAAAGAAAATCTGGACACGCTCTTTTATCTTTTCACTGGTTCCTAAATGGGTCAGGCAGAGGCTTCTTTTCATCGAAAGCTCCATGCCTTAAAAAGCATGTGGCCAAAATTAGGTACCTAAATTCATAATACCCAAATAAAGTCCCTGGGATTTTTATATATTTTTTTTTTAGTATCAAGGCACTCAGAATGCTCCCAGTAAATTATGAGTATCTTTGAAAACAAGCAAATTAGATGATGGGCTTTTAAATACATCAAATTTCAAGTGATTGGCAGGTGTGTTCCATTGATCTTTTTTCTGCTGTGCAGTTTTGTTACAGAAAAGATACGTATTTCTCGGTTGTCACCTCTATTAAATAGTGGCGAGCTCTCAAATCTTGCCCTTTAAACAGCCTCCAAGGACAATGATAAGAATTCAAGTGACCACTGACACACTGGAAATAATTCTACAAATTCAGGCTTGTGATGCTACTGGAGTAATTTAGGCAAAAAGAATAGTCACGTTATCTGTCATTTAAAGCAAAAAAAAAAAAAAAAATCTTTTGGGAACCTTTGAACCTAGTGATAGTGCTTCCAGGGCGGTGGTGGCAGAGATGCGCTCTGCAGCAATTAGTTAGTGTTGACTGTAGAAGGGATGGAAGTATGATTTTTTTTTTTATTTTTATTTTTTTTTTACCCCCGAGGCAGAGAAACAGGGCTGCTGGAGCCAGCGCTCTGCCACCAGCCTCGCTCACCGGTGGGGATGAATCTGGTCTCGACACAAGATGGCACCAGGGACCAGCCTCTCAGGGAAGCCTTCCAACCCTTTAGCCTCATGGCCCGCAGCAAGCACAGGTGTCACAAACCCGTTGTTTTGAGTTACCAAAAATAGTTAGTGAGACATATTTTCAGATAAAATTTCTGGATTGGCAATATTGCTGGCGCTGGCCACACTTTCCAGCACGCGCTGCTGTTAAAAGGGTTCCTGGTGTCACAACACCCCTCTCTCTCCCCTCGTAAAGGGATGCCCTCAGAGGGGGTCCCCTGTGTTACAGCCCCTCTGAGCCCCAATGTGAGCCTTTCCTTTAGCTCTGCAATGCAAATCACCGAGGTACTATCCCCTTTCCTTAACTCTCATTGACTTCCTAGCAAAAAAAATAAAAGATCATTTAGCTTTTCGTGCCTAAAACTGAAGAATAGGATGTCTGATTTCCTGTGCAGAGTTTGGTGCTAAGCATCTGGGGTGGCTGGAAGGTATTCTGTTTAAATATACTGTAATGAAATGATTGTAATGCTGACAAACGTTAGAATATGCAACAGTGTACAATAAGACCTCCCTATAAAAATTATTTCACTCTTCTGTTACTGGCCTTTCAGAAACTAAATGAACTTAAAATGGAAATTTGGACATTCTAGCACGAAAGGTACACATCTTTTAAAAGCTCTTCTTGTAACCATTTCTCTCTGTGGAAAAAAAGTGAGAACTGGGAAGAAAATAGGCAAGGTTCCACTTCTTACTGGCTAAAATTGGTTTCAGAAATGGTATTAAAAATCCATAGTTTCCCTAATTAATTTCTTCTATGTGAATAACCACTGGAGTTGCCACACTGACAACTGAATGTAAATGAGAAGGAACGCAGGTTAAAAATGATCGCTTCGTTAGTACTTGGCTTGCAGTCTGGAGGTATTTGGGGACCCCCGTCCAGCTCGCCAGCAGTGTAACCTCTCTGAGGTAGGCTGCACACCCAGCAGCGAGCGTGCTGCAGGGCTCTGCGTTCTACAGCAATCACACGATTAAGTAGCAATGACTGGCAACACTCTTGCTCAATTAGTCTCATACAGTATGTCAAGCTAGAAGATACTTCACAAATAGATCTACCCAAGATACTTGCCTCAGTGAATTCATTTTAAGACGAGGCAGCATAAAGAGTTCTTTTAAGTGAAGCACTTTATCCCATAGCATCCTAATTTTTTTCTTGCAGCTAAAAGCAATGGGTCAAATTCTTTGAGTACACCAATAAGGACCGTAGAAATCAGTATATTTGGACAGATAAGACTGGGGGAAGCATCGAGCCCTGTCTCACAGTCAGTGTTTATAATAATCTGCAGACGCGGACCATGCAAGAAGGACTATCACCCTACTAGCAGCTTGTCATGAATTGTCATTTGAAATGATAACATAATTGTGCGCATGTACCGTCATGAGGTGGCCTGAAGCCAGAGCCTGAAGCAGCCAGATGAGCTGTTAAAGGGAGGTGATGTCTTCCAAGTCTGAGCAGGTGGAAACAAGATACACATCTCACTCTCCCTAGCCCATAAACATGCTACTGCTTCTCTAGGTGCCCTTTGGGGGTCAACACTTGGGATGAAAAAAGACTTGGCTGTCCTGGCCTGAGTGTCAGACTGCTAAGAGATTACAGGTTGCCACAATCTGAGCATCCACAAGTCAAACGAATAAGCACAAGGCACTCAGGCGACTTTGCCCTTGTTCCAAAGATGTCCTGTGGCAGCGACACAGAGCTTGGTCACTGCGGTGACCCTTCATTGGGACCAGGCTCCTCTGTGCCACATTGTGCGGGTGTACAGACCACTGTAGGCTCCCACTGTAGCTCTTTCAATATCTTTGATATCTTTTTCATTTATCCTCAAAATTTGGAGAGGCTGTGAGAGCAGATTGGGAAACCAGCACAAGACTTTTAGCTAAAAAAGGTGTGAGAGCTGGTCCTTCCAATTTTCTGAGAAGGTATGGGAAGTACTTCTAGGACTTTATTTTCCAGGAAAAAGTCAGGGAACATTGTCCAGCCCTGTCACTCACCTTCCTACCAGGGTACTTACAACTTTGCTATAATACTTTACTGCTTTGGGCACGATCCACTGTGGTAGACTCAAACGTGTGTCCTGCCACCTGCTGACCATCGCCTTTCATGCTCTCTGTCCTTGTTCCCATTACCACTGTATTTGCCTTATTCCCTAGGGCTGGAAGTGTATACCTCTCTGTGAATCTAATCTGCGTGAGTATGAGAAATGACACAAGTGCTGTCTCTGTGCCCTAGAGGACACCTGGGCGAGTTTTGAGCCATGCCTGCCCTTGGCTGTGTGCTTGGCTTTACTCATAGGTAAGCCTGTCAGGGTTGTTGATGTGCACTGAAACTATTCCTATATGTAGTATTTTGCTGGATTTCGGACTTTTCAGTTCTAGGGAAGACCTGTCCAGGACTGGTTGCTCCTTTTTAAGAGAACAGGACTTTGGACAGTCATGACGAGCACACAGAGACAGCTAGCTGGAAGGCTGCAGTTAAGAGAATGCTCTGCCAGAATGCCATGGAAATAGAGAAAGGGAAGACACCACAGAAAATGAGGAAGGAGGAGGTAGAAATCAGCAGTTAAGGAGACACATCCAAGAAGAAAGAATACAGTGTTTATTACAGACAGTAAAAGGGAAAAATTAATCAGGATGGATTACTTGATGAGAGAACTTTAGATAAATATAGCATTCGGGAAAACTAAATAGATATTAAATTAAGAAATTGTATAATAGCAAATCAGGGCAAATGTTCCCTTTATCAAGATTTCTGTTGAATAATTTCCTAATAGAGATTTTAAATCTTCCTTCAGCATATATGTCTTCTAGCATGTAATTTCTACAATATATAGTCAAACAGCATCTGTAACATCTATAAATTATGCCTTCATACATTTGAAGATCCTTTGGTAATGTAACAGGACTGAGTTTAATCTGCAATAGGAGTCTGAACCCCAATTTGGTAACTTTGGTGAGACCAGCATTTCAGCTGTAATATGTTATTAACCTGCTTTCATGCATATAATGTAGAAAAACATTCTATAGTCAGGAAAAGAGAGGGGATATAACTTGTTCGTTGAACCTAGCTAAATCCTCCTCATTCATTCCTCACCCATTTTGTATAATCTGTGCTCTGTATAGTAACAGGAGAAACATAAGATCTGCACATACATGAAAGAAAAGAATACCTAGGTAGAACCATTTAAAGTAGGAAGCCATCTCTATTTAAAATGCATTAACACTGATGTCGTGTGTTCACCAAGTGACAGCAAAGTATGGTCCAGAGCACCTAATTTACCCATGTCCTTACTTTTACCAGTCTGGCCTATTGCTCTTGTTCAAAACAAAACAATTGATTTTGGTCTCTGGTAGACAGACTCCTCTGGACTCATGGAATGGTGGTTCACGTACCAGTTATAGTTTGCCCATTAAGTTTGACAGTCTTTACCAATGTTATCTCATGCCTTTAGGTAGGAGCTGAAAATGGTCTGTGCCATAATAATGGCTAAACACCCTAGCAGTACACCTCAGGTCCACAATAAATCAAATACATACGTGAGACAGTGAAGTGATGGAAATATGCCAAAATTCACTTGTGATTTTGTTCTGAGTAGGGGGTTAAATCTATTCACAAGCCTGAAACACACCGCATAACTCAGCCAAGCAGAGAGATCTACAGGTTGGCTGAGTCAGTAACCAAATAGGGGATGGTAGGTTTGTGACATGTGTGTTTTTACACAATCAATTGACCTCTGAGGACTTGATTAATCACTTTGACTTATAAACTGGACCCAAGAGAAAGTCATGTGAGTTAGAGATAAATGCCACTGCTTCCCCAAGACAGCATGCAACATCCCTGTCTAGCTGAGAAACTGTCCCAAAGGAGGTCAGAGTCCCTTGAAAAGCCCTTAGGAATGTCTAAAAATACAATGTCTACAAACACTCTTTTTGTACTAAAAAAACCAGAGGATGACTTTTAGGTACAAGTACTATTGTATCTAGTAGAAACCTGCAGCCCCAATGCTGTAATAATTGTTTCCATGATTATGGCTGTGACGAGATACCACTGACGGTACGAGAACTTATTCACAGCTTGTCTGTTTAAATGTGTTTTTCACCTTCAGCTTTGGTCCCCAATTTCCTGACCACAGCATTTGATCAGAGATTTATAGATAAATTAACACTACTGACAGCCATTCCGTTGCCAGCCTTACTGTCATTAAGTGGTGATTACTTCTCAAAAGTTCAGGAGCAGGGACAGCAGCATGGTGGGACAGAAGGAAAAATAAAGCCAATTCAGTGTTACCCTGCTAAAAATAAACATCTGAGTTTCCAGTGTGGCAGTAAGATGCAGGCAGTGTAAAACAGTGCATGGTGTTGGTCTTTGTTAGAGAGATCTTCGCATCAAACGTTTGCAGAGTTCACCCGAAGAGGTTCTTATAATTCATCTGAGCTTCCTCTTTGCCTTGCCTCTCATTGACTGCGTGAAGAAGCCTGGATGAGACACAGAGGTGGAACGGACCCATGCAAGACCATGCAATGCTGCATCCTACCAGAATATGGACATTTCTTACAATGTCTTCTCAATACTTTGTCTAGAGTCAGATATCAATTATGTCCAAATTATCTTTAGCCACCCAAGGCAGGTCACCTCCTTCTTTTGGTGCTTACCCAGTTTGTCTTATTGCAGTTGGTTACTTTAACCAGCCAGCCCATGTTAACCAACCTCTTTCACACACACTAGATACGACCCTAGCCCCTCTAGGTTCAGACAGGAAGACCTGAAATGTTTTTAATCTTCACTTAACTCAGAAGAAAGCTTGAGCTGGGCTCCTAACGTCTCCTCCTTTCACAGCATCAGAACAATGCCTGAAAAGTTTGAGTTATTTCATGTAACTTAGAAATGTGAATGTGTTACGAGTCAGCTTTGAATATGGCCTCGATTCCAAAAGGTGTTATCATCAAATCAAAATTATTCACACATGCCAAGTTAACATTTTATTTTTATTCCTTACTCAATTTTTGGCAAGCTTACAGGAGCTGTCAGTGTTTCAGTATTTTGAGAAGAATATTTTAATAAAACAGTGATGTGCTGAAAGGGGTTCACAAGAACTCACTAGAGGCCCTTGTTAAAATTCTGCCACCCTTCAAAAAATTATTCCCTTGCCTCTCAAGGAGTTCACCCCCTCTCTGGATACTGCTAAATCATTTCTGCCAGGGATGAGTTTCATCCCTTGGGGCTCATAAAGATACTTCTGAAGAGCAAATTGTTTGCCTTTGAAATAGACCAGATTGCATGAAATAGCAGACACTTTAAAAATAAATTCCTGGGGTAGCAACACTTCCCCGCTCCCCCCGCCCAAGCATCCGATCCGATCTCCACCACCCGTACCTCTCATTGTGTTATACTATCAAGTACTCAATCTATTTCTCGGGAACAAAGTATAAACAGTTCCAGCAAGTGCACTTAATATAACTTTTTTTGCCAAGTGGCATTGCCTCCCTGCTAGGCTGTGGTTATAGAAAAGCATTTATATTTAAAGGTAAAAAAACAAAAAAGCCAGGTTCTCCCCACGAGCACATAGGGCTTGAGTTTATTTCAGTTTAAAAGAGGAAATTTTTGTAGGACTCTCACGTTGAAGTATTTCAACATATGACTGTAATAAAATAAAAGACATATTAGGTGCAATGAAAAAATGCAGTACTTGAAATAAAAATGGGAATTCTGGTAATCTTGCCAAAATGGGTTAATCCTTTATTTCTATTACTTATTTTGATGTGATTGAAGGTTTGAATTATGACTGTGTGGACCTAGATGAGGTTAGCCTGGAAGAACTGATGTGCTAGTACCCAGATATGCCAGAGCTTATTTTTAAATGCTGAATCGAGAGAAAATATCTGGGTTGAAATCTTCTTTCTCCTAAGTGCGAACTTACCAATCACTGAAAAGAGGGGTCTTATCTTTATAGAATACGTGGTCCACATTTTATTATCATAAACATTTGTGCTGATATGATGATCTTTGTTTTAAAACATAAGTAAAGCCTTGCCTGTGTGATCCAAGTGTAAATACTGTTGCATTTCATTAGCCAAAAGAAAACCTGGAAACCCTGAATGGCCCTTTTTCCTCATTGCCTTGTTAATCCTGAAACTCAAAGATGATTATTTAAATAGGAATATTATTAACTCCTTTCACAGAAAAATTTAAATGGCCCATATGACACATCATCTAGCTTTGCTTAGATTGCTTCTGCCACTTCGATGTCTGTGGCAACTGAAAGGAGAACGTAGACCACCATTTAAAATAAATGGGTCTTAAAATAACAGCTAACAACTCTAACAGCTATTCCACTGTTGCTTTCTTTGTTTTCATATCGGAAAGATTCATTAAAATATATCTTTTTTTTAAAAAAAAAAAAAAAAATCTGCTGTAAAACTAAGCTTGCTGTTGACCTGAAGGGCTAAAATCCTGTTTAGTGGATTTCTGCCAGTGGAACCTTGCTCCTGAGCAAGACTTAGGTTCCCCAGCTACCCGTGTTCATTGGTTCATTGTTTGTCTTGCTTCTAGGGCCAGTGTTAGAAAATAGCAATGTGCACTAATGTGCTTTGTGGGATCTGTTGTCACTGTAAAAAAACCTAAACCAACCAAGCAACACATTATTAGAGACTGATACTTCAAACCTGTCTCAAGAAAGTGTTGGTTACTCTGAAAACATGATGTCATCAGAGTTTTACAGGTTTCTTTGCAGGGAGTAGGGCATGAATATCAACACGTAGCATTATTTGGACAGAGCATCAAGAAGCCTAGGATGTACTCCTGCTGCTCATCCGCTGAAGGGCTCTGGGGAAGCTACTCAGCCTCCTTATACCTTGATTTCTTTCTCTCTTAAATAGGGCAAGATATTTGTCTCCTCTATGAAGTGTTATCAAATGAGGTTTTATGAGAAGTGTTATAGGAAAGATAGGTACTAACAATATTTCAGTGGTCTTGCAGGATGAAAAGTGGCTGAATATCCAGGAAAATGAACGTGCTCCTTAGCAGTTCACAGTCATAGTCACAGTAGCTTTTGCTGACTGGCAAATGGCTAAAGCCTGGAATTTCTCGCTTATTCTGAAGATTTGAAATGTGTAATTACTCCCTTAGAAGAGTTAAAGGGAAATGTATAATATATAAACACATATCAGAAGATGCAGCTTCATAGGCAGTTTAGAGTAAGAGGAAAAAACTTTTCTTAAGGAAAGTAACTGAATGTGCTGGTACCCATAAACCCATAGGTCATGTAATTCTGTGGACCAAAACACTAAAAGATAATCTCGGGGGGGGGGGGCTTGTACAAGCCTTTTTGGGTTTGTTGCTGCTAAGACCATCTTCAGAGCTATAGCTGAAAGCCTGTATCTAGCACTGCTTGTATATCTAGGTCTGCAGTTGTTTTCAAAGCCAGATTCAGAGGGGTGTGCACTGCCTTGCTGGGGGGGGATAAATTCCTGCATCTCATTAGAAAAAAAATACTTTTCAGTTGAACATTTGCCTTTTCTGTTATCCAATATGATAGCTTATTTGGTGTGTGATTGTTGCAAACAAATTTTTCAAGTACCACTTTTGATCTTCCATTAATCAAGAGTTGCACTGATTTTGCAATGGTGCCAGTAGAACCTGAAGTGTGAAAATTCTTAGTACAACACTCGAGCAGACACCTAAAATCCTAGAAAAGCCCTGAAGTGCTGATTTACTTGAATTTAAGTAGCTGAAAATATTTGCCGTGGTGTAATAGTCTGTCACAGGGCTTATCACTGAAAACAAGCGCAGCATGTCACCCTGGTGAGCAAACCATCCTTTCCAGGAGGAAGTGTAAAAGTAGGAGTTGGGAAGAGGAGAATGTGCAGATGTTGCAGACAGTCCTGGTATGAGAATTAGAGCAAGTCCTGACTGAGGATGTCTAAACATCCATTTAAACTGAATACTTAGTTATTCAAGCCAGAAGAAACTGCTGAGAAAAAATCTGCCTGTGCTGAGGATCTCGATTGACCATTCAGCTTGGTGGGAGTTACAGATAAAGAGACCCTTTTTTTGATGTTTTGACAATACTTCTATTGAATTAGCTTTATCCTGACTTCGCATGCTTCCTGGGACATATTAAACAGAACTGGTACACATTAGATCTGTCCTCTGAGTCAGCAGAGTTTTCAAGGAAAATTGAAAGGTATCGTTAATTTGGATTGCTTTGGAATCTATTGTGCAAAATCCCTAAAATACGAAACAGAATATTAAAAAAGTCAACATAAAAAAATCAGTAATGAAACTTTCCCATTGAGAATTTCATAGACCAGTTGTTCAGGGTACAGCATTTATTTTGAAAGAAGTTTGTTGTCAGTATTAGCTGACTGTAAGTGTGCATTTCTTCAAAATACAGCTGTGTGTGCATTGACTTCTGCAGAGGTATTATCTTTTTTTTTTTTTCTTTTTCATTTGTGATCTGCATTTAAAATCCCTTGCAGAAATGCTGGGATGGGTTATAGTTGGTAAAAAATACATATGCTGCTGAGTGCAGAGTGGCAATGATTTATGTTAGTATGTAGCATAAGTGCTATGGAGATATGCATTACTATGTTAGATGAAGATTGTTACACTGATGATGCAGAGCATACATTTGCCAACTTTTCAGATGATGGAAAGGCAGAGTATATTACCAAGACTCTAATAATGAATTTAGAGACAGGTTTGTTCCTCTGATATTACGTATCACATAGCAGCCTATGCACGGTTCCAGTCTGAAGACAGACATGGGAATTGTTGCACGTATTTCATTACTGTTTAGATGATGCGTTCATGAAGCATCATTTTATACTAGGAAATTGAAGGAATTCATTTTCATAAAAAAAAAAAAAAAAGTGAGGTACATGAATAGATTTCTCTTTATATTTTGATTGTTGCTGTCCTGCATATGGCTTTGCTGTTAGCATCCATTAGCACAGTGCCTCTACATGTTGCTGAGGGATTTATTGACTTCAATCTGGCATTGCAGTCGCAGTGGCTTAGTGGTGAAGTAGCCATAGGAAATCCAGAGTCTTACGCAACAATTTGTATTGCCAAAACAATGGGAGTGACTCCAGCAGCCTTCAGCAAGGGCTGGTAAAAGATTTCCTTCTTGAAGTAAAGAAAGAAACTTTAAGGAAAGTGTCAAATCATAACTAGTTATTGTTAGTGAAGTATGGCCATCCAAGATTGCATAATGCAATAATTTAGATGTAAAAAACTTCTTTATAATTGGAAGGGGATGTAGGAATCTCAGACTGACCAGGCTTTAACTGCAGCGCAAGTAAAGCATGGGACTTCTCATAGTGCAAAGAGAAAAGACTGAGATGCCACACTACACTGAGCCACAGCTAAAATACCTGTCTTACTCTGCTGCATGGGGAAGGTCCTTAGGCAAAGATCATGTTTTCTTATCTGTACTGTGTGATGCTTTACTCTCTTCTGCTTTCTTTTTATGCCTTGAAACACTTTCCTTTACAGGTTTAAAGTAATTGATTTCTTGTAACTGCACACTTTTTTTTAAAACCACTGCTTTTGTGAAAAAGGCTGTTAATACTCAAAAAAAAAAAAAGAAAAAAAAGAAAGAAAAAAAAAAGAAATCTTGCAGTGCTACGGATTATATTATTACCTTATTGCCTATGGTCCAATGTTTCCAGTCACGCTTTATTGCAAGAGAAACAAAGAGCCTGGATTTCCTGCCTCCGTGCTTTGGCTATACTAACTGAAAGAGGAGCCAGGAATGGCTGGAATTCCCAGCCCAGTTGTGGCCCAAACTGATTTAACCTTCCAAGACAATGCCTGAGCAATGTTTGGGAGACTTCATGTGTCAGAAATCATTCCCAATAGGCAGTGTGAAGAAGAGTTACCAGATTTGCCTACCTGCTCTGTACAGCAACCTCCAGCCAGATATGGTAGACAGAAAGACAAGACACTGTGCAGCCAAGAACTTACCTTTCCATTAGCAGCAGCTTGGTGAAGGAGAATTCTTTTACACACTGATGATACAAACTCCTGTAGAGCCATAATTAAGTATGGCTGAAGAAAGAAATGACTAATAGTCAGCAGGTAAAGAGGTATTGCAAATGTAGCCGCAAGTGACTGGGAGGCTGTGTTGATGGGAGTACTTAGGAGTCAGGAACTGGAATCAGCATTATTCAATACATTCATTAGTGACCTTGAGGATAAAATTAATTCCATACTGATTAAAATTTTTAGACAACAGACCTGAGAGGAAGAGTAAATAGAGAAGATGGTAAATTAAAAATCCAAAGGGGTCGGAATGCTTTGAAGCATTGGGTGGATCAAAAAGAGATTAAGTTTATGTAAAGAAAAGCAAGACAATACATCAGAAGAAGAATTTGAAGCGCTTCATTGTTATAAACATCAGAGAGTTTTGGTGGATTTTTGCACCATCAGTTCTTTCATTTTTTTGTCACAAGACCATTCTTTCTCCTTGAGTTCCTTCTAACACCACATATGGACTAACAGGCCAATATGGTGCAATGGCAACAATGAAGAGGTCTGAGTACCCTATATATCTTTATTATATATGGATTTTTAGCCCCAGGTCCACCCCATCTAAATCCAAGCACTTAGCTGAAGTACCTGGATTAGATGTCTCATTTTGAAATTTTATAAGATAAATCCAGCCCTCACAGGTGATCACTAGAAGAGCACAGACAAAGTGACTTTCATCCTTATCTTCTCTCTAAACAGCACCCTGGCCCCACCAGCCATCTTGGTAGAACATATTTTATTAGAAGGGGAAAAAAAAAAAAAGGAAGGAGTCATGGGTCCACAGAGGAAACTGCAAGGAGCTGGAACACTGCTCCCATTTCATAATAAGGCATAAAGGCAATAGCACCAATTTTTATTGTGATCCAAGTGTCCAAATGAATTGAATCATCAAGGGTTACACTGAATAAGTGTTAAGCAGAATATGGTTTGAAGGAAATTAGTGTCTTGTAATAACTGTAAGGATAAAAGAGTCTAAAATATCCAACTATATATATAATATCTATGAAATTAAGCTGCATAATGTAATGACATGTTATGCTACCATTAACACATTATAACTATGTAATTTGGAAGGCTAATTTTTTTTTTTTTGTAAAACCACTTAACTACATAAAATTGAAAATAATGATTATTGTAACTACTTCCATTTTTTGTCTTTAGAAGTTCAAAATTAAATATGCCATATAGTTATTTTATGGTGATGTGTAATTTTATGAAATGGTCATATAACATGTACAGTAATTATTGACATAAAAATCCTAAATACATAAATCATCGTGTATAAAATGCGTTAGAACACATTAACTTTACCAGCAGCCAAGTAAGTCACTCAGCATCTCATTGACTTAACACCCAGCACTGACCAAATAATCCAGATAAGATGACAGGAAATTGCAAATCTCAGCTAAGATATAAAATAATCATATCAAGGCAGCCTTGGAACTGAAACTTCTCCACTCTGTTTTGTTTTGGCTTTCTAGTATCTATTTATTTCAAATCTTTGAAGACCAACTTGGAAAACAGTAAAACCTGGCAGGTCACCC
The DNA here is from genome assembly GCF_015220075.1 of Falco rusticolus. Lineage (NCBI taxonomy): Eukaryota > Metazoa > Chordata > Aves > Falconiformes > Falconidae > Falco > Falco rusticolus. Next base: position 41,694,259 of record NC_051194.1, read on the forward strand.
AGATGGCCCTCTTAGTCTACTTGTAAATGTCTTTTGCGGTTGGGTTCCCATCAGCCTTTTGGAGACTATTCAACTGCCTAACTCAGCTCATTTTCAGGAATTTTTTTTTTCTGATATTCAGTCTAATTTTTTCTCTATCGCTCTTGCTAATATGCTTTAAAAATTTAGACTGTTATCATTCTCCCCATATGTCTTACTTATGACTGTGTGAAATTATATGTATACATGTCTTCCAGCCTCATAACCATTTCTATTAGTCTTCTCGGAACTCTCTGTAAATTGTTGCTATCAATTAGAGAGGTCTTCTGCTCTGAGTCATAAATCCATATATATTTCGGCTACTTTGGGGAAACCAACCTTTCCTGCTAATGAATCAAAGTTATTAAAAGGAATACTTATTTCCTGTCAGGATTACGTGAGAGGGAAAACTCAGTTGTCAAACAACCAGCAGAAGTGTGAGGTCATGATAAATTAGGCTGATCAAAAAATGTCAATTCTCACATTTTTAAATTTGCCTTCATTCTGAAAAAGTATGTGGGTTTTTGGTTTTTTTGGTTTTTTTTTTTTTTTAATCTTCCATGTAGTTAAATTACAGACGCAAAATAAATAATTTGAAAGGTAATCTGTGCTAACAACATACTCTGTTCTGACTTTGTAATGTTATTGTATTTTCATATTTAAATTAAGCAAAAAAAAAACAAACAACCCTATAATTTTTTTGATTTATCAACACACTTTGAAGGTTTTCCATTTGAAATTCTGACAAACCTGTGATTCACAGGGGAAAATGTTTCACAGAAATTTTCTGATCAGCTAATTTTTGAGGAGACAGAGCTAGAAAAGCTACATTCTCTCACATATCTCCTTCAGTGCACAGACTGAAAGATGACCGGCAGTTTCAAAGCACTTCTAATTCTATTATACTGTATCCTCAGAGAATAAGGCTGATGCACTAATGGGCACAGAGGATTTTACAGAAAAATACAGAAGAGAGTTTATTTGAATTACCTTATGTGCAAGCTAGGATTTGCAGTCTCGCAAGAGGGGTAGGTTTTGCATGTTCTTTGTCACCTTAGTTCCTAGCAAATGTAACGAGTTGTGTTAGATATGGGCAACTTTGTTCATCCTGGGAGTTTGGAAGAGCAGAGTAAGACAGAAGAAGAAATGGGGATTAGGAATGTCCCTCTCTTCTCTGGAGCTTCTCCTGAAGCTGTGTGTTGCCTGAAAGTGTCTTCTGCTGCTGCTTTGCAATGTCAGAAAGCCACCACAAGCAGGCATCTCACAGGGTGGAGGAGAGGTGGACAATGTAGCCCATATGTCATGGTTGAGTAGATGGTGATGAAAAGATTATAGTCCTCCTGCTGGTATCCTATGCTAGGAATTTGCCTGGAGGGATGAAAAATAAAGGGACTTGTGCACCTGATTTCTTTCCACTGATTTATTCTAGTCTGTAAACTGTACCCAACCACAGAGCAGATCTGTCTCAGCCTCATCCACTTTATGCCGCTGAATGATACAACAGTGTTAAAGAGTTCCCCAACAAGCGTGAGTGATGGTACAAAGCCAACATAACCAGCTCAGCATAACAAGGTCACCATTTCCCACTGATCTAAGAGGAGTCTGCAGTATGGTGGAAACATGAAGGACAAGAGTGCCATGCTGCAAGATTTCTTTAGCATCCAGAGAGTGTTTACAGAAGCACTGGTGAGCCCAGCAGCTGGTTATTTGCTGCTCAGGAGCATCAGTAGATTTTTCTTCCATATATCTGGTCACCACCTCCAGCATATTTAGAGGATCCTTTGATTGCTTTACCAGGCACTATTTAGATATTTACTGAGGCCAAGTATCAAGAGAACAGTGAAGTATTTATATGAGATCTTTCATTAAATGCAGTGCAGATATTCAGAAATATCTGTCCCAAGCAGTTTTACTAGCATTCTCAAACTTTTATAAACTGAAATAATTTATTTCATCATGTGTGGACTTTTCTCCTAACATTTATTTTCTCAAGATTGTATATCCAACATGCCCCTGTTGATTCAGCTGAAATTATGGAAATCAGGCAAGTTTTTTAAAATGTTAAGTACTCTTTTCAATAAAGAAGTAGGAAGTATTTAAAAATCTTCTAAGAATGGAAAGCCAAGGTGTTAGTTAAAAAAAATTTAAATATTGTTAAAATGTTAACAGAAGCAGAAGTTATTGAATTGAAAATTAATGCTGCCACTCAGAATGACTAGCCTGCAAGTGTGGAGGTGACAGTGTGCTAATAATATTCACTGGTATTTTAATACTAGATTTTATGAATATTAGTCCTGGACATCAATGGTTTGGGTTTTTTTTTCCCTGTGCAGTGCACACACACAAGTCCCATTAATGTCAGCAAGAATTAGTATCAAGAGGAGACTATAGATCCTTAAGATATTTTTTCATAATGTTGAAGACTTAGCTGAAGAAACTATGGGAGATCAATAATGCACTGAGGACACATTTTCTTCCTAGCTGTGACATATCACATGTTTTTTAATGTCAAAACTCAGGCAGGAAACAGAAGCAACAAGAATTGGAAATAGCAAATCATTTGGCTGGTTTATTTGAACTGAATAGCTTTCTCCAATGACAGTGTGGAGCATAATACAAGTAATTATTACTGATTCCTGTTACTAGATTTTTATGTTTGAGAGTAAATGTGACATCCTACTGCTAACTGGCAATGTTATCCAGTGTCTGTTCTGCAAGCCTGTCTCTTTGGCTAACAAAATATTAACTGGCAGGGTAACCTCAAGAAAAGCCCATAGGGACCTAGGTATCGTCATGATGCGTTATGTGAACAGCTTGGAGTTGAAAGGTATCCTGCAGGAACTATTCCATTTATACAGAATTTCTGCAAACAGAGTTAAGTAAACGTTTTATACCAGTATCCTGCTGGCTTTTGACTGTAGATAAAGATGTCGAGTGTGGCGCCTTTGAAATATGGGCTCTAATTTATGCAATTTGCACTATTTTTAGTGTCAGACAGCTGTTATATCTGATTTTTTTAATCTTCAAATAAAGGACATTGGGGATTTTTTTTTAGAAGTTATTGTTTTACCATTTTTTGTAGTATCAAGCTCAGGATGCATGATCCTGAAGAATAAAGAAGAATAAGCTGAAAATTCTGGAGAGCTATAATGTGCTATAGCAACACTGTTTTCCTTAAATCAAATTAAATTATAATTATGGGGGCCAAAAATCTGTTTTTCAAACTTGCTACTTTCTTCCAAACAGAGTGATAGTTGCTATTGAGAGTAAGGTCAGTGCAACAAACAAAAAAAACCCAACAACCCACAAAACAAAACAAAACAACAAAAAAAAAGTGAAGAAAATCAATAAATACCTAAATTATTTAAGGACAAAATACAACGGGGTGTCTTACTGTTATGCACCATACCCTGCATCTGAGAGCAGACAGGTGGATTGTCTATAGCCAGTGCTGGGCTGGACACTCTCTCCAGCATGCTCATTAGTAGCTCCGCGCCTGGGCTCCCTGTTAGTAGAAAGGCAGGGATCACAGCAGGGAAGTTAGATCTCAGGCTTCTCACATTCCTGCTCTATCTTAGCAAAGCTTTGCAAAGCCTTTTCTGGCAGCTCATTAGTAGGTGCACTGATGCATAAGAGAAAGTCATTAGAAGTGTTTTTCAACATTGGCTTTTGATCAGGTGACTAGTAGCTTCGTAGAGACATTTACTTACATTGTTTTCTATAAGAGATTCTGTTGCTATATTGAGAATGACACACATATAAATGTGGAAAACTAGCTTGACCTTTCTACGACAAAGAAAAAAAGCTCCATAGTTCCCTGAATCTTGTCTTTATATTGTCAACTATGACGTAACAGAAGCACAGAGTACTCACTCTTTAGCTTTAATAATCTATGCCAAGTTCAACTATATCGTTTGATTTAAGGTTACAACAAGAAGGACACCGGTGCAAAAGAATACAGCTGGCATGCCTTTATGAGTTACTTTTAACAATAAGCCTATCTACTTTCTTTCTCCATTCAGACTGGCGTTTTAGCATTTTAAGACTAAATCTATCCATAGGGTAAAGTAAAACACACAGTAAAATTTTACTGCATCAGATAGGGTGGACTGCTTAAGTGCCCTGAGTAGTATCTCTGCTAGAAGGATTCCTTGTTGCATGGGAATATTTTTGCTAAACCCTAAGGAAACTATGCAAGTTTAATTGGAAATAGTTCTAACACAATCTATACCCAACATCTTAGTTCTGTAAAGGTGCATAAATGGGCAGTAGAAAATGAACTTGTGCACACAAGCCAAAGAAGTACGGAGTAGAAGTTATGCTTCAATAATGAACATGCTTCTTTTGTTATGGGCTTTTTCCAGGACACTTGATTTTATGTAATATTTCACATGCCAGCGTGGCAGTACTTCTCCAACCCAGAATACCTGTGATGACTGTGTGATGCCTTTGCTCACACAGAGAATCTTCATGTTAAGCACATGCGATGACATGCAACCAAAACAAGAGGAGCTAAAGCCGCTTTTGTGAAAGTTTACTGAAACAAAATACATCAGCTTAATCAGGCCTGCTTCTGGCTATGTATGAACATGACATGCCAATTACATAAAGTTCCAGCTCAGCTAAGACTCCTGCTGACTAATTCAGTGTTGATTGTTTTCCGCTACATGGCTTTGAGTGCTTGTTAAGGCTAAAAAAAAAAAGGGAGAGGGGCAACAATTGTAGGAATTCTTTGCTTCCATCAAACTGTCTTATGATTGCCAGCAATTAGTTAAGCTCCTTGGCAGTAAAATGACAAGATGGGACTTGACCAAATACAATGTGTGGAGCACATAGGCATCTGCCCCAGCTGAAAGACATTACAATGTTTGTTAACCTTAAGGGTCATTCCTGATTCACTTCTGCAGACAGAAAACAAGATTTATATAACACAGATCAATACAGCCCTAAGACTTTCGCCATTGAGGATGCTAGATTGAGGCACTTCTCTTTATCAGTTTACCATGACACTAATGTATTTTGCCTGTTTTGCCTGGGCAGTGATGAATCTGTTGGCAAGAGAAAACAAATAAGTTCTGTTGTTGAGAGACATGTTGTCTATGATTTGTCTCAGCAGACATGCCAACTTGCTGGCCAATTCATTTCCTATTTAATTTAAGTGGCATATCTGTCTTCCCCTTTCTGGTATGTCTTTTGTCTGCTGCGCGCCCATACTGGCACGGCGAGAGGCGCCTGCAGTAGATCTTTTCAGGTAAGACTGATACAAGCAAGGCTGAAGCAAAGTAAAGAATCAGAATCCCTGATGTTTAATACAGGATTTTTTGGTAAATGGTCCTTTTCTCTCTATTTGCAGTCTGAGGCAATCACCAATCACTTTAATCATCTGTTTCAGACAGATCATAGTGATTTGTTTTGCATACTCATAACCCAATGCCCTTTGAAAATATGCCCTGTAATGTGCTGTACTGATGTGTGGTTTACGATGCAGCAAAAGTTAACAATTCTTTTTCTACTTGCCAGAGCAACTTTTTAAAAGTGTTATTTGCTTGGAGGATAAAATGTGCATTTAGGTCCCAGTGCAGCCTTTACTGGGCAGAGAGGTGCTGGGTGTTTTAGGACTGCAAAATGAAGCCTGTTAGTAGTGTGAACAAATGTTATTTACACCAAAAAGTCCTTTCTCTTGCTTCAGAATGAAAAATGCAATTCTGAAGCTGTTATTCCCTGTCTGCCCCAGGTTTGTCATTCCTTCATTGAAGCAATTAGTTTTACAGGCAGCTGATAGTTTCTGGATGTAAGACCACATATAAGTTATATATAAAAAGAATGTATCTTCTTACAAAACCTACTAAAGCAAATGTATGTTGAATGAGCATTTCCCTGGAGAGGCCCTACATCTGGAGGGGTAAGAGCTTGTATCACAGAGAGCCTTCTCAGCTGAATCCCCTTCAGCCCTGGAATTTTCTTGCCCAGTTTGTTAACCTCTAGGGCAGGGTGCAGAGCCCATGTGCTTGTTCAGGGCCAGATCCTGCCACTCCTATTTATTTTGAGTGGTAGCATGCTCCAAAAGCAGTTAGATCAACTCCAATGGGACCATATGGTTCTACTCAATGCAAAGAATGGTGGCAGAATCAGGGCCTTGGACTTTTTCCAAAAACGCATTAGATATAACAGATAGGCATTTTGTTTTGAGAACAATAATCTTATAACTCCATACTTGTTATTGTTGTGATAATAGATTTTAGTATGCTGCATTCCACAGGCAACATGACCTTTTTGATTCGGGAGACTATGGCTGTGGGCACAAGTTATCATAAACTGAATTATAAAACAAATAGAATATTTGAAATGCTAAAAGAGGGAGAGAAAAGGTACTCTTCAAATGGTTCAAGCCTGAAAACTTTTGCTATCAGGTTTAATACACACTACCAAGTAAAGCCTTATCTACACCAGCGTATCCATCTGCCACTGTGCTACTGCAAGTTTCTAGTTTCTACAAGACCACACCCTAAATTAAGAAAAAGCTCACCAAGGACAGGAAAGCAGCGTTAACATAGAACCATCAAACAGGACCACCATTTAGCGAGGACAGAATTCAAGCACTGGAATAGTTAACATAAACCACACTTCTCAAATGTGCCAGCTAAATCTCTGTGGCAGAACACATTAATTATAGCAGTCAGTTTACCTTTATCCTTCACAACATTTCTGATTAAAATTTCACACATTACAATGATATGTGTCTTTTCTACAAGCTATGAAATTTACTCAACGTCAATAAGTTCTTATTTTGTTATTGAAAGAGTTGATGTATGTATAAAAAAAAATTGACTTTTGATCTCTGACAATGAAATCAAAAACTTAACTTCTGTTTTGGATATAGTCATGCTACCTGCATGTATTATGTGCCTGTGCAAAGCAGTCATTAGTAGCACTGGATAAAAAGGACTAAAAAAATCCCTAACTTTGCTGCCAATAGAGGGTATGTGGTTTCAAATTTTATATTTGCTAAGCTTAATTAAGCCATAGATTATGTTTTGAAAGGTATGTTCAATTAACTGAATCCCTCATGAGGAATTACATACAGGAAGAGATAATCACAACATTTATCTGGTTTACAAATGTATATGCTTAGGTTAAAAATGCTCTGGATTTTTATTCCATAGAGATATAAAGATTGATAGAAAAATAATGTAAACCAATAATTGCAAATACTTACACATTAATGTGTATAAAAATTTCCAATTATATTCATTATTAAGCATATAAAACTATTTTTATTGGTAGATAATTACTGATGAAAATCTCTTATTTAAAATTTTATTTGCATCTAATTCAGGAATTCATATTTTAAATAAAAGTTGCATGTTTACAACAAGGAGATCCAGCAAGGCATGTAAAGTATCTAAATCACCCTGCAGAAATGTACCCCTGTGGAAAGAGAATGCGTAGAGTGTAGGCCCAACCTAAACCTTTATAATTAAAGCATAAGCATACTTGAATTTTGTTCATGTGTATTTTCCAAGCCAGCTGGATAAACCTAAAAATACATTAAGCCTATATAAAGGCAAATACGTGCTGTAATATCCTGGTAATCTCCTGCATCGTCATATACACGTCGAAAATGACTGTGTAATTCCTTGAATAATAAGGAAAGTAAAAATAGAAAGTTTGACAAGGGAGCAAAATTGTGTACTGTCAAAACAAGTGTCTCGACTTTGCCCACACATATATTTTTTGTTAATATCCTTGCTTTCAAAGTGGCATTTATTTGGTTGGGCAGCACCACTCTTCCCAGATAATGAATTGACTATTTTGATTTCACTAAGAATAGTTTTGACTGTGAACATTTTTTTTTGCTTAGAACATTGTTCATTGGCGTAAATGGGATCTGATAGCCAAGGCAGGCTCTCGGCTTGGCAACAGGCCACTGGCTTGACTGTTGGAAGGATATAACAAAATGTTACAGAAGTAGTCCAGTAGAGAGAAATTCCTCCTCTGTCAGTGGCAACGTCCAAGCAGTGACTCCGAGTGCCCACATCGGGCATTTCCCTCCCTCGCTGCTGCCTGGGGAGGGATGGGAGAAACCGAGCTGAGGTTGTGCTCCTCTCTGGAGGACACCTCTAGAGAAGTGATAGCTGTTTTGACGTGGGGCTCGGGACATGTCACCAGAACTGCTGAAGGGGAAGATGGTACCTACCACACAAAGCTTAAAAATGCAGTGATTGAAGAACCCTCCAAGGACATGGAATTTTTAGGTTGCAGAGCCTTGTTGGGATGAGAGTGTCTAAGACCACACGTGAGCATACTTCAGTTTGAATGTCTACACTACTGCATTACAGGCAAGGCTGAACCTGGACGACTGTCTAGCCTAGTGCTGTACCTAGGCCACTGCATAATACAAAATTTAAGAGTTACAAGACAAAAGAAGTAACAGAACAAGCTTGAGTTCCTAACATTGTGTAAAGGCAGCTTGGGGATGCAAAAGAATCATGTTCTGCTCAGAGACTGATGATTACAGTTTCCATTGAGTTTCCTGGTCTGCAAAGTGAGGAAATAAGGGCTGAACCTTTGCTAGAAGAGCTGGAGGATGCCCTGGTCTAGTAATTACCAATATAGCAACTCCATTTCAGTCTCATGGGCAGCCAGAGTGCTATTCCAGCTGATAAATAAACAAGGTAACTCTTAGCCTTGCTGAAAGGTAAAAGTTATTGTCTTCTGTTTTACTGTTGTCTGCACCCACTGATTGCTTTCAAGAAAATGCTCAGGTTTTTGAAAGTGCTTTAAGACTTTTTCATTTATAATGAGCTGAAGGAGGCCAATGGGATGAACTTTCTTGTTCAAAGGATTCTTACATAAAAATAGTTTAGATAGAGCTCTTCATTCAGATCCTCTGGGAATAACATGTCCAGAGTAAATACCCAAAAGGCCTCCCTTCTACTAAGTTCACAGTCTGTATTACCCTCTCTCCATAAAGCATTGGTTTTCTAAATGCTTATGAGTTTCAGATTAGAAATTTCATACTGCAAATTAATAAAGAGTTTAGCTATAGGGCAATCTCTGTCTCCCCATCTAATGAAGCTCAGCCAGCTGAATAAGTTGCTTTTAAATTTTAGTAGATTAACCAATGCATGTTAAAACCTGTGCTTATGTGAACCTATAAATAACAGTACTAGAGGAAGACATAATGAAACTTGGCCATATCAGCCCACAAAATCAAGATGAGCACTTCTTTTTGGTCTCCTCACAATAAGAAAGGATTTTCTGATAGGGAAATGAAGTCATAGCATCACAACTCTGCCTGGTGGATGTTGTCGTAACATGTAAGAGTGCGTTCCATGAAGAGATCAAAATTTCATACAACAAGATTGGATTTTATTATGATAATACTTTTGCCACAGTAAGTATCTCTGTACATTCCCAAAACTGACCCTGTGAGTCTGAATAGGTTGGAGATAGACTGAACTAATTTGAAAGATGAATATAGAATTTCATTTCCCAGCAAGTGCTACTCTTCCCAAATTACTTGAGTGCATTACATAACCCATTGAAAAAATAGTTATAAGCATTAACTGCTATTCTGCACAGCATGACGCTATTCAGGCTTTCAAGACCTATTTCTACTTAGCACCAACCCATACGTTTTCAAGATACAAAAAACATTGGCCAGGTTTTTTAAAGTATTCATAGTCTTTGTGAACATATAAAGCCCTGAGTGAACATTTGGAGCTCCAATGTAACGGGTTGTTTTAGGGACTCCCCCTGATGCCTCTCTCCAGGAAGGATTCTCCTCCTGAGACCCCTTCAGCCTTGCTGGAGCCTCTGCCACGTACCAGGGAGCCAGAGCAGAAATCAAAACTGCCACTATGTTCATGTTGCAAATACCATTTATATTTACCTTTTCTCAGAATGCATGTGTGTGTTTTTCCAAGAAGAAAAGATGATCATGAAATAGAGGTGTGAAAATTTAGATAGCAGCTAATTAGTTTTAGTAAGACTCTTACAGAGCATAATGGATTTTCAGCTTTCTCTATTCTTTATCCTCTGACTTAAGGCAATTATTTAACAGTGCTGGTGGAACAAGTTATTGTTCCCAATTTCACAACATAAACTGCACGCTTAAGCCCACACCAATTAATTGAATTTATATGAAAATGTTTATTCAATTTCAATTGGATTGAGCTATATTGTGGCCAGTATTGAATAACTTTAGTGGCTTCTCAGTTTCATTGTTTTATTACAAACGGGGTATATATTGCTGTATTATTTCCCCCACTTAAAAAAAGGAAAACGTGCCTCATGCTGCAGATAGCTTATAATCAACTTCCAAGGCCAGATTGATTTGGTTTAATGCAGGTGATACTGCAGGGGAATGTGGAAGTAATATCCAGTATCCTCCACACTGGGTTAAGCTGGAGAGTGGAGGAACAGCCCCTGAAATTTCCATCCCACTGAAGAATGGCTCTTGCTGCAGCTCAGTGGCTACAGCTGCAGCAATGCCCCTTTTCCTATTTATGCTGATCAGTGGATCCATGCAAAGGCTTCTCCCCTGGGGCCTCCCTGCGTTGCTCCTATCTTCTGCCTCCCCGCACAGGGTTGCTCTGGCAATGGTACTTGAAGTGTACTTGCAGCATCTGCCTAAATGTTATAAGGAAAGTCTTATTGTAATCTGGGAAAACCTGGCGCAGGAAGGAAGTTTCTGCAGATGTAATACGCAGGGGTTTTGGCATAGGTGCTAGGGTGGATCATGGCATAATGAATAATAGGACTCCAACTGGCAAAGCCTTTATCTCCAAAGAATAAAATTCCCTAACACAATTGTGTGTTCTGCAAAAGAATTTTTTTACTCTTCATTTGAACTTGGAATATTGCAGCATGTTCTACTCTTCTTCAGCTAGTAAAAAATCAAGATCCACCCTTCTTAACTCGTCCTCAAAGCTCTCACTTTTATGGGAAAGAGATCCATTGCAATCTGTTATGCTGATTAGATTTACTGTCAAGGCTACTACAAGGCACAATTGTTTGTTTGTTTGTTCTTTTAGTGTAAACATGTTAGCTCTGTTTCTTATTAAGGATTCCCAGAAAAACCCTTTCTAAAACTCTGTTCCCAAGTGTTTGCCAAATTTGAACCATCTGAGGTGCATTTTGCTATGACAACATCTCAGATGATTCAGATGTTCCAAGAATATGGTTAGTTAAAAAAGAAAAGAAAAAAAAAAAAAAAGAACAAAAATACTGGTGAAATCTGGCAAACGCCTTTCCTAGCAGATCCGTCGGGCTTGGATTTTAGAAAAGCAACTTGAAATTTGGCAGGGAGGCAGCCTTTCATGTCCCTGTCAAAATCTGGCCGTGCTGCAAGCTTTGCAGAGTTGCAGTTGCCCAGGATGAGAGACTTCTTCCATTTTAGCTGCTAAAAGTCCTGGAGGGTCCCGTCGCATCGCACACACTTTCTGTGTGTGACCAGGTCCTGCCCATGTGGTCCGTGCAGCCTGCGGCCACCCGCGGCTACCGGAGCAAAGCTGGATCCTCCTTGGGAAGGCAGTTCCCAGCGTGGGGAGCTGGCTGGGGGCGCAGGAGCTGACAGCAATGAGCCTGTCAACGCTGTGTTCACGCACCATGACATGCATTACTGAGTAGCACCCGGGCAGCATGGAGGAAGCTATCTAATTAAAATTCAAAGGTAACAAAGCCAAACCAAGGAAGGAAATAACGCATGAGACTGGGACAAGGAATCTGGTGAAACTGGAAGTGACTGGGCAAGGAAATTATGTTCTCTGTTGGTGATTTAGATTTAATTAGCTGATTCCCCCCCCTCCAATTCCAATTCCCAGCACCTCCTGTCAGTTATAAAAACAAGTCCATTTGGTTCATTAAAAATGTGTGTTCCTGTACATTGAGGCATTTGGGAGTTCTTAGAATAAAAGAGCATGGAGAATATTTTGAATTTTTAATAATGGGATCCCTTTCAATATGTACAGTGATGGACTAAAATTGTTCTAAAGTTGAAATTAAATGAGAAGGCAGGGGGGCTATGATTTGTAGCTTACTTAAGTACCGTTGCACTTCTGGTTGGATATTACTTAAGAAAGACCTTTCAGTTACTACAGTGCTTCAGAAATTTTGAATTTTATTTACCAATTTAGTGCAAGGCATGAATTGCTTTTATCTCTGAGAGGAGTTTCTGTTTCTTCTATCAACACAGAGATTCCTGCCTTTGAGGAATAACAAAAGGAGCTTTTAATTTTCTAGGGGTAGCTCTGCAAAACTCCTGGGTTTTGCTTCTCAAACAGAAAAAAAAACCACCTTAAAATGCCACATATTTTAGTAAGTTTAAAAATCATGGTACAGCACGTCATTCAGATTCACTAACTTCAGCATGATTTAACAGTGCTTGAATAACATGAATTTCACTTCAACTTAATTAAACAGAGGCATAAGCATTTCAGGAATGATTTTGATTCAGTCTGGACACTTGAAGCCTCATTGTAATCTTACACACAAATGAGCATGCAAAATGTCACTTGAAAAGCAGAGATTTAAATACCGAAGTTGTAGAGGCAATTATCCATTTGTGTACATCACTGTTGCGTTTAAGAATACAAAATATTTGTGTGTATCCACTGGAGACCCATTGGGAGAAAAGGGCTCTTCAAAGTAATTCTCAAGCCATTATTTAAATACAGAACAATGAATTTAAAACTCAGGATTATGAAGTGTTGGTAGCAGAAAATTGACACTTTCTCTTTTTATTAATTAAATAGGACAATGGGAATCTGAAAATCTGAGGGCAACATTGCTTGTATGTGTACCTGATTTTTAAACTTATTCAGTTTGAAATTAAATGAAAAAAAATGGTGTGAGATAATATTCAGAATTACATTGTGAAGAAATTTTCATGATAGGATTTTCTCTGCTTATGATGGCTCTTTGGATCCATTTTACCCCTGCCATTAATGCAGCTAGCAGTGATAAAAATGGAAAATGTTTCCGTTATAAATTGTGCAATGGAGTTATTTTTGCAGACGCAGTCCCTCCAGCCACACTTTCAGCCCCACCTGGGGAAGATGTGTCATGATAGGGCCGGGACAGTGACAAACTCAGTTATGTTGAAGACATTTGAAAATTACACTGGCTTTTCTGACGTATTGCCATGTAGCACTGCTTCTGTTATCTGGACCAGAAATATTTTATTTCACTAGATCCCAATCTTGTAAGACAGCCCTGTCATTTTAATTTGTCACTCTTTGTGCGCTGCATCGCACGGGAGTCTCATCTCCCTAGCCAAGCGCCATAGGCTACTGCTCGGAAGAGAAACCTGTCACAGGGGATAGCAAAGGTAAACACCACAAAACAGAAAGTTTATGGCTGAAATCACCACCCAGGGCTCCATTCCTGCAGGCTTAGCAGGTGGTATAATCACCCACAGCTGAATTGGAAAGATCCATAATTTCAGCTTTGATAGGTATGCACGCATCCTTCCCACCACTCCCTGCCTCCACCGCGGTCCCTGTGCGGCAGTGTCACTCACAGGGTAGCAGGAGAGGACAAGGAATGAAATGAAAGAATCGTTGGTAGGAACAGAAGTTGATTGACATGAGGCTGGAGCCTGAAAAAAGCTCTAGGAACTCTGTAGTAGAGTTGACAGTGAAAGAAAGTCTGGAGAAAAAGAAAACATAAGACTAAGGACGATCAAACATCACCAAAGCAACCCAGTGATCCTAGATCACTGGTGCCAGCAGTTCCAAGCCTTTCTCCAAAGGTGGCACCGACTGCACAAAGCAAACAACCGTGGGTCTGTCAGGCTTTTTTGCATCACTCTTTAAAAAGAGTACGACAAATCTTCCTTGCAAAGTGTGAGAGAGTCAAAGGGACTGAAGACAGCATAGCTTCATAGTGTGTTTACTTAAGCACTGAGATGGTGTAGCACAGTTCTGCCTTCCCTGATGCGGATTTTTGGCTTACCCTTTGGTCCACCCCCACTGAAGCAATTAATCAAAGTAAATGAGGCAGCAAACATCTGATACTAGCTGACTTCAGACCGCAGCACATTAACTGTCTTCAGGAATTTCATTTACCACACTGTGCAGAACACACTGGGCTGTACTCCAATATCTTTGCTCCTGAACAGTATTTTGAAGTATGTGTTATTGGTAAAGTACTGACTAGAATAAGGGAACAGATGATTAGTTTTATTGGTTGTGATTTGTGGAATCTCTGTATACCTCTGTGTATTCCTATACATGCAGCTGTAAAGAAACCAAGGGTGGTGTTACCAACTACCAGCCGTACCAAGCCTTCCTTTACATTTTTGTGATAGGAGGGAAGGCCCTCATGTAAACAGTCATACAAAGAATCAGAGAGAAAACATCTCAAACCTAAGGATTAGTAAGTCCTTTATGGTAAAAATGGGGAATTTATTGTAAACCTCCCCAGCTTACATTGGGGATACAAAACCAGGCATAGTCCAACAGATGAAACACAGCAGCTTATCAAAGGCAATAGGTAACACAGTTTTGGAAAGACAAAATTTACTGGGGAAAATAAGTTTTATTTAGTAGACTCACCAAACAATAGAAATAGGATTTTCTTTAAATAATGTAGAAGAACTATACTGGGTTTGCACAACCATTTACTTCTGGCTTTGATTTGACTAAAACGCTTCATTACTAAAGTGTGCAGGTGGAGTTGCTGCCTACCTGTCATTCCATCACCTTTTTTTGTTAGTCAGAGCAATGTAAGCAGAGGATAGTTGCAAAGTGTTCACACCTACACTAGTTTTTTCTTGCCCATTCTCAGGTGGTTTGGATTTATTGGAAGCCCATCCCAGAAAACAAAAGGAAAAAAGAAAAAACCAAACCAAAACAAAAAAGAAACAAAAGAGATAAAGACATCAAATAAACTAGTCTTTGTTTCTTCAAAACCAATCCCTTGATTTTTGCTATAAGCTTTGTCATCCAAAAGAGCCTTCAAATCCCTAGAGCAGCTAATAAGACCTACCTGCTAATATGACTCAAACGTAATTAAAGAGCCCTTCTATGCAAGGTTTAAGTGTCTGGTATAAGAATGACTCAACAGTGTCTTTATGCAGATTCCTAGGATCACTGTCCTTTTACAGCATGTTATAATTGAAAAGTTTCTGAGATTGTCTGACTGTTTGGGAGTTTTCAGTATCAATGCAATGAAGTAATTCGGCAAATTTTGCAGACATTATTCTAAGCATAAGGAAAGGCACGAAAATGACGTCAAGAACAGGCAGAAGACAGGTTTGGATAGGGTGTAAGTAGATGGGGAAGTGAGACTGCAGCTCCTGTCGTAGAAATGGAGGAACAGAAGCAAATAGTTTTAGTGATTTCATCAAGGTGACAAACAAAGTCACTGGCAGAATGAAGATTTGTAGCTGAGGTGTTACAAGCTGGAATGACACACACAGCCAGGGGGAATTTGGCATGAAATGTCATTTCATTTCAATAGGGTTTGGCTAATTAATTGCCCCTTAATGCCTTTGAAAATGTTCCCCCTAGTGCTCGAAGGTTCAGACTACGCCTTCCTCTGATTTACTTTGCTTTTTGATAATGAGAGCAAGATGTAACAGAAAGAATTAAACCACGTTCTCCTCTCAAAAAGGGCTGCTGAATCCCAACTCCCTCTCCAGCAGATCTCACCCTTCTCCCATGACGTGGCTGGAGGCATGCTGTGCTCCCGGCAGCATCCTGGGTAGGGCTGGCTGGATCTGACACAGCCAGACGGGGTCAGACTCCAGATAGAAATATCCCTACCAGAGGTATCATAACTTCTATACTGGAAAGAAATCAAAAGAAATGCCCCATTTTTCAGGTCTGTTCCCCCTACCCAAATGCCTGTTTGAAAAGCAGACCAAGAGTTGTCCTGAGCACCTTGTGGGCTTCCATCTGTGTTTGCATCTCCTACACTTCGTGCTCTGTAATTATTCTGCTAGGGGTGCTGATTTTTTGCAGCTGAGAGCTATATTGTATAAATATAATACGCATGTTAAAATATTAAATGATTAACTGTTTGTTTGCACACCTATGAAACACTGTAACAGGATTAGGCTGGATCCCTAAAGAGTCATTAACTTGCATTATACTGAAGTATTTATTATTGTGGCATATGTAATGGATAATATTTGTTTACACTTTTAATTACTCACATTTTCAGCCAAGAAAATCTCCAAGGATAATGTCTCATTTACAAGTGTCCTGGCAAAAGATAACACAATGTAATCACACATTACCAACAATTCCATGACAACCATGCAATGGCTTAAATATGAATTTCAAGTAAAGACATAATTATGGTAAACTATAAAAAAAACCAGCAACCAACCACATGATACTGTGTATCTGTGTATAAAAACCTGCAAAACGGAAATGAAGGAAACTTTTCTCCAGCTGCTGTGGATTTTGAGCTTGTTCCACAGACCAGCAAAGTCAAGAGAAAAAATACCATTTTCATCTACAGTCTCTAAGCTGATGCCACAAATAATGCAGCAAGTAAGTGGCAATTTGCACCTTCTGAATTTCTCAATACATTGAGTCCTATGATTAGGACAGGGAAACCCTTTTTCTCCCAGAAAGTGAATAAATAAATAAAAGTAGCTTAAACTTAAGTAACGGAAATGTTTCACTGTTGCAAGGTTTCTTCATCAGAAAAGTTTGCAGTATACTCTGCTTGGACATGACTAAGGCAAAAAAAAAAAAAAAAAAGTAAAGGATAGCACAAAAGATGTTATTTTCAAAATGAATTTAAGAACCTTGTAAAAGTTTGTTCTCTTCGGACTGTATTTTTGTTTCACTCTGTTGCTTGCATTAACATAAAATAAAAATACAAATCTTTCATCTGGAGGGGCAGATAAACCAGTCATTTTTCTTTTTAGGTAGATAACATTTTTTCTTCCTGTGGCATAATGTACCTTGATTTTAATCTGGACTACCAAAACCAGTTATTTAACATTTTTATAATGTATTTTTGATCTTTACATAAGAAAGTGGGCCCACACAACTAAAACATCTTTACAGGTAACCCTCTCTTCTTTAGCTGATTGCAGTTATTGAAAGAAAACAGCCAAACAGAACAAAACACAAAGTGTGCCTATCACCATTTGAATAAAAAGATCTGTGCACTAAGTTCATTATCATAGTTGCTGCAATGGAAGGAATGTGTGCCATGCTACTTAATATCTTTGAAATCATAGTCATGTCTTAAGAAGGGTGTGTAATTCTCTTATTAATTAATTGTAACAGAGTTTAGTTTGCCCACTGAGAGGAGCATAAACCTTTTAATTGTTATATTTTAGAAGCCTCTGAGTCCCCAGCCAGCGGTAACCATTTGATGTGTATCGTGTCAAATGCAATGCTTCAGAATTAGTTTGATTAAAAATGCATAAAGTTAATGAATTGTCAAAAAACCCAGTGTTCCTTAGAAGGCACAGTTTTAAAAAAATGTCTATTTTAATCTTCGTAATATAACTGTCTCTGGTATTTCTGTCATTTGGTAATGCTTCCAGACACATTCATGGTGGTCATCTTTGATCATATAAATTCAAGAGATTCCAAGGCTTTTTCTATTTGCATAAAAAACAAAGAAAGCATTGTCAGAAATCCCCAAATATGCATTTTGAATCAAGTTTCACCTAAATGCTACACAAAGACTCAGTGTCTCGATGCTAATTTATTGAAAACGCCTTGGCCTTTAGGAATTTCCCATTGGCACTTAGTAGAGCTGAACTCAAAGTGGCAATGGCAAAAAGCAGCCATCGAAACTGTGTTCATGCTGACATCTAAGCCCTAGTGCTCAAATTATGAGTGCCCTGAAACAAAATACTGTAGAAGGAAAAACAAAACATAAAAAGTGCTTTAGGTGCCAAGATTTTGCTTAAATGGGGTGGAGGGGAAAATAAGTTTGGGTTGTTTTTTAGTGAAATCTAATGTGCTAAAGACTTAGCACAGAGAAAGAATGTAACGCAAGAAGTAAAAGGTTTGCTGTTTAATGCACAGCTTTGAAGTCAGTGTTTTATATCTATAATTTCTGCATATCCATAACCATATTTAGATTTCGACATATGGTCTGTAAATAACATATGTAAGCCGGATCGTTGAGTGAGATGATTTTTTTTTCCTGCCGAATGTACGTGTTTATTTTATGAGCAGAGACGTGAAAAGTTCATTCATGTCAAAATGTGTTGCTAAGTATAAACATGCTGCTTCACTTTAGGCAGGATCAGGAAAGACCCTGGGTGTGTAATCTGTGAATTGACTCTATGCTGATGTTGCCCAGGTTTTGTATTACTAAACTATGGTTCACAACAACAACAAAAATTTAACCTTTAAATAGAGGCACCAAAATAATTTAAAACAGATTGGAGGGTTTAAAGGGCTCCGAGAATAAGCAGCTCATATTTCAGTTCCTCCCCTCTAGGGCCTACCTATTTGGTGTTCAGAGTTCATCTCATATTGCAGCTGCTTATGTTCACATTTTCTGCGGTGTGTGGATGAAATGTCCAAGGAAAAGAAAACAACAACAAAAAGTAAAATACACAACATTAAAAATATCTTCCCTAAACTAATGGCTTGGCTGTTATTGGGCAGGGAACAGGACAAATCACCCAGAGGCTTTTAAGTAAGAGCAGGGGGAAGAAACAAACAAAGAATGGTGAGAAAGTGCAGAGATTTTAAAGGGACTTTCAGTTTCGGGGGACATTTTTTATTCAAAGTGCGTTCAGGTTATAGAGCATTTTTTTTTTTTTTGTTCTTTTATTAAAAATTTCTTTGTAATTCATTTGGACTTCCTTGCCACTGGGCACAGACAGATAGCAACAACAAACAATTATACTGTGTATTTATCACTTTATTCTGTTTTACAGTGTATCTCTGATTATGGAAACAATACATTTTTTGCACCTTTCCTTGGTTACTATTTGTCAAGAGTAGCCTTTATAAACAATATATTTTCCCATTTTAATAAAAGGCTAGAGCTGCACTAAGTGCGTAGGTTGGGATTTGAAATAAAACCCCATCAGACTGCTAGACTAAGGTTACAAGTCCTCCATTTACACCACACGATCTTATGAGCTAGAAAGCCTTCCACCTATTACATTTTCTAGCCCTACTATTCAAATGTAACAGCCATATACCTATTTAATTAATGAGCTAATTTCAGTCTTTTCACTAGAATATATTGTCCTGCATGTGTGGTCCTGCAACCAAAGTGATTGCTGTAGCAAACAGTCCACTCACACCAAACGTTGTGTTCTAAATATCCAGGCTCTGAGGACATTTTCTTCCTTACATATAAGCTATTCCATTTTTCTTTAGCCTGTACTTATGCATATGTAAAGGTATTATTACGGAGGGCCCAACATCCTTTGATGACTGAGGAAAATCTAGGTCCTTTGAAGTCTATGTGAATTCTGCCTTCAGCTACGGTGGGGGGAATTTCACCCCATCTGCCTAAGTCTCCCTAAGTAATTCACGTGACTTGGTCCAAACTAGGTGAGTACTGTGTTCGCCAGTGAATGGTAAACTTACTGGTTGCTATAACTAGATCCAGTTGTAAAACCAGCAAGGAGATAGCAGATATGGTAGATATCTTCTCAGACATGGTCCTTTCCTCAAGTCTGCCTACAGCCCTCTGTATTTCCCTTCTGTTGTACCTCCCTACACTCTTCTCGCAGCAGGGGAAAATTCATGTTATTTGGGGCAGTGATCCTTGTGGCTCCTTTCAAGGCTATCCCAGCCAGCCATGGCTGTTATTCCTGGCGTGCTCAGAACCAGTCCTGTGGATTTGACCGAGATAATACTGAGGACTCGCTTTCCTTTGCAACTCTCACTCTCCTTTCTTCAGAAATCTGTTCCTTCTGACTTGTATTAATAGATTGAAACATATAGGCCAGGACAACTAATCTACTGTAGTAATTTTTTAATTAATAATTAGATATAGCTTGTTCTCTCAAGAACAAAGTATTTCCATTATGAAAAAAATCTTTATTCTAGAATAAAAGCTACAATATCATGAATCATGTTCTGAACCATCACTTAAGCAATTGACTAAAATCAGGTGTTTAACAGAGTAAACCAACAAAGCAAAAGTATCCTTATGCAGCGTGTCACTGGAAAGGGGGTACAAATTCCCACAAACAAAGCCAGGTTTCTACCCCAGCTGTTCCAGCTCCTGCTCCAGGGCCAGGTATCTCCAGACAAAAGGATCTTGCTTACATATTCCTCTGAAACTTGTATGGAGGATGATTCTCTTCTGTGTGGATAAGGAAGATAAGGAATTTGCCTTAAAAAAAAAAAAAAGTGCTACTAACCTCAGTTGCTCTCTGTTGCACATTGATTTCTTACATGACTGTGTGGTCATATGGAATTTTATGTACTGTGTTTTATTATTTCGTTCCCATATCATGTCTATGCTATTTCAGCTATTAACAACTGACTGCCAGAGTTTCTACCATACAAAACTTGGCTTTGCATCTGACTTCAAATTCAGGACTAGCTTGGGAAGGGTATCATATGACAGTCAGCTAATCCTTTTTCACTTTCACAGTGTTTCTAGATGTCTGGCTGAAGAGTAAAACACTTACGAAAGCAGCTACAGAACTTAGCAATCAAGATACCACTATAGAAGTTTATTCCTGATTTGCAATATCATTTGAAAATGTGGGGGATTAGCATACGTTATATATGGTATATGTTTGTCTCTATTTTCTACATACTTATCTGAAAGGTTAATGAAAATGCAGATGCATTCGTTCCTTTATATGGGTTTACCTTCCATGAGTGCCAGTTTTCAGGCTAATTGATTATGTCAGAAGCTCTATAAATATCAATAGCATATGGAAAGGTTAAGCTGAGGTCTCCACATAACTGGATTCATACTCTTTATTGATGGTACAACCATTATCCAACCATAATGGAAGTGCTTTGAGTGTGAAATAGAGTAGAACGTTAGCTAATTTTCGCCAACGACTGACTGGAGGACTCAAACGGAGTGACTGACTTTTGCAAACTAATGAACAAACATATGATGTATAATGTGTAAACTAAAACTAGAATTAACAAAAATCAAGGATAATGTATGATAAAAGGTACGTCATAATTATTTTTCCAGTTGTAGTTTAGTACTATTTAGGATGCTCTTTAATTTCTTCTAAAAAACCCCAGTAACAGGCTGTGTTAGAATAACACCTTACAGATAAAAGAAGGTAGTTGACAACATGCTTCTCAGCTTTCACTAACAAATATAAAGATACTTTCTTCCCTTAGAAGAATACTAGGAGTCAGTTCTTCCAAAATATAGTTCAATTTTACTACCTTTTCTCAGCGTGTTAACAGCAATTTTCAGAACAGCTTTATTTTTCTCTGTTAGTTTTTTTCCTTCATTACTTCTTTTTGGTGGGATACAGAAGAGTCAATCCAACCCTCAAGTGTCATTTAGCTGGTAGCACTGGGTAGCAAAGAGAAAAGTTTTTTCTGATGAGAGCGGTCTGGTGGCGGTGTGGGAGGGGTGTGCTGGCTTGGCTACTTGCTGTGCAGAAACCTGGGTCAGCTTAAAGTTTGGGCAGTTACTGATGTACATTCTACATGCCATGGAGCAGCTGGGGAGGCATATTCAGGCTGCCACATGGAGTTGTAACCCAATTTTCAGCCCTGCAGCTGGACTGCACTTGCAGCAGTTTGCCCACACCATGCAGTTTGCCCATCACCTCTTGCTAGGTTGATCTGTGTGTCCAGCAGGTTTGGCAGGAGAGCAAGGTCTGTGCCTCGCTGCAGTTAATAAGTTAAAAACCACAGAGTAGTGCTTTGGAAATAAAATCTCTGAAAATGTGCCAAGGATTTCTAACCAGCTGGCAAATACAACTAAAAATCCTGTATATTTCCAACTGAGGAGTTAATATAATGCTTATTTCAGTAAGCGGTTTGGGGCAGTATTTTGGCTGTTCACATTAGAAGTTAAAAGAAATGCTGCTGTCTCGATAGTATGTTTTCTTTGCACAGATGAAATACACAGGAACCAATTACAATTCATTATACTGCATTTTGCTCTAATAATGAGTATGTTTAGGCCTCAGAATACATCTGTGCTTTGCCGTATACGTTTCCCTTAAATGTAGTATATCACAGCAATTAGAAAATACTGCCGCCTTTTTGTTTAGCAAGATCACTAGAAAAAAAATTAGGAGAAAACCAGATATAATCGATTCCATCCTTAACATCTGTTTCTAACTGCATGAAGCTTCATGTGAGTAAAATTCCTGTACCAGTGAAATCGACAGCAAAATTCCTGTTCAGTTTATCCCAATTGATCAGGGTATTCCTTTAGGGGCAGACTTCCCTACCCTCACTCACACACTCCACATGCACGATCTCACCCAAATCGGCATGCAGGAAGATATACTTCACTGTGACCCCTGATTCTCAAAAAACCACTGTGTCATCCAATTGATACAGAGTTTATATCTGTCTTGGAGAGATTGGTTTCTCCTACAATTGAGAAGTCATGAGTGACTTTATGCCAGATTTACTTCTATTATTTGCTAAGTATGGTCCGCAGCAGCCTTTGAACTTCGGCAGCTAACCACAAACGAGGTCACCCTGGTTAGGCTATTTGCATGAGAAGGATAAACTGCTGCATGCAGTCCTGTCCCTAGCCTGGACTGGAGGTGACCCACATCATCCTACCAGCTCTGGTCACACTGTTCAGTGGAAACAGTGGCTGATGGCCCAGTTCCAATAGTGGAAATTCAGGAAAATCGTGATTAAACTTATGGCTACAGATGCTTCCACATTCCTTCTGCCCAAATTTTCATCGATCCTTTACAACTGAAAAGTGGAGAATTTACAGTGGATACACAGGGAAAAAAAAGCTGCCTTTCCTTCTGCTAAGAGTAGGGGAAAAAATCTTTTAGCTTTTGACATGAATCTAATATAATATGCTTGATGATTGTCATCCAGACCAGTTGAAAATGAAAGGTCAAATCCAACTCATTTTAGTCATGTAAAGAACCCTACAAAGTCAGTTTGACTAATGTTCTTCAGGGAGAGAAATTTAGCTTTGGGCATTATCTGCAGTGAAAGAAAGTGTAAAGCTATTGCTTTCTCAGAATTGCAGTTAAGGACACTAAAAAAAGGTTTACAAATGGCTGTGAATTCCTTGAGTTAAAAAAAGTGCTGGAGTTTGACTGAAGTTGCTGAAGAGTACATTAAGACCCAGATTTTCCTGAGGTCCAGCAAAGCCTTAGTCCCAGTAGTAATGCCACGCACTCTCAAGGCAAGTGGTATAGCCCCTTGTAGACTGGTGCTTCATCCACCCTCTAAATGGCAGAAAGTTGCTGCAAAGTACATCTAAGAAACCAGACTACACAAATTATCTCTAAAAATAGCACCATTAATAAAATGCTGTTTTATTAAATGTGCCGCTGTTTTCCATTGAGAAATGTGAAGGTCATGAGAAAAGTCACTGCTTTTTCAGATTTTGAAAATAACATAGAGAGATCGCTATGACATGAATCCCCTGATTTCTGAAAGCATCCCCAAATCCTCGTAAACAGATAATACAATGCCTATGTTATTGTGAGAATGCCTCTGCTTATGAACTGTGCTTAAATAACCTTGTACTACCCCAATTAGATTCACAACATACCTGTATTGCAAAGGGCTGTTTTCTCTCTCAATTAGTTGAAAAGGATTAGACACACTGATAGATAGTACTAAATGCTAATGGGCCAGATCCTAAAACCCTTACACTGTTTTCATGCTGTCATTCTGCAGGCATTGATTTCACTGGAGTGCTGAGGAAAACCCGAATATGAACATCAGTATGCAGCTCAATATTTTATGGGTTTTCTTGTCTTGGCTTTTAAAAATATTCTCCCTCTGCTATTCTTTAGCCAGAAGAGCAAAAAGAGCTAGTTCCAGCCCTGACTTCAAAAAAAGTCTGAGTGACAGTACAGAGGCTTGAGGAAATACAAGTTTATATGTGGGCTTTTTTATCATCTCTAATGGCAAAATTAAAATTAGTTCCCAATTAAAAGAGAAAAGCACAAGTACAATCTGAGAACAGCAGATAAAGGGTGGCATGAAGGGAAGATTATTAAGCAGCATAGTATAACAGGACCCCAGGTGCAGAAGGGCCTCATTATACTCACATTCTTGTGCTGCAACATACGGACGTACAGTAAACCAAAAAAAAAAAAAATATTCCAAAGGACAGTTTTACACAGTGGCTACACTTGAGATGAGTACATGTTTTTTGAAGACAGACCATAACAACTTGGTTTTTACTTCCAAAATACAGTGGCACATTAATTGCTTGATCAGCCAAATGAAACTAAATGTAATTAAGACTAGTGTGGGGTTAATTTGGTCCATAATTATGTTATATAAAGTAAATGAAAATTGTTTCCTTCCTAAATTGCAATTCATTACAATTACAGATATTAAAATAAGATACTATAAAATTACATGAAGCATGTACACATTAATAGCCATTAGTAATAGCTTGATATTTCTATCTAAGCAACAGTTTATTAGAATGCCAAAAGGTTATATTTGACAACTCACATGACTGATTTTTTTCTTCATCCTTTCTGCTCCTCTAGGAAATTTGGTCTTACTGCACACATAACGTATGCCATGTCATATTTAAGCATGTTAAGCATATTAGCTTTAGTTTTAGATTTGCTTTAACAATAATATTTACTGTTCGTTAAAATGCTTTAGGTTGATGGCTGTACCTCTGGAATGAACTGCACCAACCTTACAGCTTCTAGAGGAAGTTGGTGCTGCCTCTTCCAGCACAATAGAGTGCTTTGTTTTGGGCACAAGAAGTTCTTGCTAGTAGACAAACGCAGACTTAGATCCTCTTGCCTTCAATTTAACTTAAGTGTAAATTTAAAGCTAAGCCCATGCTTAATGGTTTTGCTATGCTTTAGTAGCTTTTTACAAGGACTTGAGTATTTTGTAGAATTGGAGCCACTGGTTCTATACACTGAAATCAATGGCAGTGATCATGGTGTGCAGGGTCTGACCTGTACCTCTTTTGAGACGAAATATCCCTAGGTATTTCTACAAAGACTTGCAAACTTCAGGGTATCACATTTTGACCACTCTTATGAATTGATTTCCCACTGTTTTTTTCTCTGAAATTTTTCTTTTGGGGACAGAAAATGTCCAGCAACAACATCTTAATATCAGACACAAAGAGTGGCAAATCAACAGTGTAAAAATCATAGCTTCCATGTGATTTTTGAGCTGGTGATGAATGATGGATGCTAGAAATATATGTGGTATTTTCAGTTCTCATGTACATCAGATAACAAGCTACAGGCACAATACTAATTTTTCATTCACCCAGGATACTCACTGAAATAAGTGGAAAAATAGAAAATACAGAATGAGTATTGTTATTAGGGTCCTGCTTCTTCAACTTCAATATGACTAAATTTAGTGTCAACAATGTGAAGCCTCTAGCTGCATTGCACAGCTGGGTATCATATTTAACCACAAGGATTAGGATGTAGTCCTGTGATTACTGAGCATCCTGAATTTCTGAAGTACTCAGTACATGTAGGCTCAGGATCTTCTTATGATCCTTGAAAATCTATGGGCAAATAAGTTTTATTCAAATGTTCTGCAGTTGTTTTCTTTACATGAAATAGTAAGGCATCCTCTGTTAAAGGAAGAAACCAGTGTCTTAATACATGCCTTTACAATGGTTTTGTACATAGTGCTCCTAAATTTGCAAATTTAAAGTAAAATTTATTTTAAAAATATACTTGGTATATCTTTTCTGTTTGTAGTAACTCAGACTCATGATCTTCAGTTGTTAGAATCATGTTACTGCCAGCAATGGTAAATATATTTGTGTCTTCATCATTAATTCCAGTAATTGAGGATTTCATAAAAGTGGTTTATAAACTGACGATAAAAGATCAGCACCCTACAGTGCTGGCTATACCTGTACAAAACATTAATACGGTCTCATTTAATAAGCTGACCAATAATAACACTAGGTAGAATATCTTAATGATGATATCTTACTTTCAACAGACTAAGAGATATGTCTTGCAATATTTAATTGAGCAAATCTCCCAGTGGCTTCAGTGAAAGTTGTGCTTGATTAAGGACTACAGAATTTCACCTTAATAATATTTTATCATTTATGCATAGAAAAGTAGGGTGATAACAGTTATTAGCATTCCAGGTAAAGTAGCTCATGCAAATTATTCTGCTATTAAATAGTGAGTCACATTGTATTTAATACCCCCAAATAGTTATGTATATTTAACAGGGAAATGACAATAGAAAAAAATGGATTTACTTCAGATGTTGAGCTGCTATGTAAACCAATTATCTATCCTGAGGGAAACAGCTCTGTCTACAACTACTTAGGCTCTAGGGCCTATTACAAATCCTAGAGTGGGCTGTTGTTTCAGTTCTCAAGGGAATCTGCCACGTCACACTGGAAATAGTTGACAATAATTAGAAAGCCTGCTTCTGCCAGTACTGCACACATTTTTAATACCTTTCTAAGTGTTATGGGAGATAATACATAAGGTTTTTAGAATTCCAGTCAGGCTAAGGTGAACCACGGAAAGGACAACTACACAATAGCCCCAAACTGGACTGTGACAGGCTAATTATTGTGGCTTCATTATAAAACCACTTTTTGCATAGGTCACCTGGGAAGTGTAATTAAAAATGCATTATTGGTGTATATTTTTATTGAAGCAATTAAATTAAAAAGCCAAAAAAATAATTATTTGACGAGCAAATAATAATGTTGGTCAACAGTGCTTATCTAAGAAAGAGAGAACATGTTAGTGGTTCATTAACAGTAAATGTGTTAACTGGAATGCCGTTTGAAAAATGAGCCATAGAACAGCTTTTAAATACTCAGATTAAAGGATTTATAATGTCAAGTTTAGCACAGAAATTATAGATAGTATTACATTGCCATGAGTAATAGCACCTTTAATCTGACTTAGTAAAATGATTTACTACACATGGTGTGCTTTTCACAATTAGGCAGCTATAGATCCATCTAATATCGAACATCTGTATCAGCCATGTAGAGGGATATCAACACACATGTGTACGCACCTAGGTGGACATGCTCACATACATGTAGGAATATGTGGAGTCTGTAGAACCATACAGCATTTGCTGCAGAAAAGCCTTTTACCAATTGCTACCTTGACCATGCAGATCTCAGGGAGTCCTCTTTAGCCACTGTTTAGATCTTCCTGCTGGAGCCATGGGTATGGCCTGGAACCATGAGGAGATGTGAGGAGATACCACAGGGAGGTGGTAGGTTCACCAGGCTTGCAGCATAGGTTTTCTGGACAGCAGTGTGTAGATATCCACTGCCTGGCACAGCGTTGATGTGCTTACGCAAGCCATCTGTACAACACGTACATACTAAAGCCAACTCTTTCCAGAAATGCTTGACCGATAGAGCACACACCTGGCAGTTATTTGTCATGGGATGAGATACATCCTGAGCGTATCATGTTGGCTGTGCGGCTCAGACTCTCTACAGGACATGCAGCAGGGTGGATGCTTTTACACTACGCTCAGTTTGCAGGCTCTGAAGTTGTCAGCAGATGCACAAAGGATATATTTGAGACTCTCAGAGACATGTTCAGTCTTTCTTGTACAGAAATCATTTGGCGTTCCTCATCATTGCTCATCACAACTGCACACACAGCTTAGGGTATGCATGTACCAGGGACTTACACACAAGCACTATGACGTTTCTTCTGATAACTCCTAAATTTCTCCTTGCCTTTAGGTTGTCAGTAATATTGTGCTGGCATTGCCAAAGGACTCACAGTCCTCTGAGATCTCTCTCCTGAGGTGAGGATGCTCCATCTGTGGATATTCTTTAGGCTGTTTTCCTCCAAGTTCTTACTCTTATTTTCATCTGTTATTTTATTGTCAAGTCATTCGTAAGACCTTTCTGTAATACTTTATACACAGATTTAATCCTGGATAATTCTCATCATCTGTAAACTTTGCTAACTCACTCCTTACCATTTTCCAGATAATTTATGAATATGTTGAACAAACAGCAGAATCCCAGGAGAGATCTCCAGAGGATTCTGCCAGTAATCATCCTTCTCTGTGAAAATCAACCACTCACTGTTCCCCTTTGTTTCCCTTCTTTTCACCAGTTGTGAATCCTGAGGAATACCTTCCCTTTAGCCCATGACTAATCCTCAAGTTTTTGTTTCTATAAGCATCTTTGGTGAGGGATTTTGTTGAAAGTCTGTTGAAAATCCAGTCACACTGTATCAACTGGCTGTGTTATCCATACACACATAGATGCAATCTAACAACTATAGAAGATTTTGGGGCATGACTGCTGTACAAAAGTTAATCTTGACCCTCTTCCCATATTATTACTGATGTTTTGTTATGGTCTCTACTTGTTTACCTGATGCAGAAATAAATTTCCAGGCCTGCAGTAACTGGAATCGTTTGCACTTTAGTGAAGACCGATGTCACATTAGTCACGTTTTCTTTCTCTGCCTCTGTGGCTGCTTTAAACAAAGGCATCATTACTGTCTGATTTTATGTATGAGTTCTCAGACAGCTTGGGTGAATACCATCTCACCTTGGCAATTTCTTCTTGTCCCCATCAGCTAAAATGTTCTAACATTTTGTCTGTTGTACTGATACCACAATTTGCCAAAATCTCCTAGTTCCTTGCCTCTCCAGATGGGCACTGGTATAAGCCCTCTGACGTGTTTTTAGAGTAAGAAATCCAAACAGGGTTGTTTTGTTTTGATGGATTTGTCTTTGAGTTCTCTTTCTACATTATCTTTGCTCTTTTTCTCCCCCTCCCTCAATTAAACTCTCAGTTTTATTGATTTGATTTGATTTGATTTGATCAGTTTTATTGAGTTGATACAGTAACAGCTTTCCCTTGGCTTGGTAAAACTTGGAGAACTTGGGGGCTGCTGTAGTTTTGGGAATGAATTCCGTGTTTCAGGAGAAGGTTGGTCATTCCTGATCGCAGGCACAGATTTAAGCAGGCCACATTCCTTACTGAAGATATCCTTCCTTATGACCGTGTTAAACTCTTTCTTCAGGTATATTTTATCGCACCCTAAATATTGTCATATTTTCATAATAGAAAAATTTACACACAAGTAAACATCTACGAAAAAGGCCATTCTGCGCTCAGCACTGTAAATATAAATGTATTATGCAGTGACCTTCAAAACAGCGAGGCCTGATCCTCCTCTCAGCGAAGCCGCGGGAGCGAGCCGCCGGCTCGCCTCCTCACAATAGCACCCTGTTACAGCCAGGCGCTGAAGCGTTCTCATCAATAAACAAGAAGTGACTCTTTTGTTACTGCATTTGATTTGAAGACTTTTTCAACAATAACGAAGTATGTCTAATGGTTATATCCTTTCTAATAATAATCTCTTCCAGACATTTCTCCCCCTCTCTCTCTTTCCACGTTATATATGTATGTATGCATGGATGTACGACTGTGCTGAAACCAAAGATAAGTTTCTGCCCTTTTATACAATTTTCATTCCTAACACGAGAGCAGAACTTATGCTCCAATTTGAAAAAATGCCTAAACCTAAAAATGAATTAAACACACATAAAGTTCTGTTACTGGTCAGACCAAAACCCTAAGGGTTGCATTCTGTATTCAATTACACAAGTGTTACTCCCGTTGGAGTTAGGACTGGAGGGCAGAATTCAGCCTGAAATTGTAAACAAGAAAAATCTGAACTGAGCCTGTTCTTTCCTTAGTATGCACTAGTATGTACCAAGATATTGTTGAATATAAGGTCTCTTATTTGGGAAAAAGGGCAAAAAGAAAAAAATCATTGAGCAATTGGGGAAAGATTTCTCCAGGATAGAATTTGCTGTCTAGATGCTTTAGCACGGAAGGGTTTGTTAAAGTGAGGAAACCTGTGTTTTCAGACTCCCAAACTGAGCTTATTTTGACTTATTCCTCTGCACTGTGTCTTCCTCAGCCATGCCTCTCTGCAGCTGCCCCTCCTGTACTGGTCTGCAGTTCCCTCACCCTTTTCTGACACCAAATCCAGACGCACTCCTTCCTTGATACCCACAAGAAGCAGGACAGCAAATGACAATGATTTTCTTGTGCTTGTTTCAAAATCTGAAGGTTGCTTGTGCTTCTCTGATGGAAGTTGTGGGGCTCGTTTTTGAAGTCTTTTTCTTTCTCAGATGACATCCTCTCTCTGCCCTAGCCCAATTATTTAATCTCAGGGACTGCTTTTCTTTTTGGTGAAGGCCTTATCACATTTTTGAGTACTACAGAAATCTGAGCAGAGGGTGGGCACAAAATACAGATGCGGAAGGTTTGCATTTTCACAGAGCACCAAGCTGTGAGTCTGCTCTCTGCATGACTCCACAGCTTGGGAAGCTTCCATGGTTAAACAGTCACATGAGCCAGGCAAGTCTAAATGAGGCACCAACTACTTGGTGTTAGAAAGAGGGTCCGAAACCGGAGGCAGAAGAATGTTACATTTCAAAGAGCTATATGTGTAGCTAAGGTACAATTTAGATAAAGCAGAAATTATATGAAAAACAAAGCCTGAGACAAAGCTGACATTCATTTGGTTGCCACAGAGGATGCTGCACAGACAGTTGCCATTTTAGTGTATGAGTGGTCTTCCTGTCTTGTAGAATGGAGCCATTGTCGGCAGTGGCCGTCCCTTGCGGCTGGGCAAAGGGCAGCATGGGGGTGCGAGCCACCAAAAGGCAGCGCTGTGCAGGACGGGGGCTTGCTGGAGAAGGCTGTGCAAAGCACCTACTCCATGCTGCTGCTGAAGAGTCAGCACTTCAGGGGAAGTTTCTTGTGAGTTGTGGCATAATGTATTTTTCCATCTTTTTCATCTCACATGTGAACAGACCTAGCTGGTATATGATTCTCCAAAAAAGAATCTTATCTGAAGCTTAGTAGGGATATTAACAATGTTTGAGTGTGTTCACAAAAATCATTATTTCAGTTTGTCTGCTTGTACATTTGGAGCCACAGCACAATTTAATGTTGCTGGTTTTAAAAGCTGGCTCTGGTTGAACTGAGATGCCCGATGGTCACCACTGTCTCCCATGACAGAAGCTTGGGAGACTTTGCAGCGTGATATACTGCCTGGTTTACTTGGGCTTAGGATTCCTCACAGAAAACAGCATCCTCTCTCCCAGTGAAACTGTGACCTACTGGCCCAAATACTTCATCTGATCTCAGCTGCTATGATATCTTAGAAATAAATAGGACTTGTGCTAGCCATGCAGTGATCCTAATCTTTGAAATCTTTATACATCCAGCTTCATTCTGACATTAGAGAGGGTCTGGTAACCATGCAAAAAGTGTTAGCTATCTCTAATATATGATAAAACTATAATAAATGTAGAAATTGATGAAATGAGGAGCAAATGATTATGGACATTGTTAGGCAATGCACAGGTTCAGGGAAGATGAACTTTTCTTTTAAAATGTTCTAAAACTACCCCTAAAACTTTAAGTGGCAGCAAGCGTGAGCAG
Source organism: Falco rusticolus (assembly GCF_015220075.1). Taxonomy (NCBI): domain Eukaryota; kingdom Metazoa; phylum Chordata; class Aves; order Falconiformes; family Falconidae; genus Falco; species Falco rusticolus. Next base: position 41,725,828 of record NC_051194.1, read on the forward strand.
GCTTTAGTTCTGAGCTTTTCTTCCTGGAAATAGCTGGAAGGAGAAGTGCTTCAAAATAAGAAGTAACTATTAAACTGCAAGTCAATGGTTAATTTTTCTTTTCTTGGGGAAGCAGTAAAGGTTGACTTTTTCCATTCTGTGTTATATGTGGCATTATACGTGGCAGCTGCAACCTATTTATAATCCCTAATTCTGATAGTTTATTGCCATTGTGAGAGATGAAGGATTTGGTTCTTGGTCTAGAATTCCAGGTGTCTGAGAGATTTGCAAAAGCTGTGAAAAAGGGAAAAATGATGCAAAGAATACAACATTTGTGAAAATATCATTTAGATTTTGGTCATCAGAGAAGAGGAATGGATGGTTCTGGTCATCTGTTGAATGGACATTTCAGTGCTTGGGCAAGCAGAGTCAAGCAGACAGACTTGGCACAGTCATGGGTTTAAGTTACTGCTTTGAAGTGTGGCACCATCATATAACTTCCAGGTCTGAGTAAATGTTTAGTTGTCTCCAATCTACCTAAACTTGCAGCTTTCATTCTTGGTTATTTTGCGTTGTCCTGCTGACCCTGGAGACAACAGCCAACTTTGTCCTGTTTTAAATGCTGCTTCGGGAAGTGCAGTGCACCCACAGTGGAAGCTGAGCTGGAGGTACAATCATCAGGCTCCCGAACAAATCGGGTCAGTACTAGCGCAAGTCTGCTCGGATGTAACGGGTAGAGTCCCAGCTGCACAAAAGGGAAAGGGCATACACGGAATAGAATTTCTTACTATGTCTACTTAATTGAACTATCTTTTCCACAAATCTTTTGCATTTTCTCTTCTCTTTACAGATTCACAATTATGCAGATTTTAAGGCAAAATGGAATGCTATGATTATCTATTCTAATCTCCTCCTTTTCACCCAAAACATAAGCCAGAGAACTTCCCTGAATTAATTTCTGCTTCTAGTCTTACAGCTATGGTTGAACTGAATATAACTTTTAGAGAAATACGGATCTTAATATTTTCTGGTGATGAAAAGTCCTTTGCAGTCCTGACTTGCTAGTTCACATTGCTTAATTACCCACATTGTTAAAAATACAAGCCTTATGCCTAGTTTCAATTGTTCTCACTTCTGTTTCCAGGTCTTGGATCTTATCGTATCTTTCTGCTAGGCTGAAAAACTGTGCATTTTTCAAGGTACTCTTCCTCATGTAGATAACTACGGATTTGAGAAAATCTGCTCTTTTGACCTTCTCTATGATAAGTTCAAAGTCTTACCTCTGCTGCCTTGGTAGCAATGCCCAGATTCAGATTTGAGCAAGCAGCTCAAACCAAGTTCATGGCTCTGTACTAGAGGCCCTTCCTTGCCTCTGATGCTCATCACTTAACTCCATACTGCATGGTGGCAGTGGCAAACACAAGCTTGCCAGCTACCCAGCTGGCCTTTCTCACACAGGGATGTTTGCACAGAGACAGACCTTGTGTAAAGATGTGCTGCTGAAGGCAAGAGGGAAATACCTGTTATTCATTCCTGAATGTCTGCATGAAATAGGGCAACTTTCAGGCTCTGATTATGGAGATGAATTTATTAGCCACTGTGACATTTTGCAACTTTTTATCCTCACCTACATCTTGGGGTTACTTTTTTGCTGGCTTTGTTGCAGGAATATCAAAAGACGACAAACTGCAGTTACACAGTCAATAGTGCTAAACCCCAAGAACATCAGATCTTCTAAGCCACCCCAAGAAGTTTTTGCATTAGAATAAGTGTTAAATTCATTCCAAACTAGGCAGGGACTGAGTCAACAGAAATATGGCATGGATGATCAAGACTCTGGACTCAGGACCACCTCACTCAGGTGTGAACTGATCGTGTTAGTAACATATCCTTAACACCAGCATTTTTAATGTTTACATTTATGTTTTGTAGCTTTTCAATTTTTCTCCTGCCTGTTTTCTGAACCCTCTCTGATTTCTTTAAACAGCTTCCTTAAAGTGTGTGAAGCAGTGTGGGATTCCAACAGCAGATGCTCCAATATTGAGGCGATATAAACTTCAATTATTTTCCTCTTTACTTCACTAAATCATATCCCTACTTGTAGTTGCCACAATTGCTACTCAGAAACAACACATACTCAGCTGTCTGCCATGAACATTATTTCTTCTTTTTCGTGGAAATGCTGCATAAAGATCTTACAGACCAGAATTCCCTTCTTCTAAATACGATGTGTATTTTCTTCTAGATGAACGGCCTTTCCTTGTTGGCATTGAAGCATGTATTTGACTGTGCTAGCTCTCTATGTGATGCACACCCTTTTATATCAGTGATGTGCTTTTATCCTTATTTATCACTTCTAAATCTTTCCTTTATATGGAAACTTTATCAGAAGTGATGTGACTAGATTCTTTTTACAGGTTGTTAATAAAAATATGACAATGTGGGAGAAAGTTCCAGTGAGATCCTACTAGAAAGACACCTGCGCAGTGATAGTTTCCCACTTACAAGTAGACTTCAAGAGCCACCAGCTGATGATTAACTTACATAATATACAAACCAGCTATATAGTTCTAGATCCCAAATTCAAATCTTAACAAAGCACATCAGATGCTTCGTAGATCTTATTACATCAACAATATTGCCTTTACCAAGCAAACTTTTATTTTCATCAGATAGTTTGATAAAATCTTTCTGCCATTAATGCAGTTGATCAACGTTCTGAAATTCTCTTGTTTAATTCTTCAAAACAAGAGTTTCACACTGTTACTGCTTGATATAAGCAGGACTGTAGCTTGTAGTATTTTTGTGTATGACTTTTTGTCATAGTAATGTCAAGCTTTATTGGCACTAATTGAAGTCTAAGCTAGGAATTATTGAGATCTTCTTGAGTCGGGCTGAGAAGAAGCTTGTGTATGGTCTGATTTCTTGTTAAAATACTTTTTAATAACCTGACATGGAGAGGACTTTGAAGTTTGTATGGCTCTGCCAATAAGCAAAAGTAGTGTATCTTTTAAATACAATTGCTTCATTCATTATCCTTTTCTGAGATTTTCTAGTGACTTGAAAATTGAGCTCATAAAGTTGAAAGGCCCCTCACTACAAGTAAGACATTGAGGTGCTGAAGTGTGTTCACAGAAGAGCAACAAAGCTGGTGAAGGGTCTGGAGCACAAATCTTACGAGGAATGGCTGAGGGAACTGGGGTTGTTTAGCCTGGAGAAAAGGAGGCTCAGGGGGGACCTTATCGCTCTCTACAACTGCCTGGAAGAAGGTTGTAGGCAGGTGAGTGTTGGGCTCTTTTCCCAAGTAACAAATGATAGGATGAGAGGAAATGACCTCAAGTTGCACAGGGGAGGTCCAGATCGGATATCAGGAAAAAATTTCTTCACTGAAAGAGTTGGCAGGCTTTGGCACAGGCTGCACAGGGAAGCTGTTGAGTCACTGTCCCCGGAGGCATTTAAAAGACCTGTCGATGCGGTGCTTAGGGACATGGTTTAGTGGTGGACATGGTGGGCTTGGTAGTCCTGGGCTGACAGTTGGACGCTATGATCTTAAACGTCCTTTCCAACCTAAATGATTCTATGATTCTAAGTCCTGCATTGTTTGTTTAGAAACCATGGGTAATATTCAGTTTCTATACGTTTAATTGTGCATCTCTGTGCTAAGCAAATCAAACTACAACAACTTTGTTTACATTGAGTAATAGCCTGATAATAAGTTAACGAAAAGCAGAATGGAGAAAAGTGTGAGGAAATATTAATGATAGCTATGTATTTGCATGTACAGAATATTTATGTAATGCAGAAATACTTGCAGTAATGCATATCACTTGAATGCAAATGACTTACCATATGAATCTGTAATGTAAGCATATACATATGGAGAGAGCGTGTGCGTATGTATGAGCAAAAGCAAGTAGGAGAGCAGGTGGTGTAAGCCAAAGTAGAAGGCAAAGCAAAGTGAGGTCCTCGGCCAGGATGGGGGTGCTGGGACAGTCTTTACAGGGAAGACCATGTCTCTGGGAAATGCCGGTCTCTGGCACAGAGGAGTAGGGTGTGTGGTATCTTGGATTCAGACTTCTGGAGCTTACAAAACTTCATGGTCTTCCAGGACAGAGCTACCGTAAACAGCATGTACACGATGCCTTTTTTCGCTAGGGAGCTGTAAAGGTGGTAGCTCCCATATGAGGGTCTCAGGCCAGGCAGGGGAAAGGTAAGTGATGGGAAGACATCTCTGATCATCCATCCTCATCTTCTGAATCCTTCGCTGTGAATGCTTGACCTGAGCAGCTGGGAAACATTGAGCATCCAGTTTTGATCTGAAGATACTAAGAGCTGGTATTACTTGAAAGATAGCTATATTTTTTGTTTTGTATATAGTTTCTTGCTCAGTTGAATTTGTCCAACTTCCACTTGCAGTCACAGCTTCTTGTTCAGTCTGTCTACACTATATTGAAGAGCTCTTTAGTGTCTGGTTTTCTCCCTGTAATCAAATTTGTCGCCTCAAAGTATTGTATCCAGAACAAAATCCATCAATAGAGGTAGGAAATGATCAACACCTTTGTCAGCACTCTCATCAGAGAACAAAAGATAAAATGAACATGTAGATTCAAATAATAAAATCTGTTGAGCGTGTGCAGTTCTGCACTGAGATGAGGGCCAGTGTCCTCTTGGAAAGCCTGAAGCAACATTATCATGCTGAAAATTACTGGTACTGAAACAAAGTGCTTCGCTTTCAAGAACCAGGCAACCCGTAACTCTTACATGCACAGAAGTGCCATATATATGTGTATAAATATATATATTGTGTAAAGTAATTCAGCTGTATATCATATGGCTGGTATAATTTTAATTGCATGGCAAAACATGAGAGTATTTCTAGAAGCAAAAGATAGTTGGGAACACCTGCCTCCTTATGTTCAGTGTATACATTTGTTGACTTTCAATATGAACTGCTTATTGAGGAATTGTAGCGAACAAGTCCAAAAAGTGACTTTACAATCTGATGAATCTATGGAGTTAATTCACTTTATTTTTCTTTTTTCATAACTCTGTTGTCCTCACAAAAATCATTAAAAGTACATCCTATAGTTGTTTCAAACCCTTTCCCAAAGGTAGAAAACTCATCCCTGTAGTTTGCCTTGTTCAAACCAGGTTGAACATAGAAATTTAGAGTATACTGTAGAAAATAATCCTGTATGGTCATGAGGAGGAGTAGAGAGTACAGCCAAGCTCTTGCTTTTATAGTTTTCCAATATCACCCTGAGATCACACAGGTCTATGGAACGTCTTTCATAGTGTAAATAAGAAAAGAGGAAAAAAGCAACAAAAATGTAATTTCTCAGATACTTCTTTATAATGAAGTGCTGGCTGTCGCCTATATATACAGAGCACTGGAAACCCCGGACAGCATCCTCAGCCCCGGAGATGGGGCTGGACCCTCAGCCCTCGTCGCCTCGGTAACCAGTGGGGCTTCCTTGCCAACAGAAAGTGGACACAATTCCCACTTTTCCAGGATTCCTGCATCATTCAAATGCCACCACCCTACTCAGCCTCAGACTGACCTGAACATGAATCAGGAACCTTTTGAGGATTATCACTGCACAGCCAGGTGTGCTGGAGGATGAAGGCTTAATCTGACCCAGGACCGGGTGTTACGATTTATGTTCGTTCACAGCTTGGCCAGGGTGACTGGAATATCCACCACCACAAATACACAATAAATACACACATATATATGCACTAATATGTGTGCAACTTCTTCTTACGCTATGTATCATACAAATTGTTAAATGCACTAAAAACATCTAGAATACATAAATGTGCAGTGTTTTAGCCTGTAACAGGCTAAAGATGAGTCGTCGTTTTTTTTTCTCACTGGTTTCAGAACTTTTTACAATCAAATCTTCATCTCCACATATTGTAGACGTGCACTCAATCTGACCACTTTTTATGGAAAAGAAACCCCAGAAACTCCTAAGTCACTTTGGGTCTTTGCTGAACAAAACAAGCTTGTTAAAAATGACAGTCATCCTGCTGAGAAACGCAGAGCAAAAGGCACATGAGGAATGACCAGCAGCTCGCTGCGGGCTGGTCTGAGGCTGAGCTGTGTGTGGCAAATGTCTCTAACATGGAAGGAGGAGCACTCCTTCCCACGGGAGCGAGTCCTGGCACAGAAACCTTCCTGTGCCCCAGAAGGAATTTAGACAGTGGTCGGAGTGTATGCAGCGTTGATTATACCACCCCTTCTTCCCCAGACATCGCACCCCCTCAGCTCCACGGGAAGGGACGGCTACGCTCTGCCTTCTGCCCGATGGAGCTCTATACTCGGGCGCAAGTGTAAAACTTGCCGACATGTTAGGCAGGATCACAGCTGGTCTTGAGAAATGTGTCTCTCAAATGTCAAAACAGCCATGACAGACACAGAGAGAAACCAATGGAGGACAGCAAGCTGCAGCAAGGAAGAACCCGCGTTGCTATCAGAAATGGATGATTATGTATTTCCATTCACCGCTGGATTTACTTCTACTTTTCTTATCAAACCCCCATCCTATTGCTGGTGGCTTTCAAGTCCAGCTACATATAGCCTGAAAAGCAATACCAGGAAGTATAAAATTCTTCCTTTCTATCAATCCCGGGGCGGGTTTCTCCTGGCTGCTTGCAGGGAAGTGCTCGTTCTCCCTGTAGTACAGCTCCTTTGGCGGTAGAGGGCACTTAGAATATGGACAAAACATATAGAAATGCCTTCTGAAACTTCCCTCTGAAAGCTTTTGTTTAGCTGTGTGAAAGCTTCAATGCTGTCAAATGTTTTCTAGTTTAAAATATGGAGATTTTTAACAGTGTTTGTAGATTATTTAGTATCTCTGCTTTAAACAAAGTTAAAAAGTTAATTTTGCTTTCTGTTCGAGGCGGATTTTAGCATTGTAAATAGTCTATTTAGGTTTATGTTTTTTGTCTGGTATGCTATCAGCAAAGCAACAATATTTTATTTTGCTGACACTTGGAGTAAAGGAAATAATTTTTCCTTAGAAAGCAGTGAAAATAATGTAAATAATATTTTAGGTTATTCTGGGGCCAAGTGAACCCATTCCAAAATAGGGAACCTCAATTATACAAGTGGTACAGAAGAAAGGTACTGCAATGAAAACCTAACAAGGGGAAAAATGTGCCCCATTACTACATTTTGATTCTTCTAAGACAAATATGAAGCTTTCACGAGAGCTCATAGGACTGGTTCTTCAGGCTGCTAAGCTCATTTATCTCCCCTGAGGTGTCTGGAAAGATTTGGATCTTCAGGGGACATAAGGATGTCATCGATAGTTGAATATAAATGTTACAGCTCTGTTCATAGTCAAATTATACATTTCAATTACTCCCATTAATAAATTTTACTGTTGAAGTGAGTGGACTGTACTTCACACCTGCACAAACTTCAGCAATAATCCTATAAATGTAACTTAAAGTGAATTTCCCTTAGAAGTCAGTGACATTCACTTATTTGAGGTGCTTCTTTCAGGATCAGGCATGCATGGCATATTTTCTGCCACTTATGGCAGTTGTAACAGTAATTGATAAGAAAATCATGTTATATCTCATACTTTTATATGAGAAAACATCAGGAGCATATACTGCAAAACAGGACAAAATAGGCAGAAAAATTTTCCTCCTGTAGCTATTTGAGGGTGTTGAATCAGGTCCATAAGTGGAATAAACTGATGTAGCTCCAGTGACTGAAATGAAACTCTGCGGATTTAGAGCAACCGAGGAACTGGTAAATTGTCTGTCAAAACACAGGAGTCAAACAGTGTGGGTGGGTTCTGGTTATATTAAATTACTGTCAGCGTTCACAGAGCTTTGAGAACAGGACAAGGAGAGGACCTTCTTTTCTAAACCTTCTTTCATATATAGTAACACAACATTGAAGTGGCTCATTATTTTTGTTTGGCCTAATTTGTGGTATCACTTGCAAGACTTCTACAACTAGTATGAAACCAACAGATTAATACTTTTGCAAGCATAAACTGGTGTAGATGCACTCATTTACATTGAACAATTACATCAACAGAGATCTTGATTTAGCAGGGCCAGACATATAGCCATCAGATAACTTTTCTCACTCAGCTCATTAAATTCTTCTGATGAAGCATCCTTAGTGAGTTTCAGTAGGTATGGTGTCTCTCCTTACCAAAATTCCATCTTTCCTGTCCTGTGGCTGATCTGCCAATAATAGGCTTTTGCAGAGACAGTGGTTAGCAGATCTTCATCAGTTCAGCCACAGCACAGATAAAATTAATGTATCCATCCTATCAGAGGATATTACCAATATCATTTACGTGGAGGCAGGATTTGTGCACTCCTACTGATGTAGCTATCAAGAAAACAGACTAAGTCAAGTCTGGTTGATCACCAGCAGAAGAATCAGTGAAGAAGACTAAAGCCTTGGCTGCTCCTTGTCCTATTTGAGTGAGATGGGTAAGAGGTGGTGGAAAGTCTGCTGCACCTGTTCTTGCAAAAGCTGCCGCTGTAACCTGTTTGCACACAGTGTCTGCAGTTGCTGCCCACAGTGCTCTTGTACCTCATGTAATGGGTGCCTCTTCCTGCTTGCACATCGTTTCTACCAAAAAGGTAGCACCAGTTTTCTTCTGATTTCTGTACACCCTGTGAAACAAAGGCACCGTATGAAGCAGAAGTAATTGCTATGCATGCAGCAAAAACCAAGCACTTATTTTTATCTCCATTTCCAAAGGCTGAAGGAACACGTTAATTAACTAAGAACTTTCCATTTGAAAACTAGAACACTAGGAGAAAGCAACCACTGGAAAGTAAGAACTCAGCTTTTGTCAGCCAGCTATCAAACCAGTACAGTGGTTCTCAAAGATTCCCCCCGATGCTTATTCCTACTCCCTTTTGCTCAAAGTCTGAATGCTGCTTATCACATCGTTAAGATTCGACATAAAAACATGTCTCAGCAATTGGAATTTACCCTTTGAACTTAGTCCCCTCGCTTTGTCCCCCTGCTGTGATGCACAAGCTTTGTCTTCACCAAACATCACCGTTACACTGGTGAAAACTGCTTTTTGCACAAGTTCAAAAACTCAGCAGACAGCAGGGATGAAAGTATATATAGATATAAAAATATATATGTAATTGTTGTGTTGTCTCCTTACTGCACCCAGAGAAACATCAGGATTTTCTGGGTTTTGCCATTTTACATGCAAATACTTTTGTGCAATGGTGCACCCAGTGAAAACAGACCTAGGAGTGGTGAATTATTCAGTATGCTGAAATACTTCTTTTCATTTAAACACTTTCTTGCACTGTGCATGGGCATGCACATGCCCGTGTAGGGCTAGGAATAGGTATCGCCCTGCTCCTGGTCTCTAAACTTCTACGTGGGGTCACTGTGGAGGAACAACACATCTGCTTATGCCGGTTATTTGATGACATATGGTAATGGCTGCAGTGTTAGACCTGAATGTGACACACCACAGCAAGTTAAGCAAAATAAACCTGCTAGCCTTTCTCCCTACCTCTATGGAAAAAAAAAATAATAAAAAAAATATGTGTTTTTCTTTTGTATGGTGAAGAGCCATTATTAGCTGTGGAAAAAAAAGATACAGTTGAGTGTTTCAAGTGCTTGGTTTCTGTGTATCTGTGTGTATGAGTATAAAAACTAACCAGGCAGGTGGATCTGCATTGGTAAATAGGGCATTTCATACACACAAAAACACATATGCATCCACACATGTTCAACAACATTAAACCAGCTTTTAGGTAAAAATAATACCCTCAGACGAGAAGCTGAGCCCAGTGTTAATCTATCAGGCATGCAAGTATGGTCTGTGGTGCAATCTGAGGATAGCTCTGCTGCACAATTATGAGATTATATCCTCTTTAGAGGGTATAATTATGCCTCCTCTATATATCTTATTTAGCAGGCATAATGCCTCTCCCCTGAAAGTAAAAAAACTAGTACATAGAGATAGAGTGATTTTTTGCTTCCAGCACACAAAAGGCTGTAGACATCCAGAGAGCTTTTGTATGCAGGATCTTTGGGCTGCAAAGAACAGGGCTGGACTCCTGATACATACTTTAAAAAAAAAAAAAAAAGAAAAAAAAAGCTACAACCTTTGTGGCTTTTGGCGAGAAGAAGCTACGTCTTGTAAGAGTTCCTCCAGATTCATTCTCACAGATGTCTTAGTAATGACTGTTTGACAGCTTAAATTAAACATGCCAGTCAGTAGCATCGGGATTTTTCCTAGCCATAACAAAATTAAGGACATCTTTTTAAGCAAACTCTACTTTGCATTTAGCACCATTAGCTATCAGTATAAATGGGTACAGGTGTTACAGACTCAGGGGGTACAGAAGAGGTGGTAATAAGGCAGTGGCATGTTTTACCCAGAAGGTGATCGATAATTTCATTTTTTCTTTCCTGTTTCGTTGCACTGTTTAATCTTTCCAAGCTCAGATCAAACGATTGCTCATTTTAGATGATAAAGCTTATTGCTACTGTCTGGTATGTGTGATGACCGCTTAATAACATGCACCATCATAAGGCAGTAGCTCTTTTTAGTTTGTTTTCAAAGGTGGTAAGGAGTCTCATCGCTATACTGTTTTTCATAGAGCTGAGGTTGCTACAAACCTGAAGATAAATCTGCAAATCTATGTGACCATTCTTTATCATTGTCACTAGCTTAGTGGTGGTCTGCCATTTTTCTTGAAAGCCGGGCACCAACTGCTGGCCAGAAGTATTTTTCACTGAATTCTTTGTACTTTAAATAAACTACTGCTTCAAGAACTGCCAAGTGTTCCTCATTCATCTTCAGGACACAGAGCTTCGTGTATATCTTTGCAAGCCTTGACTCTGTGAAATGTTTGTCTCATCTCTCTGCCATGTATAGCAGTCTTTCAACTCACTTCAGGTTTATTGATGGCCTTGACTAAATTAATGCAGATGTAATTTTTTTAAAAAGGTTTACACTATGACTAATCATATGCAAAATAAATCCTCGTTTAGAGAAAGTTATCATATATTCTCCTCCTCTTGTTCCAAACAGTCTTTCTGGATTCGTACAGTAAATGTTGCTGAAAGTGTAGGGAAGGGGAGACTGTTGTTTCCTTTGGTATTTCTCATCTTAAAGTGGTAGAAGAATATGCATCTGCTTTTCCCTGTGGAGGGGGAGATAATATGATAACCTTCTGATTATATACATAAGCGGGAACTGATCAGCTTCTCTTGTGGTTCGTTTTTAAGGGCAAGTTCCAGTTGGATTGTGCTAATGCACATATTCATGAATCTCTCCAAACAGGATTCACTGCTCTCCAGGGAACTGTTGAAGTATGCATCATTGTTTCAATGAAGTATCTTCATTATAAAACATAGGGACTATAAAAGGTGAATACCATTTGCCTCGGCCTAATATAATCTCTAGTTTGACTTTCTCCCACTATAGTGATTTTTTTTTAACAAAATCAGTGAGAATAAAATGAGACAATTTCAAATGAAATATTACATGAAATTAGGTACATGTGCCTTGATGAACAGAGTATTTTCTTTTCCATTGTTTTATTGAAACAGGAGAAAATTAATATCAGCAGAATAAAAAAGATCTTTAGGATTGCGTAGCTGATTCAAAGCAGCTCAGAGGGGATTTTTGGTCTCTAGGAGTAGATAGTTTCCTACTTCAGTGCCTTAAAACAGGTGGGTATAATGTTGAGTAAAGTAAACATTTAAGATTTGAGAAAGGCAGATGCTGGGATCTTTACCAAAATCAATCACAAAAGGGATTTTGCTTATTGCAAAGAATGGGGTTACAGAAATGTCTCTACAGGCTTTAAATTATGAGTCAAGTTTTATGGTTTTTTACTCTATAATTATTTTAAAGGGTCATGCATATTACAGATAGCGGTTAACATTGCATTTAAATATAGTGAGGGAAAAAAGAATGCTGCAGTATTATCTGAAGAGACTTCTTAAGGCAGGGAGCATTATGGTGAAGAAACACAATCACTTTCCTGTAAACAAATATATAAATATGTTATATATTTATTTACTGTTTACATATAAAAATAAATAAATGTGGGATTTTTTGGAGTACAATGAATCACTCAGAATTTTTTATGTAGCTTGTAGCACTCTAGGCATTGTATAAACAAGGAGATAGGCATGATCCTTGTTCAGGGAGCTTGTGATCTGAGAGGGGTATAGACAACTCTGTTCAGATAGATATAATATAGTATGTAGGTTGAAGGTCCAGTGTTAAAAGTATTAAAATAATATTGGACTGTTTTATTGTTTTGCTTTATATTCTAGAAAAAATAACATGGCATTCAAGGTAAAATACTGGAGAATATATCTAGCTCTGGATGGCCTTGTGACTTCAGATAGCTTTGTGTTACATTAGAAAATGTTTTATATTTTAGTTTGTTTTCACAGTGTAAAATTCATGCCTGTGTATAAGAGCAAAACATGGCCTATGGCCCACTTAAATTCCACTCAAGGTGTATTTGGAAAGCTTAAGTGGGGTTTATATAGTGAATAGGACTTTTCCCGGCACTTTGATCCATGATGGATTTCTCTTGTTGTAGCAGTGGTGACACAAGTCATGTGTTCTACAATGACACCAGATTTATGAAAACCTGTCATGGTCAAAACCAGTCACATGCACACACATAAAAAAAAATAAAATCTGGTGCTACATCATCAGCAGTGTTAGAATTACACATATTTCACAGTTTGGTTCAACGTCACCGGGTCTCTGACAACAGATAGCTGGCATTCATAGTATGACTGGGAGTTTCCAGCCATCCCCCTCCTCCTCCTCCAAATTCTGTTTAATTGAGTATGTTGACAACCAGGCCTTGAAATATGCTTTGCTGTCATTGACTTCTTTCTAAAAGGCAAAACATCAATGTGAGTTTCTATACCACTTTGTTTTGTGATTAGTATCTTTGGTGGCAAACCGGTGCCTGCAGAATGTACCCATGTTAGCGTGAATCATTCATGAATATACTGCATTTATGTATACAACCATATATAATCATTTATATATAGTTTATATAACATGCTGTAACATACACAAATATTTTTATATTCTGTATATTATTGGTATACTATAGAAAAAACACCTAAATTTAATAAATTTTATATTATCTTAAACATAATATATTGTATAATTATAGTATGTAGTAATGTATATGTTTTGATCAACATATATGTTTGATCAATCAAACATTTGATTTTTTTTGTTTCCAAGACCAACTGTATGTTTTCTAGAGGTATTTCAAATTGACCATTTAAATTTTAAGTTGCTTTCTTTCTCCTAGGAGAAGAAGTAAGTTGGTATTTATTTCTCTTTCACACAACTCACACGTGAAGAAGCCTCTGCGGTTTTGCATGGCACAAGAAACGAAATGGCTTTTTAGAAAGTATTGCACCTGAGCATGTACCCACTCATGCCATACTTAGAGCATCACGTCAGTATAAAGCTTAATGATGAGGTCATATGTAGCATGTGACACTGCTTTGGGAAAGGTGTGCTCAGAACTTTCTCTTCTGTAATTTTAATTGGGTTGGGTAGTATTCTGTGATTTTTAGGAATTTATTTCCATATACTTCTTAGTACTCTGTCCTATCCCATCCTCAATATCTGGAGTAGGTCCATAGGTGTAAGTATTTAATTTTTTTTTGCATGTTGACTCCTAAGTAAAGTTTCATGTATGACAGAAGAGTCAAATCATAATAAGCAAAATATAGCACTGTCCTAGCACTATTGTTATAGATAGTTGATGTATAGTGAGGCAGCTGCATATCAGTGCTTCAGCTCCATTGCTACAGGACAGAGAAGTCCAGTTCCTCTGCATTTTTTGGGAAAGAATCCAACCTATTTGGATCAAAAGACAGGTAGAAAACTACCTCTAGAGACAAAAAAGGGAGGAGTTACAAAGGCAGCTGATTCATCTGCCCCAGAAAATGGCTCGTTATGGAAAGGTATTTGCAGGAGCTGTAAGGGTAGAAATTAAATGACTAAAGTTACTCAGAGTAGTTAGGGAAATCCAAGGATAAGCTTTAGTGAATGCCATAAATGTTTATGTTATTTGCCCCTATGCCTGTAACATAACTGCTTAATGTTGTTTTTTACTTTTTTTTCTGATATGTTGTATTCCTCATGTTCAGTAAAAAATAACTTACAAATAAGTAAAGGCTTTCGTTACCAAAGGAATGACAGAACAACATAATTATCATGTCAGACAACACAGCATTTTGTTCTAACCTGGTAAATAATTTATGTCATCATTGTACATTTTTTAATAAAAACCTACTATTTTTAAATGCACATTAGTGTCACGAAGACATCAGAGTAGCTTGCAAGATACTTTTTACATAATGATATGATGGTCACCATGGTATTCACATACCTTCAGACATAGGTAGAACCCAAACGCTCTCAGTTGGCTTTGCTGGTTGAAATCCCAGTTCCATTAAAAGCAGTCCTCCCTTTGACTTCAGTAAGGTGTGTCTTTCACCCAGTGTTTTCAGGTTGGGCCATGGGACATTGATAAATTAAGGCATCAAAAACTGAATTCTGGTCAATCATGGTTTTAGTACAGATCTGATGGTCTGAGAGATAAAGTAAATCAGTGTAGATCAAACCTGTTTTGAAGGGATCTTAAAGGTCAAGTTGATGGTTAAGTCATCGTGATTGCTTAACTCTTCAACTCTGTGTAGAAACTTGCTGATTATACTGCTGGGTTTGAAGAGGTGAGTAGGACTGGACTGAGCCCACCAGATTAGTCACAGAGGTGATCCTCTGGGCTCAGATATAAACTTACACAGAATCTGAACTGTATGGAAGGGTCCTCATATCTCAGTCTTAAACCCAGTCTTCCATCTGTTAGCAAGCTTTATTGGAAAATCACAGATAGAATCAACTGTGGTGATATAATAAATGTATTTGCAACATCAAGTACAAAAACTTCCCCTTACAACTTGTTCAGCTCATTACCATGAGATTCCAGTAACATTCCACATTGTAAGACAAAAATCAGGTCTTGTTCAAAAGTGGTCTTTAGGAAATCAACATATAAAAATTAAAATCAAAGGGAAAAAACTTTGTTGCTTTTTTCTAAATTCTTCATATTCTGAGGGGCAAAGGAAGCAGGGTCCAACCCATGCCTGCAGTCTTATGCAAGTGGGACAGAAGGTCTCCAGTGTTAGAGGAGTGTAGGGATGTGATGGAGAGGAAGCTGTACAGACACAGGGAAGAAATATGTACTATTGCTTGTTCTCTGTAAACATAAGAGCATTTGGCATACAGAATTTTCATCTGTCTCAATAACAAAAAATACATCCTAGGTCACAAACATATTTTTTTCTTCCTTTAGGAGGACACATGAAGAAAGAACAGACAAGAGGAAATTACACTTGAAGTTGAACAGCTTTCAGAGAAGCAACATCTTTTTTCTTACAGCAGTCCTGATACATTCATATGCTAAAAGAAACTGAGTGGAGTATTATTTTGGATTATCCATCTTCACATAGCAGAAATAACAGGGACTACCGCTATGGAGGTAAAAAAAAAAGAAAAAAGAAAGAAAAGAAAAGAAAAAGAAAGGGAGAGAAGAGACATTTAGAAGAAAAAAAAAATACAAACAACAAAACCAAAACCAAAAAAACCCCACCACCCCAAACATTTTAAATAAGAGTTTATTTTTCCTTTATATATATTCTCTATTTCTCCCCATACTCTAGAAGGCCAAAGCAAGTCACAGCTGTAGGGCTTTTTCATAAGTCATTCTTCACACAAAATAATGACACATATTGGTTATTTATCAAACTCCTACTTACTTTTTCTCTCTTTCTTAGTACAGACAGGATACAATACATTAGATACAAACATGCATATAAAAGACAATTTAAGATAGACACAGGCAAAGCTACACTACATGTTCTTGCAAAGAAAGAGAGAAAAGAAACATGCTAATATAGCAATGTAATCAAGAATAACTAATATGTGCACAGATAAATAGAAATGCTCTGAAATTTTTCATAGTACAGGAGGGTGAAGTAACCATTTATGCAACTTTCTGTTCCAGCAGAAATCAAGTAAAACCTTTCCAGATAGAGCTGGGTATTGTACTTTGCCACTTGCACATCATCTATTTGTGCTGTTAGGTCAAATAATGAGGCATAAGCTCCTATTGGCTCTCTTTTTTCTAGGCAAGCAGATCATTCTTTTTACCTTGTCCTATTAAAAGCTGCATTAATAACAAATAAATCAGAGATATCAAAAATAAATACAGTTTGTTGATTGAAAGCTCCATCTGGTTTATTTGGCATCAGCTCCATTTGATGATTATGACACAACCCTCAGTAACATCAGTCATGTGTCTTCTTTAAACTCCCTGGAAAAGAAAGCAGTGTCTATGTATTATATATGCAGCCATATCATGCCTGTTATTTTTCCATATGAGTAAATCCATTCCAATAACAAGTTGGACTGTGATAACTACAAAGTCAAAAAGAACGTCGAATAAGGAGTTCATTGGACACTCTTTGCAGGTACCAGCTCACATGGATAGATCTCTTGAAGCTCTGCATTGTCTTTTCAGGTTTTCAGAAGCATCATTTAATCTGCAGAAATGGCTGAGAATCAGTCAAGAAACCCTGTTTTAGAGTGTCCTTTTAATTGCAGTGACTCACCTAGACTGTGGAAGTCCAGAGCATTAAGAAAATAATAGGGGGTAAATAATAAACAATATTTTTAGAAAGCACAGGCAAAGTTAATTTTTAAGTTTTGTTGTCATTACAGAAAATTTACATATGAAGAGGAAAGCTTCTTTCTTCTCTTTTATTTTTAATTCTGTTTATCCCAGCTGCTATCTTCATCCTGTAAAAAGGAAATTTCATTAGGTTGTAGGTCAGGTTCATTTACCTGCACGTAAACATATGAAAGAAAAGGAGACTTTGGCAGACTTTTACCTTCCTCCACTGCTATATACTTTTCTAGCAGGGGGTGGAGGGGGGAAAGAAAAAAAAAGAAAGTGAGAGCAAGTTAGCAGGCAAGTCTTTATCCAGTGGAAAAGCGATGGATGAGAAGCTCTGCTCATCCTCATGCTTCCAGTCCCCACATAGCAGAGCATTCCCTGCAGCCTCAGCTGGAGAATCTGCTTTCTGCTCTGCGTTACCACATTTCAAAGAGATGCAGCTTTCAGGTCTGCAAAGCATATTGAGGATGAAAATAGTCAGGAAAATGTTTCCCATACCGATATAGGTCATTATTCTAGTGACTCCCTGAGCCACTTCAAAAAACACACTGGACTCCTGTATATTTCTGTCCCACTATATCATCATGAATAACCGTAAGTAAGAACTAAGCAGTGACATTAACACAAAAGGAGAGGAATCCTACACTGCTGACTGAACTTTTCAGAAACAGGCTAGACATGGATTTTGTTATTCAACCAAATCACAACTACTACCTCAGTGAGCTTGGCAAGTATTTCAAAACAGGGAGTCCAAGGTAAACTGTTGCTTGTCTCCACTTGCCCTTGCTCTCTGCCTTTGCTTTCTCCTGGAATCCTTGTGAGAAGGAGGAATTTTGTCTGCATTAGACAGAAGCTGCACAAAATAGGGAGAACTTAGCCTTCACTGCAGGGAGTGTGACACACTGCAGAATAAGCATGGCCAGTACAGAAATTCAGCTTTCGTAGAATCCCTTGTAGTCTGAATCTGAATGTAAAGCCACTTCCCACAGGATAAAGCCGAAGAAAAGAGAAACGGCTGACAGAGGGATTGTACGCTTGCTTCAGTGCAGTTCCCACTGCAAGTTCTCATATGCAGACCACTCTCTCATACGCACCCTTTGACAGGAGCTTGGCATTTCAACGGAAGGTTTCATAATTAAAAAAACCCTGTGCTGAAATTTGAAAGCTTTGCATACTTGGTTTCATTTCATTAACAGGCTGGATATTAACAGGGTTATGAAGCTCTTTGTTATGGATGGAAGGCTGGGAAGTATAAAACTGTCTTTAAAATCTGTTTTCCAGTCTAAATTATTTTAGACTGGATGTGCATCCTGAACATTTTTCTGGATTCTTGCTTTCTGTTCTAAAGCTAAATTATCAGAAGCTAAACCTCATCACATTAAAGCTGAGAAACCAAAACAACCAGTGCTAGGTGTGTTTTAGTGTTACCTTGGGCTCCTCTTCGGTCTGGTTAGAGGAGTGGATGAAGGTCCAAACCAGCTCTTGCCTCATTCATGCTAGTTGGCCCATCTCTAATCATAATGCAACAAACTACCACGGCAGCTCCCACAACCGAGCTATCAACATGACCTTGTCATTTCAATTTTTCACACATATTCTTTGCTTCCCCCCCTCCCTGTGCCTGTGTACCATATCGCGCTAAAATCTCATCTCTCCAGCCTACTGCCATAGGCTACTAATCTGTAATACAGCTCACTCTGGGAAATGTCAAGCAGGATGAAAAAGGTAAAACTCACAGAAGAAAAACTTCAGTTGGCCATCACCTGTCTCATGACGCTCTCTCTCACTTGCTCTTCACTTTGCACCATGCTGCAGCCCGGCCCGGAGGCAGCAGGGTGGCTTTGCCCCTTACCTGAGTGACCCACTGAGGGGAGAATTCAACGTACTGCAGTCAGGAAAGCTCCCTCTTTTCCTGTCATGAAAAACAAAAGCAGTTCACAGGTTTATTCTTCTAAAATCCCCTAATCCTAATTTTCTCTTCCTTGTTCCCAATCGCTTCCATTGCCTGACAATACCAAAGCCCCACAGATTTCCCCATCTACTTCACTACCACAGCAATGCTCATTGCAAGCAGGGACAAACATTTAATGCAAATACTTCAGCAAATTATTTCGGATCACTCTATTCTCAGGTAACAAAAAAAATCACTAAGAATATGTGTAGTAAGTTCGAACAAATAGTGAATTAATGGAACTAATTATTTGCTCACAAGTATTTTACATGCAGGAAATAAACAAGAAACTAAATTTATCTGAAAAATAATTTTGAATTACTTGCTCAGCTGCAGCTATATGTACTCCAAGTCAGTGGTTAAAGCAATCTATCAAGCTTCCAGCTCTGCCTGATCCAGCTTCTCCATACAAAACCTACCAGAAAAGTGATGACATTTGTAGTAAATATTTTTTTCTAAAGCTCACACTGTGATTCATTATAGAGAACTGGGGGTCTGGCTTATGCCCAGAGCCTCCAGTTTTCTGACCCATCTGATTTCAATGGTAGTCAGGTATTTAAGAATGATAACTCTATACAGAGTATGTTTTGTACACAGAATAAACTTTTTCAGTGACTTTCTATGTCAGGGAAGGGGACTTCTGTTTTACTGCTGTCCATTATTCTGAAAGGCCAGAAATCTTCATCTCCTGTGGGTGTAAGAAAACACAGCTTGCCGAAGCATCAGATCAGACGTGGGTTTTCATCTCTGTCCATTTTCTCTCACATGAAAGACTTCTGCAGCAAGCAAAGCATGCTTTTGTTGACCAGCAAAGATCAAAAAGGCAGCTTATTTTTGTCCTTCAGCCACTAGACTGATACTCTCAGTTCTGTTAACATTCTGCCCCCATTTGAACTGGACACTTTGGAAGTATCAATAATGCAAGTTGGAGGGCTGCACGATCACTCATCCTGTTTTGCCTCTTCTTCTAAAAAATTAAATCAAGTTGAAATCAAAGGAGACACAATCTCAGCCATATAGGCAGAAAATCTCCTGTAGCTTTGCAGCAATTCTTAGTGAAATATTTGAAAATATTTATGTTGGCAGCAGTGACTGATCCGCATTGAGAGCACAGAGTTAACAAAATACTTCCACCCCGTGGAGACATAAACAAAGTGTTGGAAGCCACTCATCATGCCATCCACCTTCTCCCCGCTTCCTTGACAGGCACATCTCCTGAAACAGAATGTTGTTTTACAGGAACATCAGAAAGTGCAAAAGTAACTAATAAAACAGTGACAATCCCACTGTGACCACAAGGACTAGGACCAGTAAACGGTTCACCCCTATTATTTATGAGTGAAGAGAATATATGTAGCTATCAGAGCCCTTTCTTAACATTGCAGATTGGGTCAAGAATAGATTCTGTAGGAGAGCTCAGGCTGTTTCTCTGTCTCAGACTATTTCCATGATGAATGTTCTTAGAGGATTCAGATGATTCAGTGGATCAAGAACAGAAATGTCAGCTGTGACCGGCTGTGTCAAAAATTGTTGTTCTCTACTGCAGCTCACTGCTGTACACTCAGAGTTCAACTACAGCACTCCCGGTAGCTTTGTAATTGGCAGAAGAATTATCCTCAATGTATCTGTTGTTGAGTGTTTCCCTGCTTAAAATACATGTGTACAAATACTCGCAGGTGAGATGCACATACACGTAGAAGGATTCTGTTGAAAACATGGTAAGAAGCAGTAAGTATTCAGCCACAGCTGAGTTCTCTCTAATTTGCTCCAAAACAGAGAAGAGTAACAGCATCTTCCCATGCTGAAATACATTTGATTACAGGATTTCTAAGCTGGTAAGCAGCCACGCTGCACAACTGCCACACTGACTCGTAGCCGCTGCCCTGCCTACCTTGTGTTGTGGTTTAAATCCAGCCAGCAACTAAGCACCATGTAGCCGAAACCAGCACACCTTGACATCTCAAGCAGCTGTCTGTAATGAGGGAAGCTTTATTCCACCGCACACCTGCACTGGTCCCCAAGGTCCTGTCAACTGGTGGGTCAGCATGGCTCTGGGGACCTGTTTCCCCTGCATACATCCTAACAGAGCTAAGACCACAGTCCCTGGTTCTTCCAAAGACAGGCTGCAACTGCATCTGGTTGTTGAATGCAAAACGCAGGAGGATGAGGAGGTCTCTTGTACACCTCATTCCTCTCTCTTGCAAAGACTGACAATAGTTGAAATTTCAGAAGCTTCATTGGTCCAGTTGTGCAGTTGTAATTGTTGGTCACTGTGGAGAAAAGATACAAGGGATTTGCAAGATACTTGAACAAAACTTTTACCTGATTTCAATTAAAACCATGAAATGGGAACTTTTAAAGCCTGAAATTTAACTCAATTGCCAGTTTTTATAGACCCTTTAAAGAATGAGTTTTCTTACTGGTGTGTTTTGGTAGTTGTTTTTTTTCTTACGTCTGTTTCTTTCTTGCAGTAAGAATGGATCTAATCATGCTGAGCCATTTGGTGATATTTTTATCCCAATAATAAAACTGTACCTCACTGTTTTACAGTTTTCAAGTGATGCTCACAGGCATTTCAGTATCTTCTTATCATTTGCAGTTAGTTTCAGATCTCCCTCTTTGGCTGGAACATGCGCAGTCTTTCTCTCCAAACATTTTTTGTATATTCAATGGCACTGCATGCCTCCATTTGTTTGCTTTCTTTTCTAAAGCAGTGGATAGTTCTCCATAGTGAAGATTTTATAGACAAGCAAAGTAAAACAAACCTCTTTTCTCCTTGCCTCTCTTCAGTGTAACGAGTGAATAGCCCAGATGTACGTTAAGTATTTGAAGGAATAATATAATTTAACCAATGTACACTGCTCAGTGACCTAAATCACCTACTTTCATAGACAGTTGACATTATTTACATTCAGGCTTTTTTGCAGAGAGGCATTCTGAATGACCCTTCAGAATGAATATGCGCAATAGGAACACTCTACCCGCTGTATCTGCACCTACCACTTATGGCATGCCTCTGGTTACCCTGTGTTTTTCAACCAGGTGTCTACAGCTCCAAAGAAAAAAGATGTCCTTTTTTTTTTTTTTTTTTGTCAGTGAAATCACTGAATTTAAGACCATGCTCTGTACACAAACGGAACTTGATTCTTTTCACTGATGAAACATACCTAGCGTACCCTAAACCTGACTGTCAGCTTCCGTACAGGGAGCCAGCCCTTGACAAAGGTGAAGCCAACACTGGGTAATTTCTAGACAGACTAGAATAAGCCTCCTTTTTGTTGTGATATCTGATGTGGCTGCAGACATAAAACATTCAGAGACTTAGTTGTTATTTTTTCAGGGAAAAATATTTAAAAATGAAGCTATAGTTCAGACAGCTGAGCTGACAACAGCTTACAGAAAGTGAACACAGTAAACAATTGCAGAAGTCTCCAGACACTGCAAGACAAGATGAGCAAATATTTTCTTCCCCTGAAATGCAACTTGTTTTACTAATTTTTGTTTGACTCTTTCCCATTGGCATCAGATAACACAGAGGAAGAAAACCACTGTAAGACACTGGAATGGTGTCAGAATGGCTTAAAATTAGAAATATAATTTTAATATAATGACTTTCAAAGTTATTACTATTTTAAGGGACTTTTCATTGAGCCTTGCAAATTTACAGTTTGTTTGAGTATTGTTAGATTATTGTCTTGCCTATATACAGTTGTGAATATTATTCTGTTATTTGACATACTGTGACACAAAACGTGTATCATCCGAGCATCAGTTTTCCAGTGCATCCTTGCTACAAATCCATTGTATCCAATTGTTGACTGTGGTTCCCTAAACAGTTAAACATGAGGAACTTACCTAATGAAAATCCTTCAACGAACCAAACCAGAGCTAAGATGATAAGAAGCCATGAAATGGAAGGAACTTGCAGGGACTGAGTGCCAGAGCTGTGACCCTGTTGGGATGCCTCCACCTCTGAATGCCATCTCAAATCTGACAACTAAAGCACTAGTCTTAAGCACCAGAAGCACCAGAAAGTGCTGTCTAACCATGGACAACTTAGGACTTGGGAGCTGATGATCTTTAACTATCCATAAGGATACGATAAAGGTTTACAACCAACTCTAGGCATGCAGATCACACGATGGGTCATCTTTAGTTTCTTCTGCATTCCTTTTTGTGATATATTACCTGACAATAGCAGGTGTTGAATGACTTTTTGGTACTGAAAGTATTAACAGCAGGAGTTATTTAGCATTTTATGGGATTCTGAGAAGACAGAACCATTGTTTTTGTGATTACCATAAAAAAAAACCAAACCAAACAAACCAAAAAACAACTGGCAATATATGACATTCTGAGCCTATAATTATACTAGCTTGCATATAGTGTTTCTAGTCCAAATGCAGGTAACATGGAAAATTACAAATCTAATTGACTTACCTGCAGAAACCTCCTGCTGACTCCTGCACAGGGGATGCAAAGCTCCCATGAAGGGAGAGGTTAGAATTGAGGGGTGGGGAGAGAATATTTATGGTCCTTAAATGTACCTTAAGATTTCTCAACCTGATGCTGTCTGTCTTCCTAAGAGATACATCTCCAAAGAAACCTGGGCTTTTAGTTTACAGATCACAGAAGAATGTGACGATACGATAGTATGCATCTCTGTGGGGACCAGCTATCACTAGATGTGGTCTTTGCACAAGTAGAAATGGCTCAGTTTCAGCATGCGGAAAACATGGGAAGCTAATCTGTGTGGTGCACCGGTTCTGCTCTCAAACACAAGAACGCACACAGTTTCTGTATGTGTTCTGTAATGACCTTCAGTATGATGCAGAAACGTAGGGGTGGCTTTTACAAGACATCCAGCAATGCAAGGCTGCTATATATCGGATAAGACCCAAGCCCTTGCTGTGTAACCTCCACAGCCTTAATGATGTTCTTAATGGATATGTGGGCTGAATTTTATAGTTTCAACATGACAGCTGAGGGTTGTGGTGGTTTCTTTTTTTTATTTATTTATTTTTATTAAATAAATAAAGAAAGAATATGCTGGAATGATTCCAGAGACAGCAAATATAGCTTTTTTCGTTTTTACAACACAGGTAGCCTACCATGTTTTCCCTTACAGCATTTCATTAAAGCTGTAAACCAGACTCTGAGTCCCAGATAAACCAGCTTTGTTTCAGAATTGGGGGATGTGTATGTGTGACTACAGAAATCATACATAGCTTACCTTGAACTCCAGTGTCCCATCTGGAAAATGAGGATAATGTTCCTTTGCTGTACAAGTCTTAATGCGCTACATACAAATAGCTTTCAGGACAGGCCCGAGCTGTATTGTCTTTTTTAATAGGCACATTTAAAATTATATATTAACCTGTCTCACTTTACAGTTTCTGGATACCTATAATAAACTGCTGGATGTAATCTGAGAATGAAACTGAAGAGAAAGACTAAAACAGCATTTTAAGATTAGTCTAGTTTATAAATGACCCATGACTCTTCCTGCTTGGCATACAGTGTGAAGAAAAGTGCATGTAAAATGTGTTTCCTTCTCACTTTATCAAATCTGTATTATTAAGGGTAAATTATTATCAGATAAAACAAACCAAATGAAAGTGTTGTTAAAATTATCTAATCACAAATCAAAACTATTAACAAATAAAAATAACTCCCTGGATCCTTTTGGAAAACCGGTTCAATTTTTTTTAAAGTTCACTGTGGTATCTATTTGCAGCTGCTCTGGGAATTACATGTTTACTGCCAGAATACAAGCCAGAGCAGAGGATACGGCCACACAAACATTTGAACTATCTTGCAGCAGAGCTTCATCGGCTGTCAGGTTACATCTTAGTTCATTAGTTTCACGTGTTTTAATTTTTTTGGCTTCCACTGTTACAAGTATTTCACATCATTTCATTCTAACAATAGTGTTTCATTTTAACTACTGAGTATATCAATTTCACCACAGTTTTTCTTCATTTTAACAACCTGAGGACTCATATCACACCCAAATGTCTCTTTGTTCTCTCAGCCTGATTTAAAGCGAGTTGCCCTGTGTACTACAGTAGTTTTGAATGTATTAAAAGTTTTTAAAATTGTTAATTATATGAAATATTCTAACAGTTTAAGTTTAAATGATGCAATTAGCCAGTTACAACTGGAACTACCAGGCCTTATTTAAAATAATGAGGTCTGACAGTTATGGAGCCTGAATTATTCATTGATAACTAGCTTTTCCTCTTTTGCAAACCATGGTTAACATTAATAACAGAGGTGTAAGTGTGATAACAAAAGAGTTTGACATTGGGAATACAAATACAAAAGTTCTAAATTCTTCCGTAATTAAAATTACTATACTAGTAATATTTTCCAAAGGAAAATCATGAGGACTAATATTTTCGGATCCGTTTCAGCATTTGTTTCTGCAGGGAGTCACTAATGAAAGTAACAGTGCTTGATGATTCATAATCCCAGAGAATACTTTTAAAATGGAGTTGATTTCTCTAAGTGCATTGTTTTAAGGGTGTTATTTTAAAAATAAAATGCAGCACTTCCTATTGTGATTCCTGCAGCCACCACACTTCTGAAAATACATACTAACAACACGGAGCCCTCCCTGTGCTTGCAAGTGTTCTATTTCCTAGTGCTTTTCATCTTTCACTGGCCCATCCTGCTTCTTCCACAATCACTCCATCAGCCTCAAAGGTAGTTGCTTTCTGTAGCACACCTGAACACACAAAAAACCGTTTTTCTTTTAACATGAATACTAAGATTTGTATCCAGTGGCTAATATTTTTTTAAAAAGCCTGAATTCTCATGAGCTAATTGCCTGCTGTAAGCCTAGATGGTTTTCATTAGAATTGTTCAAAACAAAACAGAATCTCTACATAAAACCCAATCAAACAATAATGGACATATCTGGATGTTTTTATGAAAGAAAACAGAGTTTGTACAATTGAATAGCAACCGGCATACATCCTCATTCTCTCTCAAAGCAAAGCAAACCAATGCAAAATAAAATTCTGGAAGTAGGACATGCTAAAATAGTGACTCATCTGCAAGTAGGAGTGACTGATCTTTGTCTAGAACTCTTGGTTACCATAAGAGATAACATTAAATTATCTATGATATCAAAAATAGAGATCCTAAACAAGCAGAAGTGTAGACTCAGTTTGGGATGACCTGTTGAGTTGCTGCAATTACACAACACATCAACAGTGCTGTTTAGAAGATAATTATGCAACGGACTTTAGGAGTCACATCTACAGCTGGCATTTTATGTGAAGCCTAAGGAGGCTGAACCTCCAAATGTATGCAATGCTTCCTGCACCTAACTTTAGAGCTTCTGAAGATCGCAGCCTAAATGCTTATTTTAATAAAGTGTGTTGCTATTATATTGTATTTCTGTACCATTCCCCAGTGCAGACATATCAGAGAGGCGAAGGTCAAAATAAATGTTATATAGATATCGAAGTCTGTTCAGTGAGACTTTGAAAAGCAGGATTTGAAAGATGACTATTTTTATTAGTGCAGATGCATACAATATAACTTGATTTTTTTGTGTGCAAATGTCAATTGTAGTATACATATTGTTCACTGGAGATTATGTCATTGGTCAAAAGGGAGGAGGATCCCCAAATGAATGATTAATAATCAATGTGTCTGGGTTCTTATTTTATTCCTCAGAAAGGGAGAATGAATTACTGGTGTCTCTCCCAAAAATGGAAAAAAATCTCCCAGAAATAGGTCACACCACCTACATCTGTACACAGAGGGGGCCCCTCTGTAAGTGAATTTCCCTGGTTTGGGCACGGAGCCTCAGCCTCCCCTATTATATCATTGCTTCACCTTCCTACACTCTGATGCAATTAGGGAGAAAAGGCAATATGGCTCAGAGTCCTATTAATTTTTCATACAATCATGAAAAACTCGGAGAAAGGGTGGAGAAATACCTAGGGAAATAGGTTTTGAAGGAGGCACAGGATAATGCCCAGGCATGTGGTTTCTCTACAGGTGACCCAAAGTCTTCCACCAAGTCTGGGCCAACAGCAGACTCATGTCCCAGGATGAAGGATAATCGAACTGTGACCCCAGGGGAGTAAGAAAGACTGTGAGCGTCTTCTGGAGAAAGCTGTATTCTCTGACATTCACTGATAAGCTCTCTCCAAATAGGTGCAACATGCATTAAATGTATGCATATGGCTTTATGTATTTATGTGTTATCATGGGGCATTATTCCTTTTTAAAAAATAACATTATTTTGTATTATTAAACATTAGGTGGAATCAGTAGAAAAAAATGTCAGGACCATATGGTTTGTTTGTTTGGGGTTTTTTTCCCTCCAAAGGGAGAAGTCATGTGGTAGAAAGAATGGTTTTGTAATTATTCAATCTCTGTTAGTAACAGAGTAGGGAATTACTTTAGCTTACTCCCATGTTATGTCCTAGGTGCCAGTTAGATATGCCTCCAGGCAAGTTTAGCTTGTGCATTCTCCTTTTTGTCAAATTCCCCGTGTCTTTTCTTAAGAAAGAAAACCTGCTAATTTTTAACAGCTGTGTCACTCTCCCTTTCTTTCTTTCTTCTTCTCTTGCTCTGTCTCTCCCTTCTTTATCCCTCCACTGCTGCTGCTCCTGCTTCCTAGATGCAATCACAAAAAAAAAAACCAAACGTGAGACATTCAAGTGCTAGTATTCAAAAGCACAGATTATTTTATGCTAATGAATGAACCACCTAGTAATACAATATTTCACTTGTTGTGCCCTCCTGGTGGTAGAACAAGATAAATCCAATGGTGTCTTTAATTAACTAAAGAAAGCAGAAACAAATCTCTGTGGGTTAATATTTATGGCCTAAAAATGAACAAACTAAAGAAAGAGAGAAAATAATGTGCTACAATTCAGAGAAAAATATAATTAAAATAAAATTATCATGTATTCTGGAAAGTGTGTCCATAAAGATATGTGCAAGCAGGGCACATCCCTGTGTGAGATGAAGCACTAAAACTAGGGTCATGACTGAGGAGTTGGAAAAAATATTTTTCTATTTATAAGGAAGAACGAAGTCAAACTTCTCAGGAAGAAATGTTAGATCTTGTTGTTTACACAGGAATTATGTCCTTTTTTTAATCCATAAAATACACAGTATCATATAGTGCCTGAACCTTAATTCAAGTAGCTCAACAACATGAATAAGAAAATGCCAGGTCCATTTAACTGTGTCCTTTGTCAAATGCCAATAGAGATGGTGACTTTTTATAAATATCCAGCAGTTAAAAATATAAAACACTGAAAGTAGATAAGGCTACATGGGTTGTATTAACGTGAGGTCATTTCACCCATTTATGATTCCTATTCTTTGGCTGGAGACACACATTTTGTCCTACTTAAAATAGCCTGTGGGTCTGGAGATTTCTTAGAAAGAAGTCAGCACAGACCTACATCAAAGGAGATCCCCGAAAAAGCATCAGAGCTCCTTACCGCTGCTCTAGCTCCAAGGGGGTCTCAGAAATTTGACTCTATGGGATGTAGAGATGCACTCTCAATAGCATAGCCAAGTTGTGGGCTGTTTCATGGTTTTCCCATTGAACCATGTATGTTTTGGGGTGCATCTGAGCAAAGAATCCATTTACAGATTTAAGCCTCAGCCATGCACCATCCAGTGGAACACGCTTCTCTGGCAATAAATAGCTGAGGCTGTTGTTACTGAAACCTTTACTTGTGCCTGTGAGACCTGTTCTTTCAACAAATTACTTTAGTTTAATTGAGAAATCTATATTCACACAGGGGGCATTAGCATGTTGGGAATAAAATGACGAACGTTTCCACAGGCCCATCTATTTGTATGATGAAGATTGAATTTTCTCGCAGTTGTGCAACTAAATATAGAAGGATGACAATACACTGTATTTGAAATTTGCCTTGACCACACGCACACACCCTGTGAAGTGCTAAGCAGTTCTGACTCTTTGTAGCCTGTCCCCTCCCTGCTCTTGAATTTTTTATGCCACCTTTAGATTGCTGGGTCTCAATATTACTGCAATGTTGTCTGATTTAGGATTTACAACACTTATTGACAGCAGGAAAACACACTCCTCCTCATATCTCTATAACTCTTCAGATCCTAATGCTGACCATGATCTCATTACCAATTGCTCAATGTCTAAACCTTGCTGTTTAAGTCGAATAGGCATTTCGGGATGATATGTAAAAAGATTTGTTAATATTATGAGATCGATTCACTGCAATGAATTTAAAACAGAGAATACTTACTGACATGTGTCACTATATCACACACACACTGTTGTTTATACAACCTATGAGGTTTTACAAGGTCTATCATAAGATAACCTCTAAACAGCAACGCAATGAATTGTGCCTATGCATAAAAAAAGTATTCACAAAAACACACAAGGAGTTTTGAGAAATATTTTAACAGTCATCAGTCCAGCTTTAATTTTTCTGACACACCTCATTAGTGTGCCCACTGCTATAAACTCTGATTACCAACCTCAGGTGTGAGAGGCACGCACTGTGTGATGGTGTCTCTCTGCCTCAAGGGTGAGAGCGGGGAGTTTCTCCTTTGCAGGTTGCATGCCCAGCCCACTGCAGGGTAAATGGGACCTGTCTGGAGGACCTGAAATGTGCAGCGATATCTCCAGAAGACAATCATAGGCAGCAGCTTTGCAGCTCCCTCTGTCCCCGCTGCAATGGGCTCCACAGGGCTGTCCCAGAATGGCACTGTCTCCATGTCACCGTCATCTCTCCCTGCATGGACAACATCTCTGGGGTCTCCAGTATGATAACGAAGTGCTTGGAGGATGCTTTGCTTGTCCACCTTTATTTCTGAGAGCTACCGCTGTGACTTGCAGAGAGGTCCCCAGCCAGTTCCATGATCCAATTTTGTCTCTCCTTCCTGTGCTGTGCTGATCAAGACAGACCAAACTACACAGAGAAGGGGGCAGACAAATGGGGAAAAAAATAATAGAAAAATGAGCAGGCCAAACTCTGTGCACATTGGTAGTCTACCAATCTCTATTCCCCACACTCTCCACAATGGCCCAGAATTGTGGCTGTTGGCCCAGAAACACCAGATTTTCTCTATTTGTATAATTCAATTCATGTTTTGTTTGGGTTAAAAAAAATCACTTAAGCGTCATCATTTTTCTACATGCATGACATGGATGAGACAGCACACTAGTTTTGCTCACATTACTGTTTATGTACCTGGAAACCAGGGGCAAATGCACATATATAGAAGTGTTAATGTAGAAGCTCCTCTACTTTAAATGCCTCTCTGAATTTTCCACTGCTCATGCAAAATTATTTCTGTCAATATTTTAATTTCAGCCAGGACAGGTGGAATCAAAGAAAGAGTGACACCCAGGAAAATAGTTGTCAGCAAACTGATGACTACATACCATAATTAAGAAATAATGTAAAGAATGAAGAAGCTTGATAGAAATGCTGTTGTATTTTTGTGAGTTTAGTGCTAAAGAATCAAGCATGAGAAGACATATTAAGAGATAAATATTACAATATTCATCACAGTATACTATTGTAAGATGCATTATTACATAAATGATCATTTCTGTAATCATAAGAATATTAATGCAGCAGCTAATAAATAAAATAAGCACCAAAGGACAAGAATATGACCTTAAAATCCTTACTCAGCTGCCCTATTAACTTTCTGAACACCACTGAAAGTGTGTGTCAGCTGCTTAAATTAAAGGCAGAGTAATTAAAATTACACAAATAATAGGTGACTGGGGTCAGTCTCCATCACCCTATCGCCTATATTTCAGAGTATTTTACATTTTTTCCATCAATATGCAATCTTAATTTTCCTTACACATCTCTCAGGTACACTTGGTTTAAAAACAACTTACCATAAGAAGCAGAGCTGTTGACTGATAGTCAGAGCACAGGTTTTGGGGCCATACTCTTAAATCTCTTCTCATAGTGTATCAGGCCAGTTGATTTTTCAGTATCTTTGAGTATCACTGCACTTTGTCATCTTTCTTTTTAAACAAACACTTTTATTAGGAAAAAAGGAAAAGAAGAAAGCAAAATCAGATCTGTATCTAAGATCCTCTTTTCCATGAAGAAAACTTACACACAGCAAATGAGCAAAAAAAAAGTTATACTCTTATACTCTTTCTGGGACATTAACAGTCATGGGTAGAATAGAGAGTGCCTCAATAATAATCCAGACTTTTCTATTTTTCCTGTAATAAGACTAATAATAGTAATAATCATAATAAAAAAAGACTTGAAAAAGCCAGACTGGGAATTGAACCAAACAAGACAAGAGAAACCCAAATGGCAGCAATATCTCCCCATAGGGTCTTGACCTGAAATAGTTCTTTCCTCAGAAAACATTGAAAGGCTTCTCTTAATGCCAAAACATTTTACAGTCTTTGCTGGAAGTCATTGCACAGGTACAAATTATTTTATAATAACCATGCTGACAATTTATAGTCATTCTAGTATTGTCTGTAAGAAAGGAATTTGAGGGCATGGTCTAAGCACAGCACCTAGTGCAAGTCAACAACTCTTGGAATGCAAGAAATAAGTGGAGCTATTTTGTGCTGTTAGTACTATGTATTGATGAGGTGAAGGGAGAAAGGTCTAAAGTAGGTATCTCCCTCCTTGATAGGGGCATTCTGCAGCCTGCAGAGGCAGGAGGAGGAGAGGGGAAGGGGCTTGCAGCTTTAGGGAGCCCATTGCACAGATGAGTTTCATGGGTCTTCCCATCAGTTCTATGCCCTTTGCATTGAAGGGTGGTACTGCCCAAAGCATTGGGCCTGGGTCCCATCCCCTGTAGTAACTGTGTGGGTTCACAGGAAACATAAGGAGGGAATGAACAGATACTGGGATATGAAGCTGTTATTAGTGTCCGTGGTGTAAATAAATATCTAAAGCTTTTGCAGCCTCATATATTGATTTGTTAGAGCTAACAATGGATATTTGCCTAATTTTACTGACCTCAGTCCTACTAAACCTGCTTCATAGCCCCCTCTGCATGACGAAGTCTCTTAATATTTTATAAAATTCACGCTTCACTAAAGAATCATAATTATTTTTCCAAATGATTTAGCAGAATTGAAAGTATTCAGTTTTCTTCCACTGTCATTCCACCTGTGCAGGCTCTAGGTCAATTTTTTTTTTTTGTTGAGTAGGTGCTGTGCTCTGGCTTAGATTTGTCTGGGCTCATTGCGGCTCTGATTTCAGTGGGAACTCCAGAGACTTGCAGTGAAGTCCTGCTGTTATGGCTATTAGTGTTGTAGCTCTGGAAAGCCATATAGGACATTTGCTGTATTAGGCCTGAGGGTAAGCCCAACTCTCTCATCTGGAAGACGTATTCTGGTCAATGGATGAATATGAATGATTCGCAAAATGAACTCTGAATAAGTAGAAAAGGAATTCTTCCGTAATACTGGCATAGGAGGCAGAGAAGCATGGGTGAACACGAGTAGAGATTGACAGAATGGGCTTTAGCAATCTCATATCTGCTCTCACAGACTACAGCATTTATCCTGCCTTTCTTCCTTGAGTTACATCAGGCACAATCTCGTCCAAACTGAAAGTTTTGTCTCAGAAGTCACACAGCAGTAGATCAGGACATACCAAAAAAAACCCAAAAACAACCCAACAAACAAACCAGACCCCACAGAAAAAAAAAAACAACCACCAAACCACCAAAACCAACAAACAAACCCAAAAAAACAAACCCCCAAAAAGCAAGTTGTCCCGCTATATAACAACTTTATACTTCAGAGCTACTAAGTGGTCATATATATTTCTAGCTCTGGTAAAATACAAGGGACCATATTGTATGTATTTGACATACCAGTATTATTTACTAGGTTTCCATGGCTTTGAGCTATGGAAAAATCTACTGAGACTGAAGATCTCCAACAGAGAACAATGACCCATTTGGCACAGAATAAGATTAGATTAGACCAAACCAAACAGATTAAGTCATTCTGTATCTCTCTCCCCTCTTTTCTGGCTCTGAAATTCTCCTTTATAAGTAGCTCCATAGAAATCTTACTCTGCATGATATTGAATTCAGATAGGATTCAGCTATGCTACTTAACCAGCTATTAGAGATGATGGGGAGTTACTCTTTTTTTGAAAAAACTCAGAAATGTACAATTCTACCTCATGACAGAAGAGCACAGCAGTGGCTATATGCTCCGCTTGCCAGAGCAAAGTAAACCTCCCTCCAAATCATACCTTCTCCTCAGGAAAGAAGTGAGAGGCTAAAATACACTGCCTTCCCATACCTCATACTTTGCACTATGAGAGCAATTCAGTATAGACTTACTGCTGTGTAGGGTGGCT
The DNA here is from genome assembly GCF_015220075.1 of Falco rusticolus. Classification (NCBI taxonomy): domain Eukaryota; kingdom Metazoa; phylum Chordata; class Aves; order Falconiformes; family Falconidae; genus Falco; species Falco rusticolus. Next base: position 41,758,876 of record NC_051194.1, read on the forward strand.
TCTTGCAAGTTGGACCTTGGATGTGCATGCCTGGAGGTCATGCAGGGCCATCAGCATCCAGCTACCTTTCTGCACAGCCGTTCTGCGTGGGGAAAGCCAGCAGCTTAGTGGTAGGGCACTGACTGACAGAAGAACTTTGGTTAGGTTTTTTTTTTTCTGCAGGTAAACTTTCCAGGCTTTCCTAAGTGTTTCATTTCTTTCTTCAAGTGGTTAAGAGATGTAGTCAATTTATTCTTCAAATATTATATATGGAGACTAAGTGAGCCAATTAGAAGAAAAAAAAAAAAAAGCAAAACAAAACCAAAAGCAAACCAAAACCAAACCTATCTATCTACCTACCTACCTCCTGACTTTTCCTTTATCCATCTGTTTTCCTTCTATTTTTGTCATTTCTCAGTAAAGCTGAAGACAGATGGGAAATGTAGTTTCTTACAAAGTCATTGCTGGTTAGAATGTCACTGAACTCAAAAAGACTTTATTGTGGTCCTCCTAGAAATTGTCTCTCTCCTATATTTTCCTAACCACCACCTTTTTATGATGGCTGAATTTAGGCAGGAAATTCTCATTTTAAACAGTCTGGTTTTTACAGCAACTTATCAAGCAGTGGCCTTTAGCTGTTGTTCTGTGACAGCCACTCTATTAAAATCCTGATGTAAACAAGTGGAGAAGGTGAACTAGAAGTGCAGATATTTGCACAGCATTACTGTCAGGTAAAATTTTAAAGATAGGTTTTATGAACCCATTATTTGCAGTCAAGGCTTTTGACTACAGCATCTGAAATCATTTAAGTAGACAAAGTGTTTTGTCAAAACATACTGCTGGGAGTCAGTATGTAGCTTCTTTTTATGTAATTCAATTTGGTTCTGTTGTTTGCATGAAAGTGGGATATCTAGCTGGGCAGCAATAGTGGTGCTGTGTGTGATCACAATATGGTGACTTTCCAGTGTAATTAACATTAAATGCCTTTTGTTTTCATTTAGTGCTTAATGCATGCATAATTGCAGTGTACATACAGACCTAGCAAGGAAGATGCTTGAGGGTTTTGAAATGCAAACAAAACTCAAAGTTTTTATAGTTCTCTTCTTAGAAGTGGGAGATGCACAAGAAAGTGTGCCTGCTTTAAAAGCATGAATCTGTGCTCTGTAAACTTCTGCTCAACATAGCATTTGAAAAAGATGGGCACTTTAAAGAGGAAGAGCTATTGCTGGTCTTTCAGCCCTGAGCCCCAGCCTGAGGTGATGCTGCACAGGACTGCCCTGGACAGGCTGGCTTGCTGTGGCCCTCTGAACAGTTGTATACCGGCAACATTTTTAGAGCATGGTATGAGGTAGCAAACCTTCCTCTACCCCAGAACACAACCCTGAGTATGCTGAGATCGTCTGCGCATGGGACACCTTTTGAAGAACATAGCCTAAATGTTCACCACATATTCACTCACTCACTTAAGAGACTTCCTGGTCTGCATGTTCCCAGCTCCTCTCCTTCACCTGGAGCAGCAGCAGGCACAGAACGTGGCCCGGAGAGTTCATAGGAAGTTCAGTAAAACTGATCCTTTCGGCTAAGGATTTTCTGAGGTACAAAGCAGTACCACAGAGTTTATGTGGTCTGGCATCTTTTCTTATGAGATCAGCATTTTGACCAAGCCATACCTCACAGTATTTTTCATTTCCATTTTGAATGGAACCAACACTTCCCAAATGTACTTTGAGACAGTTGGGAAAAGAGGGAACTGTAACAGTTCCAAATGTAATTTCCAAACATGCTTCACTTAGCTACTACTGTCAATAGAAACAGTGATGACAGGAGGAGGAGAAGGCATTTGGCTCCTCACACAGTATTAACAAACCGCTTCCACATATCTTGTGTACTATTGTATGTATGTTATAGTTTGGGAACGTCTAACCAAATAAAATGCATAATGGACAGTAAGCTATAGTATGAAAGCTGCAGGACATGGGGACCAGATGTTCTCCATTAGCATATTGGCAGAACACTAGTAGATAGATGGAGAAATCTGAGGAGGTAGGAGAAAAAGAAAGCGTTTACCAGACAGTAGCAATGGTGAGTGTAAGGAGAGGAAGATATGCAACGAAAAAGTTGCCAGATAAGAGGACAATAACTTGGTGCAGGAAGATTCTAAGTCTTTTAGTAGATCCTTTCCATCTAGCTCTTCCTTTTAGAGCTTCATTTTGATTTGCTTCACATCAAAGCCAGATGAATTGTGTAAAATGCTCAGGCATCCTTTGCCCAGACATAATCCTACATCTGTGCACATAAGTCAGATCATTAAATTAGTTATTACATAGGGTAGGGATTGAAAAAGCTAACAAAAGAAAGCAAGCCACAATCACTAATATATGTTACTAAAAGCTTGCCTACACAACCATGTAATACCACTGTAGCTGCATCAGTTAAGAAACTGATTAGAACAGTCTTCTACTGTGTATATAGTTTATTTGAAGGTAATTACTACCTTAGTGTAGCACCTCCCTGCAAAACTGGTGCTTTTATAGCAGTACACCCTGGACTAATGTTGTGATAGGGCTCCAGAAACCTCTTCCGTGCTTCGCTTGAGCCACACAGCTGTAATTTCCATGTATTAGCAGTTCCACATTACAGTCCAGTACTCGCTTCCTTTCAAAATTAGTCCTGGTTGTACCATTTAATCTACACTGTTTTCTAAGCCAATTACTTGGAGCAGTATGACCGCTGGTAGTGTACCAGCCACAAGTCCTGTTCTGCCACAGCTGCAAAAGGGGCACTGAAATGGCATGATACCAGCTCAGTTTGGCCCTGATCCAGCAAAGCACTTAAACACCTGTTCAACTTAAAGTATATGAGTAATCCCATAGAAGACAAGATGATAAATTCTTTGAACCGGTACCTGCTTAGATTCATAGACTGTGAAAACAGAAGGGAACATCTAAACATCTTGTCTGACCTCCTGTATACCACAGGATTTCTTTGAATTCAGTCTTGATCAGTCTTTCTTTCAGGAAAAAAACATCCAGGTCTAATGTTTAAATTTTCAATGATAGAGAAACTAACACACTCGTACATAAATTGTTTCAATGATTAACAGTCCTCACCAGGACACATTTGTAACTTTTTTCAATCAAGACTTTGCAAGGTCCTTTGAATTCACTGATCATTGTTGTGTTTTCACTAATTAGACTGAAAAGGCATGTATTTTCACATTTCTTTTTCATATACATGCTTATAGACTGCAATTAAATCAGCCCTTAGTTTTTACTTTGACAAAATGATAGGCAGTGCTCTCAGAGTTTCTCAATACCCAGCAGATTATTTGGCCTTTAATCATACTTCTGTCTCTCCTCAGACTCCTTTTGTATTGTTCTACACATCTCTACAAGTCTGGCTTCTGCAATAAGACACTATTTCAGGAGAGGTCATTGCTCACCATACAGGCAATAGAGATTCCTACTTAGAGTCCCTTTTTTCCTCACTAGGGGTAAGACAGGACCTTTCGGCTTCATGATCACACGGAAATTTTACACAGAACCTTTCTTCATCTGCCAATACTTTCAGTGTAATTGTTTTCTAGGACAAGTGCAATCTCCTCTAAGTGCTCACATACCTTCTTTGTTGTTCCTCAGAATATGATCTTACCTTCACTAAAACACACGGTTTGATTGTGCCCAACTTAATTGTGCCCAGTGTACCCTACAACAGTTTTCATTATTCCTTCATCCCTTATTTATATGCTTTATTCACAGTCTTAGTGTTGTCTACAACTTATTATGACTCTTTTCTTCCACATTACAAATTAAGATACCCAATATAGTAAGATTAGCAACACACTAGAAATGTCCATACTCAGTGGATGATAGGGCTTTTCCAACTACATTTTGAGACCAACATTATGTTTAACTCATTTAATATGTACCATATTGATTTTGTAATATTCAGGTTTTGTAATGAAATGTTGGGTGATATCAAATGAAAGCACTTCACATAAAAATCATTTCTCCCTATATATGTATAACATCCTAAAGATTTCATCAAAAGATATCAAGGTATTCTGATGAGATATAGGTTTCATTAACCCTTATTGATTGGCTTAAATTATGTCACTCTCCTTGCATAATGTTGCAATCTCAATATCACTCTGTTATTTGCTTGCAATTTCTATATTAAATCATCCACATAATAAAATATTTTGTATTGTTATTTAAACAATTTCTAGTAGATGTTTGGAGAAGAAGTGGATTCACTGTTGTGAAGAGGGAGCCCATGGGCTGAAGATCCACCTTGAGAAGTTTACCACCTCTCAGAGGTAAGCAAAGGCTGAAAAGAAAAAAACCCAGAGAAAAAAACCCTAAGGCAGGAAAGAAAGGATTAAAAGGCTGTTTTAATGATAAGGAAAAAGGGAGAAGAGAGGAAAAACATCAGTTATCAGAGATGCTTGGAAAGACTATAGTACGAAGTGGAACGGGGGTTACTAGGGATGACAGAAGTATATTCAAGGTACTCCTAATGCTAAATAAAAGATTCCAGGTTGAAGGATGAGTGAGAGAAAGCAGCAGACTTGCGCAAGAGCAAGGCACTCGCCTTGTGTAAGCACTGCTTCTGTGTAACTGAATAGTAATGGTAGCTAATCATGGGTTAACACAGGAAGAGCAGATGCCTTAGCACATAGACTGTGATCTCGTGAATTCTATCCATGTACATAAGTAATTTCATCAAGCATTTCAGCTTCCTTTCATGCACCCTAGACAAAGACAAATAGTAAGCAAAGCCACAACTGACTGGTGCCATTGACAAACACAGGAAAATACTGGAAGTTGGCATGGTGAGGACGTATTCAGCTAAACCTGGTTTCTCTTTTCCCAGAGAAGAGTGCTTAAAAAAGAAGGGAAAAAAAAAAAGTAGTCTTTGGAGAAGGACAGTTTTAACAAGATCCTTTCTGTTTGCTTCATCCACCTGTGAGGGTTCAGAGCACTGGAATTTCTGCAGGCCTCTGTTTGAAAATAAGGGGCTAATGAAAAGGTACGTGCATGGCTTGCTACCCTAAACTAGTCCTCCTAGAATATCCTGGGATTTGCCAAAGCACTAAATGACGTTGACATAGAACTCTTTAAGCGAAAAGTCACCTTTTATTCTTTGCTTTTCAGTATTTAGAAATGTAGCTTCAGTTTCCTTTGTGTTTTTTGTATAAAGGAAATTCATTTTGAATAGAGATGGGTCCATTTCTTTAGGTTTGATCTCAATGGATACTGAAGCTGGACTGCTGCGCCTTCCAACTCTTGCAATTTCTGGGAAAAGAGAGGGCAGCCAGGTGTAGATGAAGAGGACACAGGAACAGTAAAAAAAGAAATATTTAACCTGGAGAATCTCAGTTGCTGAGAAGAACAGAGTTAATATAAGGCCTAACTGTTTCTATGAGGAGTAGGTACAATTAGAACTTTTGCTAACACGCTAAACTGTCTAATTTATTTTCAAGTCAACCAGATTCCACGCTGTAGTGAAATTTCCTCACAGCCATTTTAACCCATGAATCTATTGTGTGTTCTATGAAGGTCAACACATTTAGATGTCCAGATGTAGGCAGGACATGGTAGACACACAGTTCCAGGGAATGCATGCTGCTCAGCGGAGAAATGGATCCTCGGATATCACAGGTAAGCTGCATTTTGCATATATCAGCTCTGCCTTTGGATTTTTTTTTCAGTCATAATAGTTTTTCAAATACATCGTAGAAGGACAAAAAGCCACTGCTGTTCAGGGAAGTTCTGCATGTGCTCAGACACCTTTTCTTTCTCTGCTTTGGATCTATTCCTTCCCCAGTGGTAAAGCATAGTGGGAAATCCTATGATGATAGAAGCAGTCGATACCTTTGTAAGAACAGAGAGCTGTCTTTAGCACATGTATGTCTTTAGTTCAATAAACAACCTAGGTCTGCACCTAATTTTCCACTGAAGGATCTAATACCAGCAGAGAATATTTGCAGCATGGTACAATGCTAGTCTTTTTAGCTAGACATTTCCTTGACTATAGTGAGGCTTTTTCTTCCTTCTAGCATGGAAGGGGGGGATTTTACCATCTGTAATTTGAACTGATACTTTTTTTATAATTCAAATAATTTTCTACTAGGCTTGAATATTTGATATCTAACTAAAGAAGAAAAAATAACTTGCATTAAAAAAAAAAAAGAATCAAAAGAAGACTTTGGGGGTCAGTTTCCTGGCATTAGTAAATCAGCATAATCATTTTGGGTGCCACAGTTGGCAGGAATAGGCTACTTTTTCTGGATACCCTCAGTCTAGTAGATAACTTGCTGAGAAATTGCGACACAAATTCTGGTGTTATCCTAAGTGTCTCTGAGAAATTAAGATATGTTCAACACTTTTTAAAATGGACAGTCTGTTTCTGGCTTTCTCTGTGCAGCTGTACAAGTTTGGGAGAAGCTATTCTTTTGTACCCAAAGTTGAAATTAACCTTAAATGTCTTGCTTCATTATTACATATTGACTGTGGTGAAGGAAAAGAAATTTTAAGAAAATATATTTCAATGATAGAGCAAAATAAACACTGGAACATATAACTGATAACTCATTAAATAAGAAGTCCATGCTTTTATCTGGCTCTTCAAACACATTTTAGGCACTTCAACAAGATTAGAAAAACACTTTTATGCCAAAAAAGAAACTCCTTTAATCACTTCTCTTCTAAGAAGATACCTGCATGAAAAGAGGAAAATTAACCTCTCTGCTGCCACTACTCCTTTTACTGCAAAAAAGCATTTGTAACATTTCTAATCCTTTTGGTTCTGTCAGATGGGAACAGCTGTGTTTTCAGAAGCATTAATCGTATGGGAAGATATTTTCAAGCACATATCTTGCTGGGAAATTATTAATATCCACTAGACCATCATTAGTCTATCTAATGGAACAGCAAGAGCCTCAGTTTTCCCAAGTGCCAGAGATGAAGCCAGTCTATCAGGTTCTTTATGGTTCAAGACTACTTTTGCTTTTGTAGTTTTATTTACTCTATTGCATTACAGAGAAGGGGAAAAAAAACACTCAAAAACTTCTAGTCATAACAATTTAGAGAGTAAATGAAATCCAACAGGAGAGAAGGGGTGAACAAACAAGAGTCACCATCAGATGTATGCATTCCACTGAACTAGTTACAAAATGGCTGCTCTGGCATAAAATGACAAAATAATTAAATGATGTGGTCAAAACCAGAAGCAAAACTATAAATGTACACATACAAGCATATTGCAGCACTGGACGCAGCTCCTAAGGCTGAATTGTCCCCATGAGTGCTTCTGCAAATACATCCTACCATATAGCAAAGGAATGAGATCATAAAGCTCTTGGGTGGTTTTGCTGGGACTCTCTTTAGGATCAGCTGAAAGTTTCAAAGTCAAGCAGGGGATAAACCCTTTCACAGACTGGATCTCTCCACCCCCTTCTGCAGCCTTGAGCCTGGCCAAGGCCAGCCTCTTGCAGATAAAAAGTGCAGCTGTTGTGCTGCCTCTTTTCATTCCTCAATGGAAAAGGAGAGGTGCCGATGGGGGAAGGTGACTTCCTATTTTAGCAAAGAGCATTCCTTCACCACCTCTGCTGCTCCCACCAGGTGGTCTTAATGTGGTCATAGAAGAAAAAGTACCTCTTTCTCCCCTCCACCTTTTTTATTCTTAAGGTCCTGTTTGTGGAAACTGGTATAGATAAAATAAATAATGACCTCAGGACCATACCACATATTTCCTGAAAGGCAAAAGCTCTTTTAAATTTTTCTCATCCTTTTGAAACTACTCTTGCTTTTCTTGATCCCAAAATACAGTGAAGTAAGACTACGCTTTAGTCTGCTCAGCCCTGTTAGCACTGCCTTCACATCCCAGCAGGCACCCTGCTCATTTTTGGCTTTTTCCAGACAGTAGGTAAACTTCTAGATAGTTCTCTGACTTATAACAGGTATGCTTTTGATGTTTGCCTATAGGGACCTTAAACTTGGGGTCCTCCTATTATTTTGTCCAAGAAGGCAAGGCATTGCAGTCAAGGGAGACGTTATTGTAGAAATGAAAGAATATATTCAAGGGCAGTGAATAAGTTCCCTTTCAATAAAAGCACACATTATGTCCAAGAACAGTCAAAAGGGTTAAAATACAATCTTTCCAGATAAGTTTCTAGCCATATCAGGCTCAAAAAGTCAAAAGATTTGAAAGCTATTAGTACTTCTGTAGATCATCCTCTTCCAGACACTCTTTTTTCTTTTTTTCTGCCGTTAACTGACAGGTTGCAGTTAAAAATTAAAGTAAAAAGAGGCCCTCTTTTTGCTACATACTTTTAATGGAACTGAAGCCAAAATAAGTCAGACTAAATTATGGGAGTAAATGACCTCCCGGGAAGTATAATACCAAATTCCAAAGAACTGTAAAGAGTTTCCTTTGATCTTTTTAGCTTCACAGCCTGAAATTCAAAATCTGTATTTAATTTTAGATTGCATATGCCAGCTTTTAAGTTTCCTTTCTAACATGATATATCATTTTAAATGATAGGACACCTTTAACTTGTATTTCTTGAAAATGCTGACTATCCTTTCTTTATTCTTTTACACTATAAAAACAGATATAAATATTACTAATTGCAAAAATAATTTGGGGTTGGGTGCTGTAATGGATAAACCATTGACCTTCACTTAAGAGACTGTGCCTTCAAGCTCAACCTAAGTTTCTAAGTGAAATGACTTTGATCTGAGACACAAGTAACTTCAGTTCAATGCCCTAGAGGATATAGATCTAGAAAAAAGGACAAGCTGAACACTTCACTATATATTCCTGTTACAATTTAGGAGATAGACAAAGGATGCTATTTTTCAAATGTGGTATAAAGGGCTTATTTCCTTCTACAGCCACAGAGTCATCTTGCAAGTGCTGTCTTCCTAAACCAGAAATCTCAGAAGGCACAACAAGCTGTATTAGCTCTTGGCTGGAGAATTCTCTGTCCTACGCACTTGAGCACAGACTTTAGATGACTTTGGGAGAAGACACCGACACCACCTTGCTGCAACCTCCTTTGTAGTAGTTGTAGAGAGTGATAAGGTCCCCTCTGACCCTCCTTTTCTCCAGGCTAAACAACCCCAGTTCCCTCAGCTGCTCCTCATAAGACTTGTTCTCTAGACCCTTCACAGACATTGGATGGCCAGGCGCTAAGACTGGTGGTGAATGGAGTTAAATCCAGTTAGCAACTGGTCACATGTGGTGTTCCACAGGGCTCAGTACTGGGGCCAGTTCTGTTTAATATCTTTATCAATGATGTGGAGGGATCAAGTGCACCCTCAGTAAATTTGCAGACAACACCAAGCTGGGTGGGAGTGTTGGTCTGCTTGAGGACAGCAAGGCTCTGCAGAAGGATCTGGACAGGCTGGACCAATGGGCCAAGGCCAATTGTATGATGTTCAACGAGAAGTGCCAGGTCTTACACTTGAGTCACAACGACCCCCTCCCTGCAGAGCTACAGGCTTGGGGCAGAGCAGCTGGAAAGCTGCCTGGTGGAAAGGGACCTGGGGGTGCTGGTTGACATCTGGCTGAACATGAGCCAGCAGTGTGCCCAGGTGGCCAAGAAGGGGAAGACAATCCTGGCTTGTATCCAAAACAGTGTGGCCAGCTGGACTAGGGAAGTGATTGCTCCCCTGTACTCAGCACTGGTGAGGCTGCACCTCAAATCCTGTGGTCAGATTTGGGCCCCTCACTTCAAGAGGAACATCGAGGTGCTGGAGCGTGTCCAGAGAAGGGCCATGAAGCTGGTGAAGGGTCTGGAGCACAAGTCTTATGAGGAGTGGCTGAGGGAACTGGGGCTGTTTAGTCTGGAGAGGAGGAGGCTCAGGGGGGACCTTATCTACCTGAGAAGAGGTTGTAGTCAGGTGCAGGTTGGTCTCTTCTCCCAGACAACAAGCGACAGGACAAGAGGAAACAGCCTGAAGTTGCACCAGGGGAGGTTTAGATTGAATGTTAGGAAAAAATTGTTCACCAAAAGGGTTGTCAAGCATTGGAACAGGCCCCAGGGTGGTGGAGTCACCATCCCTGGAGGTATTTAAAAGACATGTAGATGCAGTGCTTAGGGACATGGTTTAGTGGTGGACTTGGCAGTTCTAGGTTAACAGTTGGACTTGATGACCTTAAAGGTCTTTTCCAACCTAAACAATTCTACGATTCTATGATTCTAGGTATGGGCAGCTGGAATAATCTCCCTTTTGTGTCCAGAAGTGAGCTGCAAAAGTCTTTATGCCTTATGCATTATGAAAGAAGCCACCTTTCATGAGGAAAAGTAGGTTGTAGCAGGTTGGCTGGAAGCACAACATGAAAGAGCAGCTGCTAAACATTGAACTTATGCTGGAAAAGCCCTAGGAAAAGTGCTTACATGCAATGTGTTGTTATGTGTCCCTCTGATGATCAGCCAAACAAAGGTATATATACAGTCCGGAATTTTGCAATACAATATCATTCTGAATTGGACCCTGGGGGAATAATTTGTCATGCATAATTTATCTACTGAATTTAGTTTCTTCCTCTTCTAACAAAATAGCATAAAACAGTCAGATTGCCTAACGTTATTTTTTAAATGGACTGATTGATAAAAATTCTCCCAGATTATTGGAGTTATTTGAGCTATATAGGGATAGTTCCAACTGACTGGTTAAATTACATGGTTTTGTTTCACTTTCCTGATTATGAAAACCAATGAGTCAACTAAGCCACCCCTGCCCCAAAGCATTTCTTTTATGGGGATAACTGGCGTGAGTATAGCATTTTCTTTTCCATGAATACACAAACACTGTAAGGTGTTCTGCATTTTCTGCAGCTTTGAAAGGGTGGAGCCTTTTTGACTGTGTAAAAGAAATGGTCTTGAAGCAAAAGGCTGAACTTTCTGGGGTCATTCACTACAGATTTTAATCCAGCCCTTCTTATCACAGCCCATCCCAGATAGAAGTTATTGTTACCTTCCCTCTTCCTAGTTGATTGCTGACAAGTCGTCCAGCTGGTCTGTGAAAACCAGAAAAGATCAAATGTATACAAAATAATTTTGAAATCGCACAACCTCAGAGAGAAATAGCAACGGCAACATTGGAACAGAACAATGAACTTCATGTAAGACTGTGTTGTGTGTAAGCCCTTTCACTCACTGACAATGTAAAACAGATTGATGTGCTTTGAGGCTGTGGTTGCTGATAAGAGATGCCATGTCTATGCCTTTTTACTCCCAGCCAAAGTGAAAGCAATTAAAATATTTAGAAGTAGCTGCCTTCTCCCGATCCAACAAGAAGCAAATCTGGGCTTCCTTAGCAGTAATCCTTTCTTCCACAGTTCTGGAGAGAGGTGGACCAGAACCAGCAGAACCCTGGAAAACCTTAGTGACAGGAGTCTGTAAAATTTGGAGGAAGTACAGTGAATAGGTATGCTACCTTGTGCGCTATGACTGGCTGCTCAGCAGGTTCAGAAAAGAATATTGTTGCCTTTGGTTTATCTGTTTAAGTAGACTTGACAGGTTTTTTGCTCATTTCTGCTCACTACAGTACTTTTTTTCCCCAAAAGGTCTAACAATAGAACCACGTCATATGGCACATTTAATTTAGGAAGACATCTGAAAACAAAATTACCAATTCAAAACTAGCTGTTCTCAAAGGAACACAGTTGCCTGGTGCCAATAATCTTTTGGATCCTCCTACGCTATCAACAAAGTTCTAAATTTGTCAAAGTTTGGGATATTAAGGTGTCAGTTTTACCCTACCTTAACTCTGTAATGGATAGTGAAATGTGTTGATTCAAACTTTCCTTTTTTCTAGTATTACAGTACTAGTCAGCATTTACATAAAGCTTAATATTTACCCCAGCAGAAGCCAATTTATGTTTGTTAGTATTCTAGCTATGATTTTAAATGTTACTCTTGAAAAAGAAAAAAAAAACAAAGTAACAAACCATCACAAACTTCTGATTTTTATGAGAACTATAAAAAAAACCCTCCAGAATCAAGGTTGGTTAAGTGGTTAGTTAATTATGAAATATATATATATTTGTCTATTAATCCTGCACACAAAAGTTTCATTCCTATGTAAAAATGGATGCAAATTAATTTCAAATGCAAAAGAACATCTGTCTAACATTCCTGTATATAAGCCTTTTCATGAGCTAGATGGGTAGTTTTATGACCAGCTGAGAGAAGGAAACCAAGCTGGGGATCAGAAAAGACTCCCAGTGAAAGTGCTGGTAGTCATTTAAAGTTTGAGCAGACAAAGCATTCCAGAACACACTGCGGTTTTTAAGTGAAAGTAGAGGAGATAGAGAAAATCACATTTAAATTGTCTGAACAAGCCCCCTGCTGAGAGAAAGGCAGAGGGATATTACATATATATAAATATATATATATTAGCAGATCAACAGATTTGACACTATCATGCCTCAGTTCCCCACTGCATACACAATTGTCTTACATCTGGTACTCAGGTGGTGCCTCACACTAAGACTGCACTGTTTTCTCCCAGAGCTATCAGGCTCCAAGGCTGAGACAGATCATGCTTTTCATACTTTGTATTTACATTCTTAAAGAAATAGCTACTGTGCTTTTAACAGCGATAGGAAAATAACAGCAATAATGTTCTGCCCTATAGGTTAATCTGTGTATTACCTAAAATATTTTCATTATGATCTTTACACATATTTATTTTTTGAACTGTTGCAAAAGAATTTTGATAAATTTCTAGATGATGACTCCACAGTGCTAAGCAATCTTCGGATCTTATTGGCAGCCAAGGAGTCTTTTGCATTGTATTGCAGGGGCATCAAACACTTTGGAGCTGTAAAGAAACATGAAATCATATTAACCACTATTTCCACCCTCGACTATTTCTCTCACATCCCTCAATTATTTTAAATTAAAGATTGGTAAATTTCTTCACTGTGAAGCATGTAGAATTATACAGTTACATAATCTGATGCAGTGTCAGTCCATGACACTTTCACTATTCTGTTTTTTCTTACCTTGTTCTCGGTTTCATGTATATAAATGAGGAGAAAGAACCGTCTCTTCTTTGATAGTTTCTGAGTTCTTTTGATCCTCCTCGGGATGTGTGTGCATGTGTTTGTACACACACGGGCATGATGGGGTTCCCAGCTTGACCGTGAGAGCTTTTAGGTGCTGAGATAATGCAAATAATAAAAAAAAATCAAAGTTGATTGATGCCCTTGTATGTGTGGGTGTCTAATTAGTATTCCAAAGGCATTACTTCCAATTGGATGCAGAAATGTATGTTGTATGCCAAATATGTGATTCATACTGACTAATAGAATATAAGTAATAGACTTTTTTATTTGAATTTAATTTAAAAGAAAATGTTTTTGACCATGCCTCTTCAAGATTGCATCCCTCTTCAAGCCAGAAAAATGCCACATACATGTACATTGAAATGAGTTTAAAGGTAGGGTTTGATAAGTTGGAGGGCCATTCTCTCCTTGTGGAGCTAATGTATCTCCCATTACCATTAAATCGTGTTATATATGCATATTAAGGGAAGAATATTAGTGATTAATAACAACCCATATTTTCCAGTGTGCTGAACTCTTTCAGGAACCAGTGAAGGTCCTGAGAGCTGCCTGGTTTAGCTAAACTGTACCTTAAATGAACATATGTTTTATAGCAGATCTTTAAATAAACCCAGTGGATTCAGTGATCATTTCAAGGTCAGTCCAGTCTTAACTTTTGACATATAGCAATGTAGCTAAGTGTGCTTAAGAGAAAGAAAGTGTATTTATTTCAGTGCTGTCAAATAGTGGTGGTTGGTCTGTCCACAGCTCCCAAATTAGGCCATTTTAGCACTCAAAAACACTGTGGGTATTTTTTCCTCTTACTGGTTAATGATATTAACTAGTCATTGGTTCCTGAGAAAAGAAGGAAAAGGATGTGTGTTAGGCTCATAGCAACTTCAATTAGTTGTTAGCAAAAGATTTTATCCTGGTAGCAAAACCAGAAAAAAAAATCTTTTAAATTAATTTGAAGATGCCTACATTTAGAGAATGGCATTGCTTTAACAGGGCTATGCAAATGAGTCCAATTTAGCATCTTGTATTCAGCTGGAAACCATTGCTAAATGATCGGGATAGCCAGTCACAGATATTAAAATGAATTATATCTAATCTGAATTTTAGTCACGCTACATTAACTAATAGAAAGTTATTAACATTTCAAGAGAAAAAAAGCTTTTGCCTGCAAAATTAACAGTGGCTGAGATGTGACCTGTGAGCCATGCAGCCTGATCACTGTAATGACAGTGTAATGGCATATTTACATTAAAATCTCTGCAGCTAATATGTGATTCAGAATTGGACGTTAAGTCGAGGATTATTTAGTCTGGCCTGTTGGCCTTTCTCTAAGTAGTTTTTTTTTACTTCAATACAAATCTGAAACTTTTCATTTCATGACTATTTATGTGACTAGTTTCTATGGCTATGTCTCTCCATCTTTATATGGCCAGCTTACTCTTTCATTTTCCCCTTCCTTTTTCCAATATATTTATCTTTTTTTGCGGGCATGTACAACTTCAAGAAACCCACATTAGTTGCAAGCCAGTCAGGAAAAGGGAAATGTTTTTCTACTTCCTTTTTACTGTTAATTTGCTTCAAAAGCCAGTATGTTTTCATGTTTTCCTTCCTACACTTTTTAAATATACAGCACCCTGGAAAAAATGGGTAATTCAAAGCTATCTTTATCTGGATAGAAGAAAATGTATAATTATAAAGCTATTCTTACCCTTAACAGTCAATGACAACCTGCTACAGTTTCTCCTGCTACCAGTTCATTTCTACCAAAGCAAAGCCTTGAAAGTTACGGACCTGATAATGTGGCAACTGCAAAATCTATAGCATTTGTTAAATCTATGGAATACTTGGGTATATGAATTTGTTTGGTTCATTACTTAAAAGACACAGCAACATTAAAAAAGAGAAAATGCAGTGAAATTAAGAAGCTAACTGGATAAAATTATCGCTTTAATTTCCTAATCAGAGCATTATTCAGAGAAGTCCAGTTTAAAGATGAGCTTGATTTGGCTTGTGTTGGTTATTTGTACAAAACAGGACATTTTCATAAAGGCTCAGACTCCAGCTGGACCTTCAGTGTTGAGAAAAATGCTGGATACATTTTATTAATGCAACTTTTTTTTTCTTTTTTGTAATTTTAATATTTTATTTAAATTTTGCATTAAATATGTGTTTCATTGCCATTTTCTATGAATCCGTAGGCAGATATTATTCTCCTGTGAGAGCTGCTTTTTTATTTTTAATGAAAACTTAAATAAAATGATAAAGCTAAAAGCAGTAATTAATGACCAAAACCATATACCTTATACATTACAGATCTGTGTATGTATTTACACACAACACCAGGCAATTATGTAAGTGCACAAATTCTATTAAAAAATAAGGAAAAGAATTGTCTCATAATTAGGTCTTCAACATGACGGTATTCCTATGAATTTTGCACTTGCTGTTCTTTAAACTTTAAATGAACAAGCAGGGCCTCATGTGACTCAACTTTTTCACTGGTTTGTTTTCTGTTTACAAAGGGCGCATGTTGTGCTTCTGCTGCAGCCTTGACATATGTCAATCACATAATAGTCATGATATAAATGCCATCTCACCTCCATTTCCCAATTAGAAAAAGAGAATTAATGTAGGGACATCTGTTTGACTGACAAGTATCTATGCAGATAGAGCTCTGCGCACAGATTTGTAATAAACACAGGTGCTTCGTTTACTGCAAATGTACAGCTTCATCATATTTCTGAAATCTTTATTATGATGCAGTCATACAATAAATGCTGATTGAACAAATAACTAGAAATTTCATCTGATACAACATGGTAATAAGCTTAACTTAATTTGATATTTCAGAAATCATCTCCTAACATCTGAATTTTCTGTTCAAAATGCATGAATAATACTGAGCTCAGAGCCAAAGACACCCCCCTCTGAGGTCCCAGGTGGACCACAGATGTTTCAGGCCTCATGGCCAGTAGATTCTGATGTAAGTGGAACTAAAGCAGCTTCCCTAATATTATGGGACTGCCACCAAGGCTCTTCAAAGGCCTTTACTTTTTTTCCTTTTATCATACTTTGGACATAGTCAGGTACGTGGTAAAGCCATACCTATTCTGCAGCGCTTTTTGCTGAAAATTAGACCAGCCCCCTAAAAATAATACCAGAGACTTAATCTTGGCTATAGTTATAGGACTGAGTTGTCCCTTTTTCCCCCAGCTCAGTCCCTGACCACCACCACCCCCATGGCCCACAACTCACTAAGGGATCTGAAATGCTCCCTCAATACTGCATTTTGTTGTAAAAATGGTATTTCCTCAGTTTAGTTACTGTTCTTTTTTGTCTGTAGATTGCCTGTAACAATTTCTGTCATTAATATTACCAATCTGAACGTTTTCTTTGCAAGGGCCAGGACCACTTCTTAGACTACTAATGCAGCACATTTATTTCTATAAACACCTCAGTGATATTGTTACCTTCAAATTTAAAAGCCAGTTTAATTAGTTAGAAACACAAAGCATGTAAAAATGAAACTGCAAAATCTTTTCTCTCCAGATGGACTAGTAGTATCTGTGGAGAGTAGACGAGGTTAGGAAGACAAGACAGAGGAGCATATAAACAGGAGTGAGCTGGAGATTCAAAGATAGGTTGGGTTGTTTGCCTATGTTAACCATCTTCAAAGCTTTGAACAGGAAAATGGTGTGGCTCTAACAGCAGGTTTCATTATGAAATAGAATAAAAGTCAGGGATGGTGAGCTTATTTTTGAGAGAGGGGACCGGAAAGATAAAATCTACCTAGTTGTCTGAAATGTTTTCAATTTTAAGTGGCTCTCAGAGGACCTCATTGAAATGTGGTCTTCTGAACCTACCAAGGCATGTCACTGGGAATTCAGCAGGCAAGAACAAGTCTCTCTCAGTAAGGTTTGTCTCCATTCTTAGAACCATCCTTTGAAAGCAGAGGTTTTCACAGGGTGCCAGTAATGGTGAGAAAATTCCTTTTATCACAGAGACAAGTTCACTGGTGAGACCCCTTCTTTAGGAAAATGAGTAGATTCCTATACTTAATTAACAAAAAATTCTCAGATGTCAAATGTTGATCTACCACTTACTCCTACCTACAAGTTTCACTGCCAATAAACAAACTGCCATCAAAGGAATTCTGCTGAATATTTTGCCTGGTATTAGACAAGACCATACAACAATAAATGGTCATGAACCTACTATTTTCTTTCAGGTGCTTCATTGTTCACATACCAAAAACATGCCAGAAGACAATGCTTCTCTTTGCCTTCTCTGTGGGTACAGAATGGTTTGAAATGAGATTAGCTTTTGAGATGTGGTTTTAGCTTTTTAGGTAAGGATATCTGCCTACTTTGGTGACAAAATGCTCAAGGAGGCTCACAAATGAAAGAGACATTGTACTCCTTTCTGAAAACTTCACAGACCTCATCTATCTCCTTACTGCCAGCACTGTGAAAGCTTGTTATTTGAGCTTACTACGAGACCTGATTTCTCCCCAACGTCCACCTCCTTCCAGCCACTTCCTATGAAATTTGCAGAAGACATTGTTCCACTGGTGTCTTCTAAAGTGGTTTTGGTGTTATGTGATTTTCAGATCCTTCTGGGCTGTCCAAGTTGGAATGGAAGCTCTGGTTTCCTACATTTAAGGGTGGTTGTCTCAAATTGCACAGTTGGGCTGAGAAAATTTCCCAGATATTTTTTTTTTTTTCTGAGAAATTTATTTTCCATAAATCAATGTTCCTTCACACAACCAAAAGGAGTAAAATATACAGACAGAGGAGTAGGGAGGGACAGGGATGTAAAGAATTCCCAGATAACTAAGAGAAACTGTTCTACTACAGTCTTGAAATTTCTGTGATAGTTTGGGGAATCTGCCTAAGTCCAACATCTTAGGACATTACGCTTATCTTTATCAACTTTAATTTTTGTGACAAGCATAATTTTCAATGGCTTCATTTTCAACACCAAAGAACTATCAATAAGTGAATGAAATATCTATATAATTGTAATGTGCTGATTGTGGTGCTGATAAAGCCAGGTTCCTCAAGATTATCTGCAAAGAGATGCCATCTGAATTTATCAAAAAGTGTTATTTTCAATAAGTGGATTGAGTCGTTAATGGAGCCCCTTTTAAACCACTACCTTTTGTAGGATTCATTAATTAATACACTTGAACTCTCCCTTTACTCCCTCCCCACCATTGTTGCTTTACAAGGCTTCCTGTGATATTCTTTTATACATTTTAGGGTTTCCCCACCATTTGTGACAGGCTCCATTCTCTGCCTCTGCATCTCTCCCTAAAGCATCCCCATGACTTTTCTGACACGATGCTGTACAAGTAAAAGAATCATTCTGAGAAGTCAAGCAAACAGCCTAAGCCTGTAAATGATCAACTCACCTTCCAGACCTTTGATAGGTCTAATTCCCATTCTGAAGTCTAAAAAATCTGCAATGCCCCAAAACAAAGGTTAAACAGCTTGAAATTTTGGATTACCACTAGCAGCCAAAACTAGGAAATACACATACAACCCTATAGGCCCATGAACTGGGCTATGTTATGAATGCTGAGCTGCCTTGTGCTTTTTTTCACTTTTACCTAGCTCCTCAGCTGCTTTGCCCACTGATTAAGGTTGTAATTTCCTTCATACTGTTTTACAGATTCTAGTATCAGCAGTCCTTCACCTGATTGCTGGCTCTTGTTGTCACATCAGTCATATATAAATAAATCATAAATAATATGACCAGATCTTTCCTTATCTTATATGGAACTTGCAATTTAATGTTCTCTTGGTTGTTCCTTAATCCTGTTTTTCAGTGTTGGCACTCAAGGGCTAGGCAAGGATATCATAGATTATTTAAGCTACATAACAGGGAGACTCTTCTAAACTCCTAAAAAAAGAGTTGGGCAGAGAGGAGCCTATTGATGTTCAACAAAGGCAAATGTAAGGTCCTGCACCTAGGAAGGGGAACAACGCGCACCAGTACAGGCTGGGGCTGACCTGCTGGAAGGCAGCTCTGCACAGCACTTTGCCTACAGGCCATCAGTGTGCCCTGTGGCCAAGAAGGTCAATGGAACTCCGGGGTGCATTAGGAGGAGTGTGGCCAGCAGGTTGAGGGAGGTGATCCTCCCCTTCTGCTCTGCCTTGGTGAGGCCACATCTGGAGCGCTGTGTCCAGTTCTGGGCTCCCCAGTTCAAGAGAGACAGGGAACTACTGGAGACGGTCCAGCAGAGGGTTATAAAGATGATGAGGGGACTGGAGCATCTCCCTGGTGAGGAAAGGCTGAGGGAGATGGGCCTGTTTAGCCTGGAGAAGACTGAGAGGATATTTTATAAACGTCTACAAATATCTTAAGGGAAAGTGTCAGGAGGGTGGGGCCAGGCCCTTTTCAGTAGTGCCCGACAACAGGACAAGGGGCAACAGGTACGAACTGAAACACAACAAGTTCCATCTGAATATAAGGAGAAACTTCTTTACCTTGAGGGTGACAGAGCACTAGAACAGGCTGCCCAGGGAGGTTGTGGAGTTTCCTTTTCTGGAGACGTTAAAAATCCACCTGGATGGGATTCTCTGCAACCTGCTGTAGGTGAACCTGCTTAAGCAGGGGGGTGGGGTAGATGATCTCCAGAGGTCTCTTCCTTCAGGTTCCCTGACCATTCTGTGATTCTGTGAAATCATGCTGCAGCTGAGTAGATGAAAGTATCATAACCATGTGGAAAAATAGTAATTTACAAAGTACAAAATGCCTTATGACCATTGTCGACTAGCCTTATGGAAGAGAGGGACACAGTGATTAAAGAACTTGAAACTAAATGTCAGCAAGCTATTCACTTAACAAATAGCATCCTAATTCCTTCTTAGCTTTCTATGCTGTCACTGTAGCCACAAAAAACATAGCTTCTGCCCCCAAAAGATTATAATTTCTGTAGAAAATGTAAGAATTCAAGTAAAAAAAAGAGAAAGCTGGAAATATCTTGGGGATAAAAGCAGTCTTGTGCATGTTCTGTTCATACTAGAATAATTGTTGGGACCTTCTTTTTCCTTTAGTCAGATGGGGAAGGAGTGTCAGAAAACCTGCAAGCAATGTAAGGGCCAACACCTTTTTTTACTGGGCCTCAGCTAGAAAGTATCTGTTAAAACCAAGAGCTTTAGGTGAGCCATAGGAGAGAAGGGAGACGAATGCACCATCAGGTCATGTAACTGTCACCTCTGACAGACCCCTCAGCTGTGAAGAGTCCACAGAAACTGCACCAGTCAGCAGCAACCACATCCAACAAACAGAAGATTTAAAAGGAAAAGCCCAACAGTTAGATGAAACTATGTGCCAAAAAGATAGAAAAGACAGCAAAGACAGTATGAAAATTCATAGTATTAAATAGTCCCCTGGCACGTTCTAAGGAGGAAAGTCCCACCCCAAAACAGTTGCATCCATGATTCTGAGTTCAGAAAAAAAATACTACTTAAAAAGACAAACAACCTCCATGCTTTTCTCCCTGTAATGCTTCACTCTTACATTACCTCTAAAATCCTTTTTTCCAAACCAAACTTCTGAGGATGAATCCTCACAACAGTCCCTAGTTCACCATCTGAGGTATGCGCGTCATCTCCCCTCTGCCTACACGAAGCATCTGTAAGTCAAAGTTGTACCAAGATCTTGGCTGTTCAGTAAACAGCCCAGTTCTTTAAGAGGTTCATCCTTCTGAACAGGCACATGGAAGTGACCAGAATTAGCTTAGAACACGTTGTATGTTTGAATGCTAAAATCAGCAAGCTGACAACTGCCATTAAGGTAACATCAAGATTCTAATGGTCTGTTGGCATAATTATAATACGCCTGACTTAAAATACCTTTGACTTGAAAGCACAATATAAAGATTAAAATAGCATAAAATAAAACGAAATAAAATAGCTCCTCCTATAGTTCTTAAATAAATTCCTTTTGTCCCACACAGTATATTTTAGATATAAATTGGCAAATTGTATTGATCAGCTGTGTAGCTAATACTGTATTTATTTTTTTCTGATATTAAATTTTGGCCATTCCTAGTGTCACTGGACAGAGAGCATCATCAAATACAAACTTTTTAGCTTAAAATGTCTTTAAAAATATAGTTTGACTTTGACCTTTACAAGGACACTTCATGTAAAACTAACTCACAAACATTTCAGTCCTAAAATGTTAATGCATTACAAGGTTAATTGCTCTTATTAATCCATTAAAGAAGAACTGTATGCCCTTTCTTATATTAACCATTATTTACTTATTTCATTCTTATGTCCGAAGTCCAAAAGCGCATATCTTTGTTGCAAAAACTAACAAAATGTTAGTTAGGAAGGTCTCACAAAACTTCAACTGGATTCTATTTGTGTGCCTTCATTAGTGCTAAAAGTCTTGGCATTAAAAAAAACATGTGGCAAACAGGGTGGTCAGCAGTTTTTTTGAGATCACTTGCTGGAGCAATTCAAGTCAAAGAGGCTAACATATCTCTTATTTAGTTAAAAAAATATTTCTTTTTTTTTTTTTTTCCTTTGCCTGTGATTTGAGAACAAGAGAGGAGATTTTTATGTACATATGTAGCAATGGTAAGCAGCTGTAAAAACCTCCTACCCTAAAGATTGATGAATATATGTTTCATTAACACCAGCACATCTGAAAGACATTTAACACTTTGGAAGACCAACTATGGTTCTTTAAAATGCCTCAGATGAAATGCCCTATGATATGGTCTTTAATGGCCATCTTATTACCCTATAGCGCCTTCTCCATTAAAAATTTGTAAAATCTTACCTACTGAATATACCTGACTACAGTCTAAATGATTATTTTGCTAGGATATTTGGAACTATACTTTCATGAGCAGATGTAAGATTTGCACCAGAAATATTTGAAAAGAATTCCTGAAATATTTTTTTAATTCCTTCATCCTATTTATAATGTTTTTCTACTTAAGACTTTAAAGACTCACCACACCCTCTGAATACCGAAGAATAGATAACCACAGAGCAAATGCTTTGTGGCCATCCCATTCCATTTTCATTGAATGTAGTTAACAATGAGCATATCTGTAAGGTTCAACATCTGTTTGTGGGTGTAGTGCAAAGAAATCCAGAAGGTGAACTGGCTGGGTAAATATTTTCTACAAATAACATTTTCTGAGTTACTCTAGCTCTGATGCAGCCCTGGATGGAGGCCATCCACCCAATGCTTGTAAAGAGCTCTCCTCCAACAGAGCACATACCAGTGGTACAGGTGGAGGGCCCTACAGGATGCTTGTTTCACACCCCTGGAGAAAAGATTGGCTTCCACTAATACATGTGGTAGCACTGAGGGCAGGCAGGCAGGTTTCCATGCAGACTCAGGTAAGCTTAAAGGCTTTTGTCCATTCAGAATGAAAAGTACATTGTACTTGACAATAAACCTGCCATTTGAAACCTCAGGGGTTTTAATCTTATAAATAATAGAGTTCAGAGAAGAAGGGTTTGCAAGTCTGCATAGCGCTGCCTGGAATTCAGATTTATGTAATGCACTCATAGGAATGTGGTGCTGAAACGCATGCAAGTGTTAGGGCATTTGAGATTCAAAGCCTATATTGCACAAAAATATGCAATGCAACACTAATATTCCTCTCTGTTATGCTATTTTCACCAGCTGCTACGAGAACATCCATCACTCAATGGCAGGTCAGAACTATCCAGTCCACTGCAGGCACTGACATAGCTTTTTACTTTCTGTTGAAGCCCCTGTTAACAAGCATGATGTCCACAGCAGAGGAAACTTTGAAATCTGTAAAATGAGCCAAAGGAGGTGCACATTACTAATCACATACAATAAAATCGTTTTCAGTCATTAGGGCTGATAGCAACTCTTCTTTGTATATGCTAGCCTACGTATTTTGAGAAAATAAGAAAAGCGGGGCTACTATCTTGTATTGAACAAGGGTTTGAAAAGATTAGTTCATAAAGTACATAGAAAAAGCTCTGGTTTAGACATATAATAACAAAGGGTAAGAATTTAGAATTATTCTTCTTTGAGCATCAAGAGAAAATTTGCAGTAGTTCTACTGCAAAACAAAGTCACCCCCCAAGTGCATTCAGGCATCAAAAATAATTTCTACTGTTTTAGGATGTGAAAAATGTATTTGAAAAATTCAGCAGCATAAAAAAAAGTCTGTTAACCACATTGTGGGATATCTTTGTCTGGCAAGTGCATTCAGAAATTTGGGAGCATTTCTTTAACACTTTCCACTTTAAAAATCCAGAATATTAAAATGGCAAGCATGAAGCTGTTAGCCTATGCAGTTTCGCTGTAGGGAGGTTATCACATGCAGCTTTGCTGCGTTATTCATTGCTTGCAGCTCTTCCAATCAGATAACCTTAACAAACATGGTGCTATCAATTGCCAGATGTGGTACGTGCTACGCAGCCTCTAGTTTTTGACGGACTAAAATGGATCTGAGAATTCTTCTTTTTATGTTATCAACCATCAGTCACACTATGAGATTCACAAGGAGTATCTGGAAGTGCTGTCAAGTGCCAATTAGTGATGTTGCTGACCCAAAAGATAAAGAAGATTGTAGAAGAAGCAGCCCAGTATAATTCTCCACTCCACTGTCCTTAAAGTGGACCATCGTTTATGGATGTACTCCTGTAGATGAAAGGGAAATAGGAGGTCAGTGTTTCGTGTCTTCAACAATCTTCTGCAATCTTCTCATCATGAATTGTAAATAGTATCACTATGAACCTACTCTTCCTGCACTGGAAAGCAGAGCAAACGGCTCAGCAAAGCCAAACGCTGATAATATTGTTTCTCAGGGCACAGAGCTGAAGGCCACACTCTGTCCTCCACTGTCATGCTGTGTATGGGTCCGCATGGGTGGAGCTCACCCCGGGCCCTGGTAGTGCCCTTGCTGACTCCCCACCTCCTCCCACTTCCCCATGGCTGTGGGGTACGTTCACACCATGCAGCTGCTGGGTTGGGAACCTGAGCTCTTCATCATCTGAAGGCAATCTGAAGATTGATGAACAATCATTGGAAATGTCTTCCTCCTTCTCAGAGCAATTCTCAGCACAATCTGGCAAAATGTCATTATCACTTAATATGGTTTTATCACAAGGTGTTCCTGCTTTCAGAACTGCAAATGATTTTTACAAGGTCAAAAGCAGAATATCATGCCCAGGTGTTCACCATCTTGAACTGTAGAACAAAAACCGCCTTCTTAAAGAGGCAACATTGCTCCAGTGCACAGAGAACACCTGACAAATTTGGATTTGAAGGGACCAGCCTATGTGCAGTCCTCTCCATCTAAGGGTTACAGCATCCAGTAGTCAGCATAGATACAATGCATTATTAATTAGCATATACAAATCCTATTTATATTAAAAAAGCTTGCTTAGTGAAGGAGACATAATTCCTATTATTACCATCCCAAATAGCAGAAAACAAATATTGTATACGGAGCTAATAAAAATACAGGATAAGAGCAATATCTATGGAGTATATTTGTACTCTACACACATTTTTTTTATGTGGGACCACTATTTTTCATGGTAAATTATGTATGCTAACAGAATCTTTCTGAGCGTACCCGTGCACCTGAATGGCAATTTTCTGAAAGAGCAGTGCTGGAGAGACATATCATCTGGATCTATGGTACTTATGCTACACAGCTATTGTATATGCAATTGGTTTGTGACTTTTTAAAATATGCGTGCATGGAGGGGCTACAAAATTACTTCAGAGCTGCCTGGGCAAGCATAAGGGGGTTCAGGTCTCTCCTTCATACCACAAAGTCCCCAGTTTACTATCAAACCAGCAGTGCATAGTCATGCTCCAGAGTCCACTAAAGTTGTGGTATCTCTCCACTACCACTCTGGTTCAAATACCATTGAAAGCAGATGTTGCACAAACATTAAACAAAGTTGAACAGACTTGGAGCTTATTCATGCATTGGATTCTATGAGAACACAATGGAAACCTGTCAGTAATGCAGGAAAGACCAGATCGAGCTGGCAGACTATCTCCCTGTGTGATAATTTAGCATAAGAGCAGAACTATTCCCTGGAAGGTGCCAAACAATTAGAGGACAAGTCACAACAAAAAAGGCATTCCTAACCAGTGCAAACATTTGTCAAGGTATGGAAACAATTTACAATGTTTTCAGAACCGTGGTTCAGGTCAGTTCATTTTTATACTCTCCCATATGGTTCTGCTCCTTCTATTTCCAGAGTGAACCCTATTTACCTGGATGGTTACTGTAGAAAATATATTGTTTGCAGAGAAAGTGAGAGTCATCAATAAAGAAAACTTCTCAAGATAGGTATATTGAGTATGTGTATTGGTTTGATCTGACAAGGGAAGAAAATGGCAAACAACTTGTTTTCTGCTTGAGAGGTATCTAGGAGCAGAGCACCGGTCAGATGCTGTATTGTGCCTTCCGGAGGATTAGCAATAAAAGCACTATTTGGGTGGAGAGAGGAAATAAAAGTGGCTTTCAGCCACATTTTTGCCTTTATGAAACTGAGCCTGCCAACAGACTAAATAGCATTTGTACAAGGTTTTCACTTCCCCTGCAAGCCTGGAAAGAGAAAAGATGGGTTAAATCCTTCCACGCATAACTGGCAGCACGGACCACATCAGGTGGTCATGGCTCTGCTGTCCCCTAACATGAAAGCAGAAAGGTGATATGCATTTAAAACCAAATTCTGTATGCCACACCACTCCTTATGGGTCTGGACTTACTTTGCTTTCCTCATCACAAATGAACTGCCAGCCATGCCTTGATGGTGGCTTTCAGCCTCTGAATACCAGCAAAGCAACGTTCCTCTTGTTCCTAAGCACAGACCTCACAAAAACCACTATACCTTTTACAGTCATCCTTGGAAAGCTAATTTCCTTCCATAATAAAGTTCAGGAAGTCTAAACACAGGGCAATGATTGCTCCAGCTCTGTGCTAGATTAATATAGAGTATTCAAATTGCTTAGGAAATGGGGTATTTTTTTTTCCCTAATGAATCATGCAGTATGTTGTCCATACTTAAATGACACATTAGGTTGGAATTTCAAGCTTTTTTAGGGCAGAAATGGTCTTTATGGAAGACAAAAATAAAGTTAATGATGCCAGAGTGGCTTTATTCTAGCTAACTTGCATGAAACTGGCACAAAGCCCTGAATATTAGCCTATGATATTTGCAAAAAAAAGCAGGAGTTTGGGCTGTTAGAAAAGCTTTCATTGATAGCAACTGCAACATATTAATCTTAGACAAGGGAACTACACTATTTAATTAAAAATGGAAAGTAATAATAGTTTAGCACCTCTTTCAGAAAAAGTGAAGTGCAATGGAAACGGAGAATGTCTTCTCCATGAAGCTGCATTGAAAAGTACTTTTGCATTCATGTGACATTGAGAAACAAATGACAAAGAATTTTCCATTAATAATTTAATTTGGGGGCCAGAGGGCCATCAATAACGTCATAAGCACATAACATGGAGCCAAGTTTATCCCTGAGATAAGCAATCACAGTAGAGTTCCTTTACAGCATGTTTGAATTTGAGTCTATGGAATGCAGAATTTCAAAAAACATTTTAAATAACTGGTAGGAGCAGCTGCCAACCCACCTCAGATCGTTGCGTCTGTATGCTAAATACTTAAAACACAGAAAAATGAAGCTGTAGCACTGAAAAGTGGAGTATTACCAGGAAGTGCTGAACATCTCCACCTCCCATCTGTATTAAAAGGAGACACAGAAACAACAGTCAGTCATCATCTGGCAGGATTATTACAGCATTAAAATTCAGCCCTGGTGGCTAAAACCAAAAACGCACTCAAATTTCTGAGGAAAATTTAGCCATTCAAGTTGAAGATCCAGGTTAATTTTGTGGTGCACATTTAACACTGAAAACAAGGATTTTTAGCAGAAAGTATGTTGAGTCGAGGTGATGTTCAAATTTGCTAGGGAATGATGAAGTGAGGTTAATAATCCAAAATCATAATTTTTGATAGGACTAAGCTATGCGCACAGAGCCTTCAGTTAAGCGTTAAGATGTAACTCACATCCACATTCAGCAAAACCCTCTGACTCATAGGCGCGTTGTTCCTTGAGGGCTGGACAACTGGATTACTCTTTATTTTTTAAAGATGGATGGTGGCGATGCTGCTGCTCATCTTTTATAGCAGTGGTTAAAGCACTCACCCAGAAACTGGTGAGCTGACTACGGTTCAGTGACCTCCTCAGTGTGAGTGGGTTCAAACCTACAGCTCCAGCCTAGTCTCTGGCTACTAAGTTAAGCTGCAGTTGCTGAAGGTTTGGGGAAGGAGGGCAGGGAAGGGAAAAGAGAGAGGCAGTCTGAATCCTGCTGAAGCTGCATGGCTGTTCAGCAAAGGATACAAGATTTATAAGGCCAGAAATAAAGAGAGAATTAGAAGAAAAGGGGGCTTGACTATAGCCTAAACATGAGGGCTTCCTCTGGGAGAAAAAAGAGCCATCCTCTTCAACATTTTTAACGTTGCTAATTAGTTTTAAACCAGATTTTACAGTAATGTTTTCCTGTGTGAGATAGACATACTCTTTGATACATTTATAAAATTTAATGAAGAGCCCCATCTGTAGTAAATGCCTGATGAAAGACAGCAATGGGATGTGCAGCCACACACCACTCTGGGTGACACTGTGCAGCACAGTCACCCCAAGAGCCACCCACATCACTGCCTGCACTGAGCAGCACATTGTCCCTGTGCCCCAGGAGAAAGTGTGTGAGTCATGTGGAGACACGTTTTTGGGCTACAGTGTCCCCACAGGAGCTTTGTAATCTTCTTGCCAGCTGAAGGACACCTGGGATGCAGGATGCCCTGAGACTGGGGACCATGCAGCTGTACTGGTACCAAGTGCTGGCCTTGAATCTAAGATTCATCACCACAAGGAGTGTAGAAGTAGCTGGCAAAAAAAGAAAACTAGCAGTGGAACAAGGACAAAGGGAATGAAATCGTAAGAGGGTGCTCACGAGAGCAAGTAAAATCAGCTGCTTGATGAGGGTGCTTTTTACTGGGAAGAGGAACTGGACTTAGTGCCAGTCTTCTCTCACACTGACTGTGAGAACAGCAACAGGATTGAATGACTGTGAGCGAAAGGAAATCCAGAATCAGGAAAATTAGAGGACGCCATTTTTGTAGTCTCTTAAAAGAGGATAAAGCCTAATGAGATTGGTGTCTTGTACACTTTTCAGTGCATTAAACGTTGTTTTGTTTTGATTGCTTCCAAATTCATTCACCAGTCAGGTTACAATTATCACTGCCCTTAAAAAGTAACTCCTAATTCCTCACTGTTGTTCAGTCAGGCACTTTAGTTACTCACTATTTGGGGCAAGCATTAGCAATTTCACAGGTTTACTGATTTCCTTTTTAATTTAATCTCTATTTTATTTAATCCTAAAGAATTTGGAGATCAGGAGCTATACAAAGAATTGCCTCTTTGTGAGAAGTTTGCTTTGGTTGGCTGTCAGTGAATTTGTAGCCACAGCAAAAGCTTTGATACACCAGGGAGAAAATCATGCTTTTACCTAATCTTACCAAACCAACCTTGTTCAGATTGATTCAGTTTCCAGCCTTGGCTCTGACCTCACCCTTACCCTCAATCCTGCCTCACTTTCACACTGAGTATTTTATACAGCCTCTATTTTCTCCCTGCATAGCCTGCCCCCAACCCCCGCCCCCAACCCAACATCTATGTTCTACTCATCAACCATTGCTTTAGAAATCTTCAGGCTGGATGGGCAGGCATGCAGTGCTGGCAGGTGGTGTAGCTGTTAGGCAGCCTTGTGTATCACAAGAGATCTGATGCTATCAAATTTCTTTTCCCCCAAAGACTAAAGAGAGTGAGCCTTTGTAAGCATGCAGGAGGGGGATGAAAACAGTTTGTCTCCTGAGCAGTCAGCCTTTGTCATTTTACAAATGAAATCACTTTGGAAATTTAGAGAATTAATATCATAATGAAGACGGGAGTACCCATTAGGGTGGTCTAATGTTGCTCTGGAGATATATGATGGATGTCCAGTTGCTGTAAGCCCTTATTTGCAGAGAGTCACCTCTGTAGTTGCCATTATTAGGAAGTTGTCTGAAGCAGAGGATCAGACACAACCATTGCAAGATGAGATAGTGTTTGACTGGTTTCCAGGGAACCGAAGGATACAGCCTTAGTTGTACCTGTCACTATGGCTCCCAGCTTTTTTCCCCCTTAATGTCTTTTTTAGCTGTAGGAAGTTTCTCTTTAAAGATTCACTGCTTCTCTAATAGCACAAAAAGCAGTAATAGGAACATAAAAAAATGTTACCTGGATTGCAAAAAAGCTTCCGTTTATTGCAAAACAATTGGTATAATTCATCATCAAAGGATTGCAATATGCTGCATTAGTTAGCCTTTGCAAATAAATATAACCATGAGATCTAACCTGTGGTGTACTGCTTGCAGTAACTGGAAATATTCACCTGCTCTGTCCACTTCTGGACATACCTATCACACTGTCAGAGCAGTGATGTCGTGATTGCCATTCCTGGAAACACAGCCTCAAGAAAGTAGTACTTCCAGGAATTATCTTAATGGGCAATTGAATCATCATTTCTAGCACTCCTGCATCTTTCCCAGAAGGATAGTTTTCCACAGGCAATGATTCCAGTTAGAAGAAAATGCAGATATCCAAACCCCAATTCTTATTCCTTCCTGACTGGTTTGCAAAGAACAGAAGCTTTATGCAGATCTTAAAATTAGGCAGAAAGGCACCTAGGACATGTGAGGCTGGAAGGTGTCCAGTACAGTGATTTTGCCTGCACTTCATTTTATAATAGCTATTCTACCCAGATAATTTATTTTCTTCCAATTATCTGTGTTCCTTTAATAATTCTCTACTGGTCACTAACATTGCTGCTTTGTTGTGTTATTTCCCAGGAAGCTCAGTTGCTGGTGTAAGTTGTCGTAGCTGCATGTCTTCCATAAGGATTTACACCACCAGGGCAGTGTCTGCATTTTAAGAAAATCAGGTTAAATTCACTAATGTCTAGACTTTCTCCTAGCTATGGGGGTATGCAAGGCAGCTTGTTGTTGCTAGCCTTTTCAAATAAATGTGACATGATGGGTCCACACTTTGCTCTCTATATAATCAGTACTGATTTGGGGGAATAATCAGTGGTAAATAAAAATGAGTGCTGTTGAAATACCCTTTGTGTGTGTTCTCATGAATTACTCATGAAACAAAGGTTACAAATTTCTGCCCCTGATACAGTAATGGATCTGTACTGCTTTTATTTTATTTTATGCTATTTTTGTAATATATGGAGTGGGTGTGTGTGTGGGGGGTGTGTGTGTGTGTTTTGGTTTTGGTTTTGTGGTTGGGTTGGGTGGGGTTTTTTTTCCAAAATTCTGTTTCTTACCCCTAAATCTTCAGTTTAGTGATCAAATTCACCTTGGTGGGAGCAAATGCAACTCTATCGATAGCAATGGAATTGTGTCTGCATATGTCAGCCATGAATTTGGCCCCATATTTATTGGAAATACCTGGGCTGTTGTGATATGATGTGGTAAATCATGCTGAGAGCAAATCAAACAGACAGGCTGTGGCTGCATCACTATTTCATACAACTCAGGTCATAATGGACAGGACAATGCTGTACTGTGAAATTCAGTGCTAAGGAAAATACATTCTTTCCAACCTCTTATGAAAATACTCCACATCCTTCAAAGGACAATTTAGGCAATGTGACCACTGCTGGAACCAGTGCAGGAGCATTTAAAAGGCAAATAGAAAACCACCATTGCCCAGGAGGAGAACGAGTGTCCGTAGATATTCCCATGCTTTTGCTGTTCCAAAATTCCCGTCAACTGTTGCATACAGCCCCCAGAAATAAAGCTATTCACTCTCACTACAGCAAATGAAAGTGATGCAACATGCCAGTCTTCAAGCCCAGCAAACTATAAATGTAATATCAGACAGAGAAGAGCTAATGAAAACAATCACATTAAACATAGCTCTTCAGTGCTTGGTGCTCAATAAGTGAGCAGCAGGCTTTCTCTGTCTAGCTTACAGAAAACAGGAGGTAGCAGTTTGCAAGGAGCAGCGTTTTAATGTGATTGGACTATAACAGACAATCTATTTACAGCATGCTCTGGGGAGCTTATAAACAAATGTTGAGTAATTTCAGCCAGCAGTAATTACCCTTGCAGCTGACAAGGATAGCATGATACTTTCTCCTTCACCTTCAGCCCAGTCCAGAAGGCACTGTACACAATGGCACCTCTAATTATTTCTGCATTTCTATGGCTAAAGACCAAAGTGTGTTATTAGAGAACATTTTAGAAGCTTTTTAAAAGCTTGTTTATTGGGACAATTAAAAGTCATCACTATGACAGCAAATAAAAGGTTCCATTCCTAGGCACGTGGCTGCAGCCGGGGGTTTGCCTGCTTACCTTGTAAGCCTTGCCTACATGAGGGAAAATTTACAGCCACCCCTAACTGCTGCTAATATTGGTTCAGCAGCACCAGCACTAGCAAGGTGGGCAGCCCTCGAGTACACAGAACGGGGCTTTATAAATATCATGTTACCTAACCCTGCTTAGAGCACATGGAGTAAACATCATACTTAAAATGCTGTTCACTCACCTATTCTCAGGCTCCCAATGCAGCCAAAGGTAGTGGCGGTGAAGCTGTTGCAGCGGTGAGGACATGTTTTTGCAGAGCACCTGTGCTGCAGACGAGGCCTCAGACAGCGTGGCTTTTTGTCTTCTGTTGAAACAAAATAAAAAGCAAGTTCTAAAACATTCATTAACTCTTAATTACTGGTGAAATACATTGGCCCGGGTTTTTTTCTCCCAGGCACTGGACATATAAATGGGTTAATTCGGGGCTGGATGCAGCTGCTGCAAGTGAGTCAGCAGGAAGGTGGGAGCAGGGAGGGAGGGAGACCTGGGCTGTGGTGGGCCAGGGGACAGGGCACTGCCCTGCATAGCCCTCCCTTTGCTGGATAAGGCCCTTCCCCCTGCCTTGGCTACACAAAGGCAAACCGAGGTCTTTTGATTTCCCTAAGTCATCAGTACCTGGTGCAACACATCACAAGGCATCTCCCCACCATTCGGGATTAACCCCAGAGCAATCAGGTGACGCTTGCCATAATTTCAAACGCCCGCTTCCCACGGCACAGCCCGCCAGCTCCTCAGGCACCCGCCGGCTGGCCCAGGCTGCCCACGCCAGCCACCGGGGCTGGTGCCCGAGCCCGCTCCTCCAGAGCCAGGAGAAAGCACCGGTGAACCCCCGCTGCCAGACGAGGTACTTGAGCCTGCGCAATTCTGAAATGCAGGCGCTTGTGGACAGTAACTTACAGATAAAACAGAAACAAACACTCCCCCTTACCCTCCCAGTTCCCTGGTGGTAACCGTGCTGCCAAAAGGAAGGTCTCCAGCCACAGGGAGACCTCAGGAGCCTGTGCCATCTTGGGCCCTCTCATTTGGCCCAAAGCACTGGGTTTTTTATTCCAGTTATATCACACATACTACTCGATTTTCATACTGTGCAAGATACATTTTACCATGAGAAATACTACTGCTGTTTCCAAAAAGTAGTTTTAAAAACATACAATCACTACTCATGGCAAGGCGAGGCGTCATCAAAGTGATTGCTGTGGGCAGTGATAATTAACGGAATGATCAAGTCACAAGACTGCGCACCACAACTTTTATTTAACATTGTAATACAGTCATATATGAGCCAAACTATCCAAAAGTAATTGGGAGAGGCAGTGAACTGTGATGTGTGCTGGTTTGCAAACACCATGGACAGTTTGGCGTTCGCTGAGCTCCCATCCGCCTCAATAAATTCAGTTCAGAGTCCTGCTATAGGAATTGACAGCAGATATCTAATCCACAAAAGTGGATTATTTACATTTTTTGATACGTTACATTGCATTACATCCTGTCATGTTGCATCTCATCACAAGCAGATATAATATCGCATAACATGATGTGACATGATGACAGACATCAGAAATGTTTTTTGTTGTTTTGGGTTTTTTTTAAGATTTTATATCTACTATCCAAAATATTTCTGAGTGATTTCTAGGAAGATCGAGCAGATAAGGTGAGTGCCTGGATTACGCGTTCCTCCAGCAGCTGCTGAGCTGCTTCTCCCATGCATTGTTTTAAATCGAGCCGCCTTGTTCTGCAGCTTCATAAAATCTTGTCAATGCAATTTTGCACACATATTGCAAATATTTTTAAAAGATTCATTAGGAGGGAAACCAGCAGAACACATGTTCAGTAACAGCATAAAATTATAACAGCTGCTGCAAATTACCTTGGCTGAAAGGAACCCCCAGAAATGCATTGCAAACTTTAACAATGTACTCTAGCTGTTGATTGCTCACACTGTCGCTCGCTACTCATTTCTGAGACACAGTTGGTGGAGGAACATTAATTTGTCCTTGTTCTTGAGACTGGCAGGTGTCACTTTGCCCAGTGTGGGACGTGAGTGACAGATATTTTGCAGCTGATGAAATGAGAATGCAGAAATTCAAGAGTGCCTCTGGGATTTCACTGGTCATTTGTGGCCAGCACAAGGGCAGGGCCCGCTGCTTCGCTAATGCAGGACTGGCTGATGTTGCTGTTGCTGCAGGCTGCCGCAGATTCACACCATTTTAAATAATATTTGTATTATGAAGCCTTTCACACACACACACATACACACACACACACAAACACTTGATGGTATTGTGTGCTTCGCTTCTTTCTAGACTAATACCATCTGGGAAATTGTTCTAATTGTTTTTCGGGGTTTTTTTTCCTTCTGTTGTATGCTCAAAAGGATTTTACCTGCATGTGCTGTCTTTAATTCTCTGAATAACATAAATAGAATTGACTAAAAGCAAGACTTATGCTAACCTAGGGGAAACTGATTAAAACCAAGAGCAGTATTAAAAAAATGCAATTAATAAAATCATCTCACGATACAGAGGTTTAGGAAGAGAGTGGGGAGAATTATGTCAATTGAAGTATTTCTTTCATCTAATTTAAGAAAGCAGAAAAATGTGTTCCATGTGGAAATGCACAAGGCTTAGTGAAAATAAAAAAGATACCAGGAAATGAACAATACTGCAATGTTAAAGAATTAAGAATGAGATTTGTTTAATTTTAACACTATCCTGTAGTTCATCTTTATCTTTCCTTTACCTCAGAGCATTTTCTTTGCAGGCAATGTAGTGGCTGGGATTTTTAAACCACCCCTTCACCCCCCTAAAAAAATAAAATTAAATTAAGAAATACAAGGAAAAGAAATTGTCTAGAGCTGATGCCTCAGATAGATATTTTCAACCTTAGTTTAAATAATGTTAGGGTTTTTTCCATTCAGCAACTCTATGTGGAAGGAGAGAAGGGGTTAAAATGTTCTGTAGTTCATAAAATACTTTTAATAAGAACTAGAGTGCATGTTAGAAAGAAAATTATTCTTTCAATGCTTTTAGCTTTTTATTTAAACTATGTATTATTTTAAAGGTGATGATTTTCAAGAACCCCCAAAATTTCAGGACAGGGTCTCATTTTGCTAACCAGGTTAAATGCAGTGTACATAGAACAGTGTAATCTAGAGAACCACTAACAGCATTTTCAATTGTGATAAAAACTTATTAACATATTTGCCTCTTTAATGATTAACTGTCTTTGAATATTAAGAGATTTTTACAACATCTTATTCACACTGAGGAGGCTCTGCAAAAGGCCGAGCTTTTTCTTTATTTTATAAGTGTGACTTTGTTTGATATGCATTCTGGTTTTAAAAGAACCATAATATTTTAATCGATCTCTCTGTAAAGATCATGATTATTATAAATGAGATACAGTCGTGCACATCAAGCCTGACTGGTAGATAGGAGGTCATGAGTCAGGAATTATATGAAGAGGGGAAGCAAAAACTAGAAAATTTTCTAACATGATTGTTTAAAGGAACTATTACGTACACTGGCACATGAATTCAAGACTTCAGTTACATGTCCAGAATTATCACCCTTCATTTGCTATTGATTTCCTTCAAAGCAGCCCTGAAAAAATATAATTTAAAAAAAATAAAAATTAAACCCATATATTTATTATGAAAAACATGTATTTTTACACTGAACTTTTCAGAGTCGTGAAATAGATGACATTAAAAATCATGGCAGAGAAATATCTGATGAAAATGTTGATACAAACCTAGGCTGTGAAAACACTGGTTAATGCCATTTACCAAATCTTATTTTATTGTAAAGAATTACTTACGTTAAATAATTTGAAACACACATAAAGATAGTATCTGTTAAGATACGAGATAGGTATTTGAGCATAATTCCATCATTAGAATTGGAAAAATTATGCTGAACAGATTTTTTTTTCCTATCAAACCCCTAGTCTTCCAAAACTAATACTGTTTTATTCATACACATGTGCAAGGACGCACACACACACACACACACACACACACACAGAGACAAATATATCTGCACATTTTCACTTTATATTCCCCCCCCTACTTACAAATGCAAAGATATACTGTTATTCTGTGGAAATCAAATATTTTTTCTAGATGGTGTGCTTCTTTAATTAAACTGTATTCTTTATAGTGATCAAATATAATTAGCAGTAGCAAGTATTTAATGAAAACAAACTGCTTTCCTTTGAAATTTTTCCAACCCACTGTACTTCAAGTCTATAGCTTCTCCAAGAAGATCGTTGTATCATAACAACTAAAAATAAGTATAGGATTAAAAGCTTGTCAGGTACTGCATCATTTCAGACAAAAAAAAAATAGGGAAGGTAAACAGTAGAGAACCTGATTCATGTCAGGTACAAATTCTATCATTTAAGATATTTCTTCCAATGAAACAGTACTGTTAGTGGTTCAATGTGCTATAGATCTGTCTTTTAACTACCCTATTTGATATCATTACGTACTAAGACATTACCCCAGTATCTTTGATTATTACTGAGTGAGATGAGAAGAAAGTGCACTTACACCGGACTCATTGACAGCGAGGTGCTATAACAACTCTCCTGTAATTAATTGTGAGTGAAAGGGGGTTTGGTTTTTGCAGCCTCGTAAAACTTTTCCCACATGGCTGAACCCACGGTCAGGAGACGTTAGGCAACATTAACTGCCTGCACATTTCTGCAAGGCTCTGGAGGAAGCGGCTCGGCACTGGGGCTCCAATTCTGAAAACCCTGGGACACAAGACATCAGCATCTACCTTTCATCTTAGCTGAGATTTGGAGAGGGTTCAGACCACAGAGGCTCCTTAATTCTCACTAATTCATTTGCTTTCCTGATTCACTTGGCTTGGGATAACCTGCGAATGATAATGAACCTGTAAGGGGAGCGCTTAGTCCCTTGCCTTTGAATGTGCTCGGCATGGATTGAGGGCTTTCTGTGAATCTTGCAAGAGGAAAAGAATCTTATTAGCACTGATTGCCAGTCATGAGGTTGCCTCTAAAAATTGCTCTTGTATTTTTAACTCTTGCTTGCTTATAACAACCCCAGCTAAGGAGAGAGATGTGTTGTTTACACATCAAACATGGCATTGTTCTCAACATTTACTCATTTCTCTTTGCAATTTGATCTAATCATAACACATTTGCTTTACGTATGTCATTACTATACCACTAGGAACACTTCATCATTTTTCCCATGATTATTCCACAAGTTCATAACTAGCCAAGTCCTCATCTCTTCACCCCCAGCTAAACATCCTCTTTGCATAAATGTATGCTCTCTAGAATAAAGGGTCTAATTTTCCTTTTTTTACTTTTGTTATTAACCATTTCAGCAGAGTGCAGCTAGTACTGCTTTTCATGTTACTAGTGGATTTCTAGCAGATTTGGTCTTCTCTCATGTTGGTTCTTATCTTTTTTTAATAAACATATTGTGGATTTGGATACAAATAAAAATCAAGCTCCAGTGAGAATATTTGATAATAAAACTGGGAAAAATGTGGCTTATTTTTGCTTCTCTTTGTCAAAAAAAAAATTCTTCTGAGGAATATTTTTTTTTCTCCATTCATTTATGTGAATTTAGGTAACTGTACAGAAGAAATGGACTGCAACCCAGTAATCTGTGTCAGAGTGATTCTGTTTAGACCATCAAATTCGCTCTGGAGGCAACCTTTGCTAAAAGCTGAGGATCCATAGTCCAGTTTCTCATGAACCCCTGTCATTGCCAGAACCAAATTCTAACTCCTGACCAAACTCTGGGAGCTCCTAGGAAGAGCTTTCATAACATTTTCTGATGGACAGCCCAGCTTTTCTGCAAAAATATGGTGTTCTGCTCTGGTTTTTAGCCTTTTCATGTATAACATACATGCAGTTCTAGAAAACCAATGCTTCAGCTTTGGTATTTAGTAACAAGTCTTGTATCAGCCAGAGAGAGTCTTATACAGCTTCCACATCTGGCACATCTATTCACTAGCCAAAAGTGAATGATACACTGCACTGAAGCAAAGATAAAATTCTTTTGTGTTAATTTTTTTTCCCTTGTGTCTAGATGGGGCAATATGGCTTTTGACTAAATAAAAAAAAATTGCTTCCAGTTCCAGCGACTGAAATAATTTCCTAGATTCCTCTTGAAATATGAATTTTATGCTTTTTTTTCTCTAATTTGGTGTTACCTCAAAAAAAACTATAAGTGACAAAATATTACACCTACTGTTTCTCAACAGAATTTGCCAAAAAGGATAATTATGTGAGACTGCTAGAACTCAAATTTGATCTGGAACTTCTTGTGTGGGAATATGGATTTCTATTATATTGACAAGCTCAACTCTTCTTCAAAGGGCATGAATAAGAGCTGATCAGCCAATGAAATTATGTTGCATGGGAATTCTAACAGTCTGACATTTGCTTGTCGAATCATTAAACATTTCTGCAGGACAGTTACCAAAAAAATCCCAGCTTGCTTTGGAAATGTCACACAAAAATATCTACATTTTGCATCAAAATGTCAAAACAAAGCATTGATTCAAGCTGCTATGTTTCAAAATGTCAATTTGGTACTTTTTATCAGTATTTTGGCTGTATATGATGTGTAAATTTTAGAAATTCTTTCAGAAAATTTCACTGAATTTTACTTTTCCATAGTAAATCAGAATTTTTTGTTGGAATCTTTTGCACAGGTCTATGAACGATGTGAACTGAAAAATACATCTTTATTAAAATTTCCCTACAGATAGTTTTTGCCTTTTTTTTTTTAATATTGTAGAGCATATTTCACTCATATTATTTAAAAAAAAACCAAAAAACCAAAAAAAAACAAACAAAAAAAAACAAACCACCCCAACAACAGCATGGAAAAAAACCCCCAAACCTTCACTACTACCAGAATATCCCACTCCTTTTTTTGTTAATAGTTAAACCTAGGTAAAGACATTCCAGTGTGAACATGTCTCAAACCCTCATATTCATCTTAGGAACAGGTCCTTAAAAGCCTGTCTCCCTGAAGACAATCCTAGGAAAACATTACATTTGAGAATAGCTAAAATTAAATTTATACAGCAGAGAAATCGGGTTCAAAGTATCTCTGTACCCTGAGGACCAAGCTGCCTCTGTTTGCTGTAAGAAGCATCCCTACATGATCGGTATTTTGGTTTTGATTTCTCATCTGCTGCCTTGTCTCCTAGTATAATCATACAGCCCATGTAGCCCGGCTGCATCTTTCGTATAGTGCTTTTCCAAATTGTGAGAAACAGAAGAGCACTCCTGTCTCTCACTGGTACGTTACTGTCCAGCATTTTGTTTATTTTTCTGGCTGTTTTTTCCCCCACTAAACCTCCTTGCTTATGAGAGCTTCTCTTCTGGGACAATCTTCACATGTAGACCCCAAGTTCAATTTTGAGCCCATGCAAGCCCCTGGAAATTTTAGAACAGCAGCCAGCTGGCTCCTGCTCCTCTGTTAATCAGCAATTTCCACCATGTTTTCCTCACCACCAACTTTCAGTCATAGCACTTCCAAAAATTTTGCACAATGTTGAGCAGTTTTACAGCAATAAAACACAGCTCTTAACTAATCTATTATACCACTATGTCTGAAAATATGAGCAAAATTGGAAAGTAGAACTCACCCACATTTTTCAGCTCAACTTGCAAATGTGCTAGAGAAGAAATTA
Source organism: Falco rusticolus (assembly GCF_015220075.1). Classification (NCBI taxonomy): domain Eukaryota; kingdom Metazoa; phylum Chordata; class Aves; order Falconiformes; family Falconidae; genus Falco; species Falco rusticolus. The sequence goes on from NC_051194.1 coordinate 41,798,102, forward strand.
TTTTCTCCTCTAACACTCTAGTCAAAAAGCATCAATTGGCAAGTTACGCTCATTTACATACATTTTCTATTAAACTTTTCTATCATAAAAAATTGCCTTTATGATCCAGACACATAATTTATTATGCAATGCACCACCACCATCATCACAGTGAATTGCATTTTACGTGTTTATACTAACAGGGAAGGTGATCAGCTTTAGCCTTCTTTTCATTATATGCATCATTCATCCTACACCGCCAAGATCTCTGGATTCTGTAGCATATCCATCATTATCTAACTGCCAACTGTTTTCAGAGGTTCCACTGCTTTAAGCTCATTATTTCTTCAGATTGGTGAATCTACAGAGAATCTTTCCACAACATACAGCAGTCAGCATGGCACATGTGTACAGATGAATGGTAGGGGTTTGTCCTTCACAGTCTCTTTGTACCTACTTTTGCCCCAGAACTGCAGCCTGTAATGAGCAGCAAATGCATACTCATATGTCCAAAAATAATAAAAAGTTAAATGGCATTGAAAATAATAACCAAATAGCAGCATCTTTCTGTGGATGGGCTGTTATGAATAAATCTAGTTTACAGATTGCTCAGTATTTTGGGGTAACCGTCTTCTTATAATGCAGACTAAAGCACATAGACAAAGAGCTGTGCTAAGATAAGGAATTTCTTTCCTGTCCCCATTTACCTTGCTGCATTTAACTTAATCAATAGCTGAATGGGGAAGAGGAGGAGAATTGGATGGTTCAAGAGACTGATAATGGGATATCGAACCTTTCATCTCTGTATCATTGATTCAACATAGGAATTGACACACTGGATCAGAGCAGTGGTCCATCTCCTCAGATATCCTCTCTGACAGTGGCCTGTACTGTATGTGTTTCAGGGAGAAGTGTCAGAAACCCTGTAGTAAGCATTCACAAAATAACCTGTCCACAGGAAAGGCTCCTTCTTAACTCTCTCATTTATAGTTTGGCTGATGTTCATACTTGGGGTAGTCTGTAACTCTTCAAAAATCTTTTAAACCCTATGGACTGCAACACAGATTATATGTTTATTTAAATACATACCTGACTGAAGTCTGCATTCAGCTGAAGTCTTGGCCAGCAAGTTGCAATGAGTTCCAGTGGAGAATTACGTTCTGACTGCACAACTGACTAACACCGTTGCACTTACTGTTAACTTGTTACCTTTCTTAAATAAATAACCTCTCCTATACACAGTGTAAACATTATCACTAGTGGCCCATTTAAACCATATTCTCTCTCATTAAAATACTTTTAAACTTTTCAATGTATCTTGAAATGAAGGGCTTTTCATGTTTCTAATTATTTACATTGCCCATCTCTATACTTTATCTATTTCTGATACATTCTCTTCAAGACAAGATAACCACAACTGAATATAGTACTCAAGGTCAGGGCATGTCACTGATTTATTTAATGACATTTTAAGATTTTTGGCATTCTCTCCCAATCCTTTTGCATCCTAACAGTTTGTTTGCTTTTTTGACCCTTGCTCCATACAGAGCAGAGTTTTATTGAACCATCCAGTATAAGGCACAGGTCTTCTCTTGAGTGACAACAGCGATATATTTGGGTAGCTCAAATTATTCCTTCTCATGTTACATTTGTCAACATCGAACTATTATCCAGATCATTCAGCTCAATTTGTCAATTTTCACTGGTTTCCTTAGTGCTTTTTTGATCTTGAGTGTTCTGAAATATTTGAGTTTTGTTTACTGTCTTTTTTACTTACAAGTATTATATGCATTTTGCTTAACTAAAATACAGGAAAGATAAATTGATTGATAGCCCTGCTATGAGGCCTGGAAATCCACCCGCATGTATATACATATGTTAACTTTCTCTAGGTTCCTAATGTTTTTTCTTTTAATTGTTCTCCTTTACTTAAACAGCTTCTAGTCCCTTGTGTCCTTCTCCTGTGACTATTTCCTGGCAATGTTTTCCAAGATTTCTTTTCAGAAATTCAGTTAAAATATGTTGTTTTGTTGGCATAACACATTCTGGTAGATTAGAAAAAAAATGGGCTTTCTTTATGTGACTATGTCACTTTCTGTCACACTGTTATGTCACTATTATATAACACTAAAGTCACAGTCTTATTATTCCAGTCCTAATTTAGGTTTAGAAAGAGACATACTGAGTTGGTATTTCTTGGAACGTTCCTAAAGCCATAAAAATCAGCCTCAGCATTTGCCATTTTATTGACAATGGCTGCATTTAATGGGACATCACATATTCCTAAAAGCATCTCAAACACTATTTTCTCAAATACCCCTCCAAGTCTCGGTGTCCTATCCACTCCAGTATCCTGAGAAAAAAAAATAATCATGAAAGCAATTGTCCTTGCTGGCCTAAGTGATAGAAGGTAATGGTCTCGATTCAGGTCTTAACACGAAATGCAAGCCAAAACCCAAAGAGATGACCTTATTGGTAGCCTTAGCAAAGACATTAGGCACATGCAGTATGAATAAAATGAACAACTCTTTTACTGTGGTGAAGGTTCTCATCTCATTCCATATTAGAATTAAGGAGTTTTGGCATCGTACAAAACAAAACCTTTCATGTGTTGTCCTCTGAGTTCTTTCCTGTGTGAGGAAACAGAAGTGCTGAACCTTTCAAATATTCTTAACAAGAAGCATAATCGTATGACACTAAGTACGCTAACTAGGCTGCAGGTAGCAAGCAATGTAATGTCACACTGTGCCTAAGACTAGTTGAAATGCTTTGTGTTGTTTCTTTTGTAAAACAAAACTCTCAAATCCAGCACCTACCATGAATGTGCAGTTCTGGCTCTGGAGACCTGAAGGCCAGCTAGAGACAGAAACTTCAGATGCGCACAAGTCCCCACCTCTGTTCTCTTCTACAGATTCATCTGGACTGACATGTTCACAGCAAAACCGTCAGCTGGAAGAAAAAAGGCAGCTTAGTTACATTCAAGATTTGCATCACTTCAAAGATGTTGCGAGTCAAGGAGGCCTCTGTATCTACACACTGTACCCAGCAGAGGGGAGATGAAGGCACTAACAGCCTGGGATGCTCCATGGAAGCATGACCCCCCTCTCTCAGCACCAGCCAAACATTTCCAGTGCACACAGGCACTGGGCATTGGCAGGAGATGGGGGCATGACGAATTTCTGCTTTACCTCTGTATACACACCCCTCACAAGCACAGTTGGCTAGACTGAAGATTTATTTACCCGTAGCGAGGGAAATGTACGTCATTCTCAACACTAGTCATGCCAGAACTGTTTTCAGGTTAATTTTTTTAAAAATATGACCTGAAAGCCTAAGACTGAGTTTCAAATGAGACAGTTATTTTAAGGCTTGGTTTAATAAACCTAATTTATTATGTGAGATAACAGAGTTCTGCAACCAACTGCACAGCTTCATGGCTGAAGTCAGTAATTCATGTGAATATTGCTGCTAAAAGAAAACATGGTATATGATCAGTCCATAGCAATCAGACATGGTGCCTAGACAGCAGCTGTCTTCACTGTTTTTCCTAAAAGGCAGAATAGCCAAGAGGACTAGTTATCTCAGCTGTAAATATCTGAGTTACAGGAGCACAGCTGGAACGCCATGGCTCCCTACCCCTGCACAGCCTTTCCTATAGCTATAGCAGCATGCCACTATTGAGGGCTAAAGATGAAGAAGTTTTGTAACTTGCTACTGTCATGCTTACAATAAATCACACTCTCATCTTTAGCATTTCCGAGTCTTTTTGGTGTCTATGTTTAAAGCATAGATGTAGCATTCCTGGATGCCACCCTTGGCAGATTAAAGCATACAACATTATCACAAACGGGATAAAGCGCTGCAATTACACTGAATGCACTGACAGTGCCATATCCAAGGCCAGGTAAATTGCACCCTTTGACTGCTGGACACACCAGAAAATACTTAATTCCACTTGATTAAAGTACAAGATTGAAAGAAAAAAATCAGTTCTTTAAGCAAATAGCAGTAGAGATTTCTCATGCATCAGGGCATATAATGACACCCTGTGGGAATCAGAAAGTAATTTTTCTCCTTCAGGTAAGATGTTGCACAACTGGCAAAGCACAATTATGAATGATTTACCTGCAATGCTTAAGGTATTGCTTTTAAGTCGCACGCACTGGTCATCTCTTCTGCTATGGCAACTTCTCTGTCTCTTGCCTCTGTATCTTACGTCACTGTGGTAAAAGGTAGTTAGCCCTTTTGGAAGTGTATTTAAAAAGCAACATAAAAAGACATTTTGAAATGTGCTCTGATATTCTAGTCAAACTAATAGCTAGGATGCTGGGGTGAATGCATCAAGTCTATAGGAAGAGGTATGAATACTATGCTTGCATTTCAGCTACGGCAAATGTTGCCAGTCACAACTATAAAGAGATGGAGATGGTAAGCTGTCACAACACTGATTATTCATTTTAAAAAGTAGTTGAAAAACAAAGTAAAACAATTATTCAACTTACATTCGTACTCACTCCCCCAAGAGAATGCACAATATCTGTATTTCACAATGTACGATTCATGCAATTGGTGGCCTGCAATAGGAAATATGAAAATAGATAAGGACATGTAAACAGACAAGGAGAGGTTTGGCAGGAGCAGGGCAGGGGCGTTTATGTCCAGTAAATGTCTAGTTCTTCTAGTATTTTAGGCTGAAAATATTTCAGGAACCTCTTCTGAATCTGAATAGTGGCAATGGCTGCATCATGGCATCATCTAAAAAGCATGCTGAAAATGGTAAGAAGGCTTTCCTACAAAATCTTGTAAATCTTTGGCTGAAGAAATCACCTTACTGCAACATGCAGGTTCTGCCAATAGTATCTTCATTATAAACATAGGCAAGTACACGCCTGTCAAACTCACAGTCAGGGCCGTCTGCAACGTGCGGTACTTGGAAGAAAGAGTCCCTGCAGCACAGGGTGTTTGATGAGAAACTCAGCAGCATACTGGACCTCGTGGACACAGCCTGCTGGCATGCCCGCTCCCACGGTACAGCTGGGCAGATGGAGGGGCTGAGCTGGGGATGGCAGCAGGAGCAGGGATGCTACAGGGAAGGTGGCTTCTTAATAACACTTCTGCTTCAAGCAACTTCTTGTCAGCAGTCAAAGTTTCAGGTTCATGGAGCTATGGCCTCCTGGAAACTGCTGCAGGACTGATGTAACAGTTTATTTGGTGAGCTCTAATACATGGACGAGATATTATGAGGCTTTCTATAGGATGCTGGTGCTCTGCACACACAGCAGAATGGCTGGTTTAGTGGATTTTCACTAATTTCCCATTGCTTCAGCATCATATATAGTGATCCTGGAAAAATCTAGCAGATAATAACCGCGTCCTGTTTCTCAATTTAAAAGCCTCTCCCTTCTGATGTGTTAATAGTCTTCATAACAAACATTTGCTAATATTCAAAAAACTTAAGATATCATAGTAATTTCTCCACATGTCATTCATAGCTGGACATGAAAAAAATGAATTAGACACAGAAGACATTAAGGTATTGCTTTTAAGTCGCACGCACTGGTCATCTCTTCTGCTATGGCAACTTCTCTGTCTCTTGCCTCTGTATCTTACGTCACTGTGGTAAAAGGTAGTTAGCCCTTTTGGAAGTGTATTTAAAAAGCAACATAAAAAGACATTTTGAAATGTGCTCTGATATTCTAGTCAAACTAATAGCTAGGATGCTGGGGTGAATGCATCAAGTCTATAGGAAGAGGTATGAATTTTCAGCAAATTCAGTGACAGTAAATTTTTGTCTTATCCTTCCAAGTGGGAAAGTATTTGTGGCTTTTTTTTTTATGCTTTTAATCAAACTTCAGACCTCTCAGCAGACAGCTACTCCTCCTTTCATAAACCTTTTTCAAGAGAGGTATGACTTAAAGATGATATAACCTCTTAATAACCTTAATAAGGTTATTTTTTATTATGTTTTAGTTCATTATAATCCTAGTAAGTCTGTTGAAATTTAGAATTAAAATTTGTTTCTTTAATGATTTATCTTTAAAACATTAGCTACACATGGTTTTAGAATATTACTTACCAAGGAAGAAACACATACCTTGGTAAAATAAAATATTACTATGTTGGATCTAGAGGTTTTATTTAGGGAGAACAAACCCAAATCCATAAGGAGCTGCCATTTCTGCTCAGTCTGAGCTCAGAAGGTAATAGTCATTTCTCACTAACTCTTCAAGTCACTATTTTATACCTACTCCAACGACATTTTTTGGCAGCGTATAAGATGTCCTGCTGCATACAATTAACCAGTATGCTGCTTGGGTAAGTAAGTTGTACTATAGCTCCGAGTATGTGCAGCATGGTCTCATAGTTCTGTATTAAATCACTGGTCAATGAAGTTGCAATGCAAGTTGAGGAGCAGTTCTTCCATATGCTATAGAAGCCCAGAAGAAAAAAAGGTCTCAAACAGTGCCCAAAAGTGAGACTCATCTTAAATATCTGCAGATCCAGCCACAGTCAGTTTCACTTGGGTTTCCACTGAAGAAAAAAAAAAAAATTATGGTCAATACAAAGACTACCTTTTATTCTTTGGAGGGAAGGAGGTATACCTGGAGCTCTGGTGTCCTATGATCACTAAGAAATGGGAGGTTTTGGTTCCCAGCATAACTTTTGGTACAAAGATGAGGCAAGCAGATCTTTGCAATGCAAACAACGTACATAGCCAGTTATTGACCTCCTTGGTGTCACCTCATGACCATCAGTTACAAACAAAGATCAAGACCCAGACAAAAAAGGGACTTTGAGGAAGGTTTCTGAGGTTTAGCTTATCAGATAGCTCTAGCTGCTATAAAGGTGAAGGGTCTAGAGCAGGGGTCCTCAAACTACAGCCCGCAGGCTGGATATGGCCCCCCAGGGTCCTCAATCCAGCCCCCGGTATTTACAGAACCCCCTGCCGGGGGTTGCGGGGGGAAACCGAGCAGCCGCAGATGACTGCCGCCACTGCATCTGTGTGCCGGCCCCCTGTTTAAAAAGTTTGAGGACCCCTGGTCTAGAGTTCAAGTCTTATGAGAAGCAGCTGGGGTAACTGGGGTTGTTTAGCCTGGAGAAAAGGAGGCTCAGGGGAGACCTTATCACTGTCTACAACTACCTGAAAGGATGGTGTAGTGAGGTGGGTGTCAATCTCATCTCCCAAGTAACAAGTGATAGGATGAGAGGAAATGGCCTCAAGTTGCACCAGGGGAGGTTTAAATTGGATATTAGGAGAAATGTCTTCACCAAAAGGGTTGTCAAACATTGGCACAGACTACCCAGGGAAATGCTCAAGTCACCATTCCTGGAGGTATTTAAAAGACATGTAGATAAAGCACTTAAGGACACGGTTTATTGGTGGATTGGGCAGTCCTGGGTTAACAGTTGGACTCAATGATCTTAAATGTCCTTTCCAACCTAAATTATTCTATAATTCTATTGTACTATTCTATGTTCAGGAAATGTGTTCATGATCTTCAATAACCAAATGGATGGTATCTGTCTTGTAGACAGAATATAATATTATATTGGTCCTGGATTTAGTTTATCATCAGCTTATTGACTCTAAATGTAGAGGATGTTTTTTGCAAGATTTTATGAGTTACTAGTCTACAGATCCAAAATAACTATACTCCATGTGTATGTATTGAGCATTGTAGCCACAACAGCACTCCAAGTGAGCAGGCAAATCTCGAGCCTCGAGAAATTCACTGTGCCAAGTTTTTACACTCCAGACACCATTTACCAGTCCCATATGACTCAGACATAGTTCAGACATTCAACAACTTTGCCAGTTAAGCCCAAAGTTCAGAAAACATCACTCTTCAGAAGACAAAGGGCCAAATATATGCAAGAGGAAAGTGAAAGGAAGAAGCAAGTAGAAGACAGGATGATCTTGTAGCTAGATTCTATACATTTAGAGAAAATAATACAAACATTTACTATTCTATTTGTGCCACCCTCCTCTGAAGTATTGGCTATTGTCACAAACAGGAAATTGAGCCAGATGAACCCTAATCTAGTATGGTTTCTCCTGTAATCCTATTTCCATGGAGATCTGGTATTTTACTGAAGGCAGAAGAACTAACAGATTCTGTTATTTGATAATTGCGAATCTGTTTTTGAGGATCTAACTGCAATAAATTTTCTACTTTCGCTTTCTCAGATAACAGGCCAAATTCTGCCTGCGGGTCTTCTGCATCAATGTGAGAGAGACATAAATGTACCATTAGAGCAGACCTGCAGTCTTGTGGCTATGTACTCCCTACAAGTTAGTCTGTTTTGTGCATTTCTGTTTATCCAGCTGGAAGCGAGTTAATATAATTTTGAGGAATCTTAACTTTTAAACTCATGACAGCCTGTGTCTAAAACAATGCACTTTTATAACAAAGCAGTAGTTTTAGTTGTCTGAATTCAAAGTGCTTCCAAAGACTTCATACAGATCAACTGAAAGGATAGAGATGGGGAAAAAACAATAATATATTTTTAAAATCCCCAAAACAAAACAATCAAACAAAAACATATAAAGGAAACAAACCCAAAAACCTTTGTGGGCATTTACTTGCAACATTATTATTTACTGTTGTTACAAACAAAAAATGTGAGCTTTACATGGTCAACATCCCTTTAAATCTGCACTGCTCAGGTTTCAGAAAACAGGCTTCTGCTGCTTCTGCCTGGTCACATACAGTAAGTACAGTGGGCACCTCTGACAAAGTACACGCTTGGCCATGTATAAGCATGGTAAAAAGCTGCAGGCTGATGCGCAGGCAGGTGAGCATCACAGATGCTCTGGAGAAAATGGAGCTCTGCTGTGTCACTGCTCTGGTCTTAAAGCTTTTTGGATGCAGTTTTCATTTGCTTCTGTTCTCTCACTGATGCTGTTATGAGGCCATTAAGAAAATAATGAATATTGTTAAACATGTATTAGTAACTTGTTGTTAAGCAATGAGAGCTAATGGGAGGACATTTCCAAGCAGTTAATGATTGGCCAGAGGAGATGACTGGGATCCTTAACACAGTCAGTCATTAAATGTGAAGCAATACCCTTGTTTTTACTCACTATTGCTATTTGCATTCCACCCCAACCCACCCCTGCTTCCCGCTCTGTTTACATCTCCAGTTTTCTGCACTCCACTGACGTGAATTTCATTTTCTTTTCTTAGGTACCTACCTATTCCAAGCTCTTAGTAATCAGCACAGAAAATCTCCATTCACGATAGTCTATGAGGTTTCCAATAAATTACGCTCAGATTGCTGATTAAAGGAAGATATTATTAAATATTATAAAGAAGACTTTATCCACATTTTTTCAATCACAGATGAAAAAACTACTCAGATCAGTGTAATCCATTTATTGGTTTATGGTGGAAAAGTCCTATAGGGAGTGTCACAATTCCCTGTGCTGTCCCTGAGTGCATTTTGCATTAGAACCTGTGATTTAACTGAAAGATATATAAAAATCACACACAGTCAGACAGATCCCTCCTGGCTACACATCTGAGAAGGCTCAGGAGCATAAGGTCGACACAGAGCAACTTATGCTCACAAAATGATCCCAGAACCACCTGTTTCAGATGTTAGTATGCAAAGATTTTCAAGGTCTGGAGCTTTTGACCAAACCACATCACTCTTGGGGGAATCTGTTCTCTCCTTTCCCCTCCCTTCTTTCTTCCTCCTACCAACCATGCACACAAAAGCAATGAAATTTAAAGGACAGCAAATGACTTCATGGAAGCATGTTTTAAGTAAAGTAGCTGTTTGTCTTAAGCAAGGAGTTTGATCCTGAAGTGGTTCAGCCATGAAAAGCAGTCCTTTGAGACCTGAAGTAATCTCTGGTGTTACTACAGACTTGTCACTTGTAGTTACCTGGTTTGAGTGATACCTTCTTTTCTGGGTTGTTTGTTTTTTTTGTTTTTTCCCATCTTTCTGAGCTCTGCACCTTAGTTCAAATCTAAAGACAGTCACAGTGCATTTTCTTACTTACACTGACTCAGTTTTTGTAAAGAAAAGGTTCTATTTGCATTTCATGCAAACTCTACAGCTTATTACTGAATTTTATACTCATAAAAACGGTCATTTTAAATAATGAGAATAATGATCTTACTTTATTAGTAAGTCCTTTGCTATGTATTTGTAACTATGACCTAGAACTATACTAGAACATCTGCAAACAGCTAAATCAGTATGTTAATTATGGATGTCTTTATTCTTTTTCTATAACCACAAGTCATTCTGATTTTTAAGGTCCATCCCTTCTTAAATCAAGCTCAAAAGAAAATTTTGTTTGTAAACTATGTTTGGTCAAAACCACGGAGACCAGCGGAAGCAAGCAATGGTATTCTATGGGATCATAATTCCTTAAGGATGTAAATGAAACGTGAACGTACAAAGTTTACGAAAGAGCAATCTAGTGTTTCATTTCCTAGTTGAAAGTTGAATATTTCCTGAATTCTTGCAGGCTCAATGGGGAAGAGGTGGATTTTTTTGGAAGGAATTTTGGCTGATCTTCAATCACACGCTTGGGAGAGCTGCTTACTGCAAGGAAGGCAATGGCACGAGACCAATCTCAACATGCTTTGGGTGTTACACTGCCTGGAATCTTCTTTCCATAAGCTCATTAATGAGGCAGTACATTAAGACAACAAAACCAAAACCCCTCAATATTGACCAAAAAAAGCAAAATGAAACAGACTTTAAAACTAAGTAAACTAATTACAAACACCTTAGATGAAGAGCTAAGTGGCAGAAGCTTTTGGCTTCCAGAGACAAAAGCCATAAAGAGAGAAAAATACTATTTCTTCAGATGATCAAAGCACTGTAAGCAGATACAGTGTTCACCTACTGATGCTCTTCCCTTTTCTTTTTCTTTAGTTCAGAGTTATAATGATTACTGATGAAGAAATCACTGAATTTCACAGCATTCTGTGTTTGTAAAACATTCCATAAAAATAAATTTTACAAATTATTATTCAAAAAAAGATTTAAGGAATGTTTTGATAAACAACAACCTTATCACAGCCTGTAACCTGTCATTAACTATTGGCATTACTGCTGTAGGAGGATTGTGACTTTCCCCCCACTAGACAACAATAATTATAATAAGAAGGAGAAGGTGAAGTTGTTAAAGTCTTGTAGCAAAACCTTTCAGTCCTTTTTGGAGGGGAGAAACTTGCAGAACAGAAAGAGCTAAGACAAGGGAGAAAGGCTAGACCATTTTAGGACATCTAAATACTCCAGTAGAGTAACTTGTCTCAGATTGCCCAAGGCAACATTAGTTTATTGGAATACTTATTTGCTAGAAAAATTAAAAAAAAGTAAATTTATTTGACCATAACCACATGAAGGAACAGTTTGGGGTGATTGCATATGCGGTTTGGTGAACCTGATGGTGCGTCTGTCACTCATGGGGATAACCAGCACTTTCCTGCTCATGAGCCCTCACTGTCAAGTGTCTGTCACATCAGTAACTTCACTTTGCCTGCTTTCATTTTGAGACTGAGTATGTCTCTTTCAGTCATGTCTGTAAGGCACAGGAAGAGTCAGGACTTCCTTGTGGTAGGTGCTTTTCACAGAGATCTCTCCCTGCTGCCTCAGTGAAAGGAGCTTATGTGTGGGATGAGTGGGTCCACCTCCAACTCACGGCCTCTGTCCTTCCACTGACCTCCTTCTTTCCTATTCTGTTCTTGACCTGTTTTCACAATTGCCCATCTTCCTTTGCGGATGGTCTCTCTGCTGTTTTCTCACCTAATATGGATTTTGATGTGTCACAGGGAGAAAAAAAGACCCAGAGAAAGAAGGTTGACTGTGAACTCCACATTTATGCTTCCTGAACAGAAACTCTGCCTGCATGAAAATCAAATAGGGAAGGGAATAAAACATGATGATTTTGAGACCAGATTTTCCCTGATTCCCTGAGAAGCCCAGAAGTCAGGAAGTCACTGTCAGCTCCCTGTTTCTGTGTTTCAGCCCTATTTTCAGCACAGGTTAGAGCTTTATGCTACCACTTTTGGTTCTTATTCTGCCTTTCCTGGAGTGGGAAGCATATGGGAATGCATGACAGAGCTTAAGATTCTGCAGTCCTGAGGTGGTGAATACTATTACAACGTTGAGCAGCCCTGAAAGTGCTACAGCTTCTTCCTAAGGACAGCCCCAAACCTCCTTACGATCTGCCCGGGCTGTTCTCAGCAAAGCTCTGCAAGACCCCAGGTTTTCTCCCAGGAGATTTGCAGGGTGTTATAAAAGGACAGCACTCAATGTGGCTAAGCAGTGTCAGAGTGAGACTATCCGATGACACAGTGTGAGCTGAGGCTGGAGGTGGTAGCAGTCCCCCCTTTAAACTGTGATGGTGCTTCTGTATCACTACAGATACATTATCTTATTTACAGAATTGCATACTAACGATAGGGTATGAAAATGCAAAGCACTGTGCTAACCAGTAGTTTCTCAGTTTCCTCCTTTGGTACATTTGTCCTATAATTAAGGGATAGTTTTTGTCTGTGCATAATAAACACTTTGAGCTTGATTTAATTCAAATATTTCTCTCCTATCGCACTTGGTAAAATGATAGAGATATTCCAGGCTATCTTCTATTGCCCATTAATGTTGTGTATATAAATAAGCCAGGTTATCGTTTCCTTGTGAGAAATGTTTTATCTAACAGGCTCTTGTCTAGTGGTTCAGTACTCTACCACACTAAATTAGGACACTTTATCTTAAGGCTTCATAATCTTACGAGACTATAATTGGAAAGTTTATAAAAAAAATCCTGCTTTGTAAGCTTGGCAGCTGAGATAGAAAGAGGGAATGAGAAGGGCTACAGCAGAATTACACCATCACTGCTAGCCTGACTCCGCTTGACAGAGCCGTTTAATATTTTGACAAGACAAAATATAAAGCAGCATTTTATTCTGTAGAGACTTCACTAGACACAAGCATGGAAGTGCTTGTGATCAATAAAGTTTGCGGTGGAGAGTGATTTATTTACAGCAGGGTATTATGTAGAGAAAGAGCTGTGATATTTCCACAGGCTTTGACGGCATAATGGGCCCCTCTCAATCCTTACATGGAAGGGTTAGATTGTCATGGTTGCTCAGGCAGTATTCAAAACGTTATCTGATCAGCCTTAAAGACTTCAGAACGAGACAGATGATTAGTTACCCTAAACGATCCTCATCATGCAGAAATTGATGATTTAATATAGTCAATGACAGACGATTCCATTTGTACTAGATAAAGTGTCTGCGGTTTGTATCAATCATAATAGAGTTATTATTGAGCATAAAAGAAAAGCATGTTTAATATCATTAATTCCAGATATGTCGCTTTCCACATCTGGCATTCATCCATACAGCAGAACCACTCCAGGCTATCATTCCTGCCTGTGTGCTGGTGACTCCAGTGTTTTTTGTAATTTCAAAATGTTTTTCAGCACCTCCAGCTAGGTGCAATAACAGTTTACAGATTACCTATGTCATCACATTTTGACAAACTTCTCAATCTGATGTGACCTTCATCTTTAGCCATCTGCTTGCCTTTGTTTCTGCCTTTTTTTTTTTTTTTTTTTGATAAACCTCTGCAGCTTAAAGCTGTAGTGGTTTGTTCCATATTCTTCTAGGTCAACATTTCACCTGTGTAAATCCAGAAACACAGACTGAAATGTACAGACAGTAACCTGGGTTCAAGTCTCAAGACAGCTGACACTGGGCAAACCTCCTAGGTAGATGTTTTCATCAAATGCTTTTTAATTCTTAATGGTTATCAACAATCCCCACATAAAAGTCAGTATTCAGAAAATACCCTTTGTAAAACCAGTCCTGCAGGGCCTGTCTTTTCTGAATTCCTAGAAAATGTGGGGCAGAACCTGCACGTTTCCATAACTGAATCGTAAATACCTATAAGTGACTGAGTAGAAACCATGCTGAAAATGCAGCTCAGACCACTGCACATACAATTGGCTAATTTGGCCATGGAACCCCAACAATCACCAGAGAATCCAAACACACGTGCCACTGGTCACCAGGAGGGAGACGAAAATCCCAGAAAAGTACTGCATCTATTTAAAGATATTTTTTTCTCCCTATTTTCCTGAATCCCAGCTAAAACTTGAAATGAAGTATGAGGTACCTGTGGGATTTTGTTTCTTTACTCATTCAGATGGACGATTGCATGGTTTTAAGTGATAAATGCTCAAAAACAGAAAATAAAAGGGTTATAAAAGAGCGCGAGCAAGCTTGTTTTTAAACAGAGTCCAACATTTCTTGTTATATTGTTCAAATCAGAAAATTGGTAAGGCATTCTTTTACATGCAGTCATAGGGGCCTCCTCACCTTTTTTTTCCTGCTTGCATGGGTGTTTTATACCAGTGGGGAGAACAGTCCAAATGAGTTGGCTGCCTGCCAGTTCAAACAGCAGGAAGTTTACTGATGCTGGAAGCTTTATTTATTTTGTGTTTTATTTTGGAAGGAGGAGTAAAGAAGGCTAATAACATTTCAGGGGCAGAGAGTGAGTTGTCTTGCACTTCAGGCTCTGCTATCAACCGAGCATTGCAACATCGCCTATACTGCAGAGTTCAATTTAAAGATCAAATCCGCTACTTCTTCCTCCTCTCCTACTGTCACTCCTCCAATGGAAAGGACAAGAAAACTAAATCATGTGAGTAACTACTACTGTATATACAAGGATTGTAACTAGAGGAGGGAAGGAAATGGTAACTACTGAGTAGATCCCAGGTAATTCTGTGCAAAACAGGAGACGGAAAGTTAGGCACAACCCTGAACTGACCTCAAGGCCCAGATAAAGCAATTACCATGATAATTTAATAATAGCAAAGATCCTGCCTTGTTACTTTATTTTTATTCAGTCTGTACTCAATGATATGTTTCCTTCAGTAGCAAAGCCACTTTTTCTGGCAGGGAAGAGCTTGCCACTGCTGAACCCTAGCTGCTGGGTCCTCCCCTTTGTTCAGGTGCTGCCCATTTTATTTCTGCAGATTATGGCCTGTAAAACCAGACTGGCAAAAGGGCCCAGTGATACCACCAAACCACTCAGCCCTTCTGCCTGGCTCATTTTGGTGACCTGGTTTTGCAGAGCAGCCCCTCAATCCGTTCCTTCAGAACAGCCAAGGGAGCAATGAGCTGCCCTGATGGGGTGAAAATAAGCAGCCAAGGGAAATGAGGAATGTCCTAGCAAGATATCGTCGGCAAAGGACATGTTCTAACAGTTTTGTCATCAGCAACACGACAACTCGGGGACTTTAGGCAAAGACCTTCAGCTTTAACATTTGGAGCAGAAGTCATCCCTAGGAAACTGCCATTAGCAGCTGACCTTAATTTGATCCACCCTCATGGCTCCAATTTCTACATATAGATGAAATGGGCCCAGTTTTGGTCAACCACTTTAAAAAAAGTAACAGATATGAAGGATGATACAAGAAGCAATCATTAACTTATCTTGGTAACTACTTTTCACATTAAAAACACTTCCATTGTAAAAATAAGATGTAAAGGCAAGTATTCAATACAGGAAGCTATAAATATAAAATATAGATGCTGAATATAGCATATGGCTTAAAGCAGTAGTGATCAATCATCACAATAACTCAAGTTCACTAGACAGCTGAAACTGTCAGAGCAGAGTAACAGGTGACTGCTTCCTCAGTATCAGTAAAGCTTTTAATACAGTTATTACTTTCTGCATATAAGTATATGCAAATGTATGTTGGTGTGTATGCATGTTAAAAAATAACAGAGAACATGTTTTCAGTTCTATCTTCTTGACAGAAGAGGAAAAACTGCTTTCTTCTCAACATGCTTACTGGAAATTACCATAATCTCAGAGGACACCTACCTTTCAGCTTGGATTTCTACCATGAAAAATTGGGGAAGATGTCTGGTTCGACAGGTATCAGATGATGTTAGCGTGCTCTCACATATTCTTGAAGGATCACCTCATGGCAAATCTATCCAGCATCTTTTGAAGGAAAAACATGAACCTTCCCAAAGCCTGAAAGGAAAAGAAGGTTCAAATTATCCTTCAGGATATTCAAACTTTCTGTTAAAGCAAATGGCTATTGGTAAAAGAAAAAAGCTGAACTCTGAAGGAAGATTTAGGAAGAGATGCAAGAATGAGATTCGTTGGATCACAGCAGTGAATATATGGGTAGAGACTTTTAAAGACCGGTGAATTACTATCTGGATGAGATTTCTAGTCTTGGAGATTAAAAGGTTTAGAAAAAGCTCTTGAAATCAAAAATATTAGGGGGTACTGACAGTACCATATAAAATGCAGAAGGTGAAATTGTCTGTATTGTTAGGAGATAAAAAAAAGAGTAATGACTGCTTTAAGTGGGCAAGGTGTAGAAAAGGAGTTATAATATAGACTGAAGAGCAAACCAAGAGGAGGTACAGGCGCTGGTCACTCTGTCCTTTGGTGTGTATATCTGGTATACTCCACTCTCAGCTGGCCATGTCCTGGTCGCAGGGGGATGAAGGTCATGGTCACTGGAGAGAGGACACAAAGGTCCAGTCTCCTCCACCATTGGCTCCTACTCAGACTGTAATAGCAGCTGTGTGGACACTATAAATGGCTGTTTGCAGCCACGGCTGGTCCCCAGGACCCAGGTCATCACCAGTGACCTTACACTTCCACTTGCTTTCTTGTTTTCTTGTCCCCTCACTTTGCCCGATGCCTTGCATCCCCTGACGCTCTAAAAGAATTGTCTTCTGCATCCCTCTGATTCTTCTCTTGAACACTAGATTTCTATATCACCTCAGTATTTCTAAGTCCCAGGCAGAGTTTTGCACCCAACTCCCTAAATGCAGAACAGCAGGTACCTTCCTGGGGCCAGCCTTGCTTTGGGCTCACTGAAACAGCAGGAACCGGCAGGCAGGCACACTAAGGGCAGTTCCATTTCTGCATGTGAGTACTGGTGGGATCGATGGCTGTCTTCAGTGGCCACAGTTCAGCATTAGCCCTATTACAAGGTGTGCGCAACGGCTTCCTTGCTGCACAAAAACGTGTCCGATGGAAACTGGAAGTAATTAGAAGCTTAAAATAAGGGATAGTAATAATAATAATGAGAATTGCTATGTAATACTGGTGGGGACTGAAAGATGTGAAGGACACCTTGGGATGGTGCTGGTGAGAAGAAAGCATGCGACAGCTTTACCCCTGGATCAGTACCAGCAGGAGAGTTGCTCCCATAGGCATCCGGGTGAGCTGTGCAGCCCCATGCCATGGTAAAGCTGGATTTCTTAGCATGCCAGAGCCTAGCCTCCCCCCTACCCAATCAAAAAAATATGTTTTCTCACTAATTTTGGAAGCCAGCTATGATTTACATCTCATCCCACAGCAGGATTTTACCATGAGAATCAATCTCTTTTCAGGTTCAGACCTGCCTCCAAAACCTCAAGCGACATTTCAGCCGTTTTCCTTCATAAAAAGTGACATTCGACAAAATAGCACAGGAACCGAGAGAGGGCCATATGTAGACAGGCAAGAAAATCAGACTCAAGTGTTGTGTGGAGCCCCTTAAAGTTGAGACATATATTTTATTTCTCACCTTTCAAGCAAATACATGTCTTTTGCGTCCACTTAGGATCACATGGAAAAGTGAAATCTTGGAGACAGGAAAGAAACAGAAAACAGATTATTACAGACTTTGCTGCTGTCCTGAGCAATTCTTCCTTTTTTCCATATAATGAATTAGCTCCTTGTGCAAGAATTCAGTTCAAGTCTTGAAACATAGTGAATTACTATTCTAATTTACCAGTGTCAGCTTTGTTTCAATCCACTGTTATTCACTTAGTTTTGTATGTTTTACAAAACTGAGGCAGATAATTATAATTGCAGTGTGGGACACATAAGGGTATGTCTTGCATGCTTACAGATGTATATTTCAATAAATATACAGTTATTGAAATTCATCTGTAAACGACTGTGCTTAAGTTCAAATCCATCTTGTGGTCAACACCATCCAGCAATTTTGTTCCTTCCTTATTCTTTTTCTTTTTCTTTTTTAATACAGGTCATCCATTCAGTTAAAAGTTCTGTCAAAATCATGCAGTTGATCTAAGTCCTAGTAACAAAAGTAATTACTTTGAGTTCTACAATTATTGAGTTGCTATAATTATACTGCTACAGACTTTACATACTCTAAAATATAGGGGTATGGCATTGCAGCTCCAGCAAGCACCAACGAGTCTGTGTGGCCTCTCCAGAGCATTCCTGGGCCTTGCCATATTATCACCACTGCATCTTACAAAAAGTTTATATTTGCACCCTTGTAGTTTAACATTATTCTTCCTTTTCTTAACTTGATATTTGATGTGTCAGCATGACTGAAGGCAAATCCACCCACAGTATCGTGCAAAGCGGAGGGGCTCTTGCCCCCATCGCTGGGTTTTGCACAGTTTTCCTAAGCCCTGGGCTTTTCTCCTGCAGATTTCCCTCTCAGCAATTCCTTGTTTACCTCCTTTAGGAGGGTTTTTATTGTACATTTTCCACCATTGGATATCCCACTCTGCCCTCCCATTCTGCACATTTCTGACAGCTTTTTTTGCTTTTAAGAGCTAAAAACATAGGATCATCCGCCTCTGGCTCTGCCTCACTGGCTGCTCAGTGACAAAGGAGTGAGCTCAGAAGGAGCATCACAGGAAATAAACCTGCCAGTGGACATGGCAGGGATGAAAAGAAACCAAAGTGTAAGTGCATAAGATGGACCTGAATGATGCTGTTGGTGATAACTTACATTTGCTTGGTTGGCTCAAGGTTCCCAGACACCTTTGAAAGGGTGGGCTTGTACTGCAGCGAACCTCAGAAAGGCTTTATTGCTTGGTCTGACTGTCATTCCCAACACGTGGAATAACACCAGTAGTTAAAACAATTTGCAGAGAAATCTGCATATATTAAGAATAAGTAACCAAAAATTATTAATTCAGAGCCTGAATACTCAGCTGAAAGACACTCCTACTGGCAAATTGTCTCTTCAAAAATACAGATACAATCCCTGGCTTGTTCCAGTCTGCTGGGTCTTAGTCACAGTGCTCAGTTAAAGCAAATCCCATTAGAAGGGTTCATTTGCCATTCCAGCACAGTCCTCCAACTTCCTGGGTCCTGGTGTATGGGAAAAGACTTTGTCACCACATCTTTGGAAGAGATTCTCACCAGCATACTCTCCTAAAATTACAACCTAGAACTCAGACCTCGTACCTTAGGATGCCCTTAAGTCAATATGATATGCATACATTTGAGCTCATATAGAACAAAAGCTCAATAAAATAATATAGAGGGGTCCAATTCAGAGTATTAGTCATCCCTTCCCATCGTATGAATAGATCTTTTTCTGATAAAAATGCACTACAATACATGGTAAAGTCAAGGCTGTGAAAAATCAAAACACCTTTGATCAAATTTGTTGGAAACGAAACCAAAGAAAGAGTATCTTAAAACCCCATATTATATAAACAGATAACAAAGTACAAATTAGTGTATTCAGTGCCACCTGACTTTGCAGCATGCACGTGTACACCTACTGCACAGTAATATATGTTGCTGAATAATAAATCACACTTTGATCCAAGTAACCCAAAGCATTTCACAAACACTAATTAAAACTTGAAATATCTCTCTGAGATACTTAAATAACAATGTACATAATTTGTAGGTGGGAAAAGTGAGCCAAGGGAAGGTTAAACTAGCTCACTCAGGATCAGAGAGGGAATCAGTGAAAAATCAGGAAGATGATAACAGTCTGTATCCCACTCTTCTATATAAACTAAGGGAATCTGTCCTTGAATCTACAGTATATCAATGTTATTGTAACTATAAAAAGGTTTTCCAGAAGATTACTTGTCAGAGTTCATTTAATTACTATGAATTTTAAGTATTTGGTTTCTAACTACTAAGTAGGCTCTATTGCATCACGGTTTCCCGATATCTCAAGGCTCTTGATGGAAAAAGCAATCCCTGCTCATAATATAAACTACCTTGGATCTGACTCAGTGACAACTGCATACAACCACGTGAGTTCTCCTGAGATGACCACTAATTGGTCCTTCATGGCAGGTACTGCTGCCTCCAGGAATTTGCATTGCATCACACAGAAACACAAAACCTGTGAAATAATGACAGAACAGCTAAGGGGAGAGAGCGCTGCCACAAGCGATGCTCTGGCCTCTCCTCCTGGGCTGCATCGTGGTCTCCTCAGGTGGCAGCAGGGCCGGCAGAGGCGATTGTCCCACCAGCACAGACCCCCAGCCCTCTCCACTGCACAGTGGCACCACTGATGAGCTCAGCCATCCTCCCCCATCCCTCTGCTGGGGATTAACATTTTGCCTGCTTTTATCTATGCCTGCTCCTGTGAAATGATCTGAATTGCAAAATCACCAAACTAAAGCAAAAAAAAATGACCAGCCTTATTTTCTAGATATATTTTTCCCTTAACAGGGGTCATTCCTCAGCACCAGGTAAGGAGACAAGAGACAGCAGGAGGCAGATATTCTGTGTGGAGAGGTGGCCCCTTCGATAGACAGTTTTCCACTAGAATTGTTCAAAAACTTGCACAGCATTGGGGGCAGCATTGTGACATTCCTGGGGTATTTAACATTATTGATCTTTGTTGACAAATGAGTAATGTAACACGTTCATTACCATTAATCATCCTTTTCCTAATTCAGGTAAACAAGGGATATTTTGGTTCATGCTCAGCTAATATCTGTTTTCATAATTTCGTACAAGGATCCTGTTTGATTAAATTCAAATATGTATTTATTTGGAAGAAAAATATTGATGCTCTTCATTTTAGCAAAGTATTTCATAAAATATCATCTTTCCTAACTGTGCTGTTAAAAAAACAAAAAACAAAAAACAAAAAACAAAAAACAAAAAAAAAACACCAACCAAAAAAAAAAACCCCACCAAATACGTTACTATGCCTTATAACTACATTTTAAAATTGGGTCTGCTTTTTTTGGATCTATTAGCATGGAAGTCAACAGTTAGCTTCACAACAACGCCGGGTGGAGAAGAATCACATTCCCATCCCCTCACTTGCCTTTGGCAGCTGGGTTGTTATTAGACGTGATTAAAACCCCCATATGTTCCCACCACCAGAGCGATCAGCTCGTGGGCTGCCCAGTGCATACACTGCTCCCAGAAGGTCCTGCTTTTCTCAGCAGGTGCTTGCTGTGGGTGTGAGCTGAGAGGACCACATGGAGACCAGCTGTGGCACTGTCTTCTGCCTTTCCACCAGGAAGGAGCACCGCAGTTCCCCTGCCACCCTTTGCCCGACTCACCAGCATCCTCTTTCCTAGAGGCATGTCAGCCACCCTGAAGGGGACAAAGAAGCATGAAGATCACTATTTTCCTAAAATATCCTTCCTATTATGATATATTTCAATAACATTAACAGTATCTCCTCTTTATCTGCTCCAAATCTCTCTAGTTAGAAGTGTCAAGAGTTGGTCATTGTACTTCTCATGCTGCTGTCAGCTGGCTCCTTAGGAAAACCTTCATCTCCTTATGCTGGCTTTGCTGCTTTTTAACATCTTTCAGTGCTGACTCCTGGCCTGCTCCCACTGGGTTTTAAAGACAGGCTGATGGATTTTGAACTGGGCTAGTTCTTTTCATGGTGATTGTAGGCAGGACTATTGCAAACTGAAGCCCAACGTTTCCAGCCCTGTTGTTGCCCAGTTCTCCCAGCAAGTCTTGTGCCCCTCTGCTGACAGCTGTGATGCTACAGCTTGAGCAGTGTTTCCCATGCCCCTGCTGTTTTAATATTTGCAGCAAGACTGTTGTTAGAAAGGACAAAGGTGATACTGCTGTTTTCCCTATTTTTATTTTAGTGTTCTGATGCTGTTCTGCATGTACTGTACTGACAGGTTCATCACAGAGCAATTTAAATAGAGATGTAAAGCACATTTATTTCTCCTAATGAACATACCGATAACACTCTTGCAGTGATGACTCTGTTTCCTGAAACCAACAAACCCTGAAATAATATTGACAAGACCAATTGCTTGAAACTTGGTAGAAACAGTGTATATTGAAGATACAAGAAGTCACACTAATAGGAATCCTGTAAGACAAATAACTCCACAGAGGATAAAAGGTATGAAAAAAGCTCACTTGTGTTTTAAAAACACAGTTTCAAGAATTCATCATGTTATTTAAAAGACAAAATAGAGGTAAATATTGACATTTTTGGGGAATAAATAGGAACTAAAGTGTACCATTAGATAAACTCAGAACCATAATTTTGATTTTCAACAACAGTCTCAGTTTCCAATAATCACAATAGCTAGTCCTAAGAATGTTTTTTGTTAGAGTTCAACAAAATTCCCTCTTATGTCTTTGAATGCCTTGAAAAAAAAGGTGAAATTGGCAACTCTTTTCTTTTTAGCTCTCTTGAGAACATGTGAAAAGAGTCATTGGTGGAAAGTGAATTTCAGAATTCATGTACTCATTACTGACATAAAATCTGTTCAGATACCTAGTTCTAGTATAAAATGCTGATTATGATGGAATCACTGTAAAAAAATCCTCTATTAATTGCAAACTCAGTTAGTTAAGGTGTGTATCAATAAATATGTGCCATAATCTCACAACTTTTTCTGGTAGAAAGAAGACTTTTAGGGCACACGAAGAAGGTCTTCTCCATTGCCTAACCCCTCTCCACTGTCTGGTTTTTACACCACACATCTAGCAATATTGGAAAGAGAAAAAGCAGCTTACTGCTACTTCCCAGGCCCTTGAGTGTCTGATGGCTGGTTCAGAGAGAAAGAAGTTTAAAAAGTGAACCATTTCAGAGGAAAAAAAAGCTTATAGATGATAGCTCTGAAATGGATCACCTAGTCAAGAGAGAAAACTAGGGATCCACCAAGCTTCAGGTATCTCCTACAAGATGATGTCAGGGGAGTTTCAGAGACATTGCCTTGAAAATTAAGTTACAAAGAGAATGACCAAGCAGTAAATCATAGATAAGGTGGAAACTCAGGCAAGGTGTAAAAGAACTTGACATGTCAAATAGTCAGGGAGCTGATAAGGAGTGATACAGAGAAGCTGTCCTTGACAGCTGGTCGACACAGGTAGACACTGGTAGACACAGGTAGAATGGAAGAGGTGGAGGCCACACAGATCCTCTCCTTTTCCTGCCTGCTATTGTATCAGGGACATCAAATTTTGCTATTCTCATTTGGTTAAGCAAAGACTGGAGATAAGAGCCCCATATTATAAAACTGTCCTTAGAAAACGCTTTTGTTCTTGCACCTGTTTTAACCAGCAGCACTAAGGATCACTTTGGTCCTTAGGCACAAATGTGTAAGTTTTCAACAACAGAATTCACCTAAGAGGATCAGGTGGCTGGACATTACTTTTGCTTGTCCCACTTTTCAGGCATGACAAAACAAGGAAGAAAAAAGCAGGTATTTTTCTTCCGCCTATGTTATAGCCCTCTGCTAATTAACAAAGTACTGAATAATTCAATCAGTTTTTTCAACAGCTAAGTTGCTACCCTTTCTTCATCTAACATTATCATTGACTGTTTTTTCCATTGTCACTAATACCTGCCTATGACTGTAGACAGGTAAATAATTGTTCCACAACATAATTACTTTCTTACATAATTATACTCTAGAGATCTTAGCTTTATTTGCAACAGCTTACAAAGCAAAGGAATAGATAGTATAAAGCTATAGGAGAAATTCACATACATGGCATCTCTCCTAAAACATTCCCTGATTGTCTTAGGTTACTTGCTGGCTCCATTATAACCTTTCAAAAACAAGAAATCAAAGACTAGGGAAATGTTCACAGCTTTGTAGTGTTCATAGTGAGCTTCTCTGCAGCTTCAGAGAAGCTGCAACATTTTAGCAGTTCCTATCACTGACCTCCTCTATATTTTTTGCAGTTTCAGCTTGAAGTTTGCTCACTTTGATATGGATCATTGCAACACTGCATCACTGTGGAGCAAAATCACACCACGCACTGTAACAGAGGAAGCTGATAACCTGGGCTTTGGCTGATTATTACTCTTTGCCTTCATAGAGGAAGATACCTTGAAACTTAAATTTCCCCAGCATAGGATCCTCAGGTCTGAATAGCTTATTGAGTTATTATTTTAAAAATATTAACATACTGCTAACCAGGATGGGATTGCCAGAATACAAACAAACACTGTTTGGAAAAAAAATTAATTGAAAACTTTATGTATTGATGTGTTCTTCTGTTATTCTTTCTGGTTTTAATGCAGCTGAGACAAAGGTTTCAAGGTTGTTTAGAAAGTGACTTGTAGAGATTTCTGGGGTCATGTATATGTTCTTCAGTGCTTGTTTTCCTTATAGGGTGCTGCTCAATAGTGCATGGTAACTTCAACAGTTTACAGTCTATTTATTTAATATTCCTGAAGAAAGAAACTTCAAAAGAATAGGATTATGTGCCTGACATATTTCCTCCACAGAGTACAACTCACTTTGGTATTATTGCAGCTACAGCAGCCAGACTTCCAAACCCAGATCTTGCTTATATGAATTTGTAATAATGATATGCAGCTTATGACAGCCTCTTTTTCAGATTTGCTTTTCCAAGCACCCCTGTTGAAATTAAAATTGCAACCCAGATCAATTTCTGCAGGGAAATTTAAACAAAAAAAAAACCAAAACCAAAAACAAACAAACAAAAAAACCAAAGAAGAAGATGATTTCTTACACATAATCATTTATACTCCTTAAACTCACACCGTGATTGCTGACCTCTGAAAGGTGGAGAAAGTACCTGTCCCTTGAGTAGCTACCAAAGCCTAGACTTTGTCTATTGTGACTTGGTATTCAAATAGCAGTTGGGGTTTTTTTTCTTTCCACACAATAATTCTCAGATGTGTTAACCAGTGAAGAGAGAAAATTGAATGTATTTTGTACCATGGAAAAAAGACCAAGTATAGAGTAAAGAAAGAGGATAAATGTTTGAGAGAGTAAAAAAATTCTTAAATGTTTTCCTGATTTCTCTTTTGTTAGTTTATATTTGTGCCTGTGAAAACAAACTTTGCACTAGTTTCTGAGATGTTAAATCTTCTATGTAGTGCAAGGAAGTTCAATTTGAATAATAATCACCAATGACTAGCTCTTTCCAGTGGGTCAAGAGTGATTTCAGATACTTAAAATTACCTGAAAAAACTCAACAGTCAGTATCATGAAACTTCTGAATTTTCAGTCAGGATCTCTGTCTAGTAGGACAAGCATACCTGAAGTACATTTGGGCACATAAGCAGGTGCCACTGGACAGAGTTTCTGCAGCTTAAGCATAGGATCACTACTGAGCTTAAAAATCCGAAGTGGTCCCCCTTCGTGCAAGCAACTATGCAGACTTTTATGTTCTGCAGGCTATTGACAAATGCTTTCACAGAAGGTTGAGTGGAACGTAATAATGGGATTTCATAGTATCTCCTAAAATAATTTTCTCCAAATCACACGCATCTAGTTGCAACTCTGCAGAAACTTCACAACAAGATTACATAGTTATTACTATTCATATTCCTGTTGCACATATGGGTCCATGTCTCAGATCGGTGACCCACTGCGTTTGGCGTCATATGAGTCAAGGGAAAAGACGACAGTCTCATGAGAAAAAGCTCGTACAATGGCCCTCCCTGCTTAACATTTTCAGCAGAAAAGTCGTAGTGCTCCGAATACCCAAATGACAAACAAGTAATGCCAGATTTTTTGCAGGTTCTGAATTCTCCTCCCTCCACACCCCCCAAAACACAAAGACTATGAAAGGAGAGTCCTTAGAAAGCTTGATAGGAGAAAAATCCTTCAGCAGGTGTCTGGGAACACAAAATTCAAATGAGAAGTGGAGACTCAGTTTTGATGAGTACAGATTCCCACACAAATGTCACTGCCTAGATAGGTGAAAATCTCAGGTGTCCAAGCAGATACAGCAAGCATCAAAAGCCCAAGCTTTACTTGCTTCTGGGGCTGAGCTGCAGGGAACACCTACGCATTACAAAATTGTTCTGATTTCCTCTTTCCCTTTCCCACTCCTCTGTAAGCGTACTTTGCTCATTCAGACCAGCTCTGATCCTTTTTTTCTCTCATTCTCCATCCTCTTTTGGCTTCTAGGCATGTTTAATATGCACAACAAAGTGTCAGTTTCATTACCAGCAATCTGTATTCAAGGATATAAAATTTGTGTAAATTCCACAGCTTTGCACAATGTTTCCATTTAACCTGAATGAAATTCAAGTGCAAATGAGGTGTTAGTCATTCATGAATAGAACCCTTAATGTGCAGACATGTTTTTTTAAGGTGAATTTAGTACTCGGCAAAAGGTGCCAAACTGACAACACTAAAAGCTGAAGTCCTCTATGAATTCTTGTAAAAGGGATGATGAGGGAAAGCAAGCCACACTACTGCATATAAGCCTGCTGATAACTAGCACTAGGAATGGAAAGATAATTCAAATATTGTGTCCCTTTAAGGCTTCACTCTCTGCAGAGGGAGTATTAGTCCCTACACGAATCTAGTGGGTTTTGTGACAGAATTTCAGGGTATGGAAAACTGAGAAATGCAGAGCTCCAAATCATATCACTTAAGGCACTCTGTAATGAGATCTAATCAGCTTTGAACACCTAAGGGTGAAATTCCCCCTCCTTTCCAGAGATAGGTTTTTGTTATACTCCCAGGACAGTCTCCAATTTGTTATTGTTAAACAAGTGATGTCATCCCCAACTAACCAAAATTATTAGAAGCACTAGAGATAAGTATTACAGAAAAGGGTGAAACAGTACTTCTGTACTGAAAATACCCAAGACTACTTTTTAAACAAATACATAATCATGCCGTGTAAGTGCCAGGTGACACCCAGCCACTGCACAGGTACTGACTGGCCACAGAAAGAAAGATCTTTCACTCACTTACTGAGTGAACATGGCAAATCCTGTCCTGCAGTTTCTCACCTGTAAGGCATAGGCTGTGACTAACTCTAGCTCAAAGTGATTTGACATGTATGAAGAAAAGGTTGTACACAAGAACAACATATTTTCTCTAAATATCTTCTATACTACATACACCCAGGCAAAACACAATTCTGTATTTACAAAATTTAGGGTGCTGAGGACAAAGACTGGCTGCCAAGAATTGCAAGGGAGACCTTACAAGGCTGTGTGGCTGGTCAATAAAAGGGAAGATGGAATTCACTATGAATAAAAACCCTGATGCACACGGGAAAAAGTCCTAACTTCAAATATGAGTGAATAGGTTTTGACTGGCAATTGTAATTCAGCAATAAGAATATACAATAGATCCAAGGAAGAATTAGGTCAGTGCTCATCATCAGTCAAAGCAGCAAATAAACTGTTACAAATTTTTAGGAAGGAATAGAAATAGAATAGAAGCAAACCCTGTGCCTTCAAATATATCTATGATTTAGACACATTTTGAATAGTTCTGCAGCTCTGGTCTCATTTCAAAAAGGATATGGTCAATCCAGAGAAGGACAACAAGGACAATGCACACCTGTATGAAGAACTGATCATGCAAGGACAAAGCCTGGAAAAGACAACTAAGAGAGAATGCACAAGTCTAACCATAAGCAGCCAGAAAAGAGTGAAAGGGCATTGATTCCCATGGCATCAGTTATTCACCGACTCTCCCAGTACTGAAATGTAAGATGCAACAAACAAAATCCAGTTAGAGAAGTAAAGCTCAAGCACTGGTGAGCACACCTGTGGAACTCACTGTCAAAGGCTGCAAAGGCTGCACAGAGGTCACGAGAGAAGACTGGGCAAGTGCTCAGTGGAGACATTCTTTGAAGCTGACTGCAAGAAACACACCCAGCTCCAGGAATACCCTGAGCTGAAAAATGCTGGGTGGTGAGGACCACAAATGGTAGCAACATACTGCCTTTGCCTGACTGGGCATCCACTGTCAGAAGCAGGACACAGGACTAGATGAGTCTTAACCTGACCTAGTAGGACCATCTTCATACACGTCAAATCACTTTGAGCTAGGGCTAGTTACAGCCTACACTTTACGGGTGAGAAACTGCACGATGGGATTTGCCACATTCACTCAGTGAGTGAAAGATCTTTCTTTCTGTGGCCAGTCAGTACTTATGCAGTGACTGGGTGTCACCTGGCATTTACATTGCAGGATTATGTATTTGTTTAAATATTCTTATGTTGCTGTCTTTACCTCACAGTGTGTAGCTATAACTTTCCAATAGCTGAATGCAGATAGAATAAAGCTATAAACCAGGTGGCTTCGCGGGTACTGACTGCAATATCTGTCCATTCAACCCTGTGATGCCTCTTAAGTGAGCCTTGAGACTTACTCACACTGAGTGACCCATGGAAATACAAGCATATGCATGCGTGTGTGTGTATTGGTATGAGCAAGGGAGGGGTTACCCAGAACTTCACCACCATGCAGCTATCACAAGTGATCTGATCCGTTCCCATTTACTCTCATTATTGCTGCGGATTACCGTGAACAGAGGCAGGAAAAGGTTTCAGCACAAACTGGAATATAGCCAAGCAAGAACAGGAGGGGACTGTGAAGACGAGCAAGCCTTCAGCAGCTTAGGTTGGTACAATGACTCAGTAAGACACAGTACCCCCAGGACAATGCTCCTCAGAACATGTATTTACAACCAACACGGCTTGCCAAAAATGCAGCGCTGCTGCTTTTAGCATACACACAGATGCACGCTGCCCCAAGCCTCACGTCCAAAGTATGCAGCTAACTTCTACCTACAAACCCAACAGTCCCGAGTCTCCCTTACCACATCAAACCGTGCACTGTAAGAACATAATGCTACCCTGAAGATTTTTTTTTAGGATATGCATGGTTATTAAATAAAAATCTCATTGAACATTCACTTATTTCCTGCCTTGTTTTCTTCTTCCTAAGTGCTCCCTCCTTTGAATAACTCTGAGGTCTGTAGAGAGACAGATAGGGTAATTGTATTTTTAAGATCAACATTAAAATTAATATGGAGGTTCCTATCTTCCCTACCTTGACACATATGCTCACAGCCACCATGGAGTGCCTCATGAATTTGCACATCATCTTCGTATGTAGGCCATGATGCTCCAAAGGATAAAGATGGTGCAAAACTTCACACAACTCCGCGGGACTCCTACTGCTTCTGTGGACTGTGGAATGAAATAGGGAAGAATTACCACTGCCCTCTGAAGTGGCTGAAAACGTATCTTTCACACAGTGCTAAACAAACCCACGTAACTGCAACAGAATGACAATACTGGTTAACTCTCACAGCCCTGCCAGCTGGTAACCATTGCAGGACTGCACCCCACATTCGCATTAGCTCCGATTCTCACTATTTTATTCAGAGGTAGCTCAGTAAAACTGAACATAAACCACAGAAATCTTAATAGAAGTCATATTCATGTTAAATGTTACAGCAAGTTACATCCATAGATCCGTTATATCCATATATCCATTATAGCCATATTAAAATGTTACAGTAAAAGCATATTTGACCAAGTTACAGTATTTCAGTTCTATCAGTTTGAGAACAGTCCTGAAATGTTACATGCAGCACGAATAAGCATTAAAATTTGGTTGTCCAAAAATCCTGAGCCTCCTAAATTGCTTTAGAACCACCTGCTTTAGAAGCATTGCTGTTATTTTGTCCTTTCTACCTGTTGAGCTGAACCTGATGGAGTAACTGCAGGTGCCTGGTCTGCCCGGCCACCGAGGTGTGCCCCTTCTGCAGCACCAGCAGGCTGGCTCCTTCCGCTGCTGAAGGCCTTCTAATGTTGCCAAAAAGCTCAACCTCCATAAAAGCTACGTCCCAAGCTAGTTTTTAAAGGTATCTAAATAAACATTCACACCTCCAAAAAGACAGGGGAGACCAGATTAATAGGTAACCTTTGTGACTAGGGTAAACCTTTCCTCAGTTTAAAAATCACAGGACTTGGTTTATACTTATTATTTCAGAACCTTGTCACCCATCCCTCATATCACTTTCTCGTGCACCAGAAGTTTTCCAGCACCAGCATTATCTGACTCTATCTGGGTCCTTTGCTGATGCTTTGAATTAATTCTTAAATTAATTCCTCTCTGCACCTCCTTTAAATTTTGGGTGAAGAAGGAGAGGCAATTCCAGCTAGTACTCAAGGCAAGAATAAAAACTTGGTGTGACCATTTGGAACACTCACCCAATTATCATAATCATACTTTCTAACTTTTTTAATAAAACTAAAAATCCATATCTAAACAAAAGCTTTATTCCTCTATCAGAAATGAAACTTTATTCATAGTTATTAACCATTATAGCAGACATACCCCTTATATAAATATCTATAAAGTAATGAGTCTTTCCTGGAATAAGATGCATATTAATTAGATCCTACAGCACTTGAGAGACTTTGGTTCAATTCCCACCAGTAAGGTCAGGAAATGCATCCACAGTAGTTAGCAGCTAGTTTCAAAATCTCAATGCACTGAGCACGATGGGGTCATTCAGTGGAGCAGGTACCCCAAGGGAAGGGTAAAACAAGAGCCAGGGATTATTTCACAGCACTGAACCGGTACACTGCAGGAGTGACGGACTTTGCTTTTAGAGCAGAAAAGCTTGCCAGCACACTGTCCTTGTTGCCCACTCTCATTACGAACAATGTAACATGTGAACAAATTAATTGCATGATATGGGCTGGAAAAAGCTATGTAAATTGTGTATGTGTATGTGTGTATATACAAGACGAGACACTAATATAATAAATGAGGACAACACTAACATAACCACACTAAAAGAGCCCTGCACAGTTAGATACAGGACCATCTGCCTAAGACATTGAAGCTCCAGTGCTGAGTAGAGTAGAATAACACAAAAAACCTTCTACCCACTTGAATTTTAAATTCAGATGATGATTCACTATTATGGAAAGATGGATTAAATATCTCATCTTTTCCCATGGACTGCTAATGAACCAGGCTCTGAACACTAGAAGACTTTACACAGAACATGGAATTTCCACTGGAACGAGATTCTCTGAATACCTCCATGCTACCAGGACAGGTTTGTTTTTTGTTTTTTAATATATATTTCTGTTATTCTCTCAGCTGTAGGAAAGGAAACTGGTAGGAATATGCTCTGTAATCTTTGAATTTGGTTTTGTTTCCATTTTGAATTACAGCACAAGCACATACATGGAGCAAAGATAAAGTATCCTTACAGTAGATTTTAGAAAGTTTTAAGAATTAGTAACTTTTTTCTTAACGGAAGATAAAATTCTCCTGAGGAACTTACAACTGCAAAAACTGGAGAGAAAAATGGCTCACCAAGCTAAAAATTAAATTTATTATTTATGTCACTAGGAAAAATTCTCTGATAATTTTTCACTACATAAGTAGTTGTCATAAAAAGAATCCCAACCTAATGAACACTCTCAATGTTTAATAGTACAAAACATACGCTAGAAATGACAGAGTTAGGGAGATCTCTTTCCTCATGGGAAAACTCCTCCATTATCCTCCTTATTGAGGTGCTACACTTTCCTCTGAAGCTTCTGGTGCTGGCTGCACTTAGAGACAGGATACCAGGCTATCATGATCTTGGATCTGCTCTGGCATGACAGTTCCTGTGTTCTTAGATTGCAGGCTGCACCAGAGTATTATTTGAATGAATTCAGTGCTGTCTATCAGCACAAATTGTTTCTACACAAATCTTTTTCTTCATAGTTAAACAGAAGTTTTAGCAAAAGCAACATTTGATCTTGCAGGTTGTAGACAAGTAGTACTTTTTAAAATTATAAACACAATCATGCAGATGTGCTGTTCAAGACCATATCTGTATGTGTGTACATCTCCTTGCCTCAGTGTCACACAACATGCAAGTGAGAACCATTTGCTCTGCAAGCACAGAACACTGCTATTAAGCTCTGAGCAGCCTGGAGAAACAGACCTTGTTCAAAGCACTCTCCAGTACAACAGTGGCTATTTCACCAAGTGTGTATGGAACATACACATGGTGTATTATACTGGCTCTTCAATTACACTTATTGTACCTGACTTAAAGAAACAGGAATCCATACTCTGAGTGGGGAAGAGCATAACTAACATATGGCACTTTTTTTCTTCATATGCATCTTAGGTTTCTTGTTGCTGCTATCTTGAATATCTGCATGGCTCTGAGGATGAGGGTCAAGGGCATGGGGGTCCAGGAGGTTTTCTCCTCATTCCTGCCAGTGAACGAAATCAGTTTGAGTCATCATCGAGGGATCCTATGGGTCAACAACTGGTTGCATAGCTGGGGCTGACAAGAGGGCTGTGGCTTTTACAACCATGGGACACTTTTGGAGGACTAAGGACTGCAAGGAATAGGTGGGATCCACCCAAATAAATGGGGAAAAAGCATCTCTACTAACAGGAAAAGGTCCATGGGACCTGATGGGATGCACCCACAAGTGCTGAAGGACCTTACCAATGTCATTGCAAGTCCACTCAATTGAAAGGTGACTGCGTGTTCCTGAGGACAGCATCACTCCTATCTTTAAGACAGTAGAAGGAGGATCCAGGGAACAATAGAGCAGATCAGCCTCACCTCAATCCAAGTAAAGGTGAGGGAACACATAATCCCACAAACCTGGTGGTCAACAAGGTGAGTATAAGCCAAAAATCTTCCCTTATAGCAAAGAAGGCCACCAACACCATGATGGGCTGCATTAGAGACATTACTAGCAGGTTGAACAAGGTGATCCTTCACCTCTACTGAGCCCTAGTAAGAAACTTCTGGAGTGCTAGGTCTAGTCCTGGTCTTTCCAGTACAAGAAAGCTATGGAATTACTGAATCAGTTACAGCATAGAGCCAAGAAGATGACTAAGACACTGGAGCATCTTTTATATGAAGAGAGGCTGGGAGAGCTGCGGGTGTTCAGCCTGGAGATGAGAAGGCTGGGGGAGGAGGGGTGTGTGTCTTATCAATGTGTATGAACATCTGGGGGGTGGGGGTGGAGGGTAGAGAAGATGGAGCCAGACTTTTCTTGGTGGCATTTGGTGAAAGGACAAGAAACAATGGATACCAACTGAAATACAGGAAATTCCATCTAAACATAGGAAAACACTTTTTGGAGGGTGGTCAAACAATGGAGGAGGCTGCCCAGAGAGATTGTGGAATGGCCATCCTTGCAGATACTCAACCCACCTGGGCATGACTTCTGGCAACCTGCTCTAGGTGACCCTTCTCAAGCAGGAGAGTGGACTAGGTATCTCCAGAGATCTGCTGACTTCAGCCATTCCGGGACACTGTGAAGTACAGTCTATTTGAAGAATTCCTCCCCAGTAGTTGCCAGTTGCACAATGATTTCTATTTCTTCAATGTATAAGTTATTTGCAGCACAGAACCTTTTCCATACCTTTATTCCTATCACTGCATCCCACGTTCTTTTTAAGGGTGATCTACTTTACTTGAACACATTTTCCCTGCCACTGAGTCAGAGGAAAGTCACTACAGCTTGTGCTTATGCACAAGAATATAACAGCTTTTGATTATGCTGAGTCTCTGGTTGTGAATCACAGGGAAGATTTTCAATGTCCAGCAGCTAAATGTGTTAGCCGTGACATTTCTGAAATTCTATTTTTATGTATGCACTAGGAAAAAAACCCACTTCTTTATCTCTGTTCTTCACCACAGTATTTGTTTAACTACAGCTTTAACATTACCACTATATGCTGCAGCACATTCTCACAGCTACAGTTTTACAAGCTATACATATCAGTTTTCAGAGCTAGACTTCTTTATCCAGCAATTTTTACTCCTAATGAGAAAATAATCTACAAGCAGCATTGTTACATCTCCCATATCCTCTTTGCTGTTAAAAGGTTTGTTTAAAATTTTCTTCACAGGACCAAACACAATTCATACCTGGTTATTGTCCTAATGAAATCTCTTTCTCCTCCTTACAGAGCTCTTATCTGAGATGTTAAAATTTAACTCACTTTAGTTATAAATGCTATGTGAATTAATAGCCAACATTGTTTGGAAGGTTTTTAATTGGCCTACAGGGAGACTTTCCGTATATATTAAACAGACCATGTGTCTGAATTGCAACTAACCCACCTTTACATTTACTTTGCACACATTAAACTCAAAATTGTTTAATATATTCTTAGAAGTATTTGGGGTTATTGTTCACATTAGGAAATGACTGTCAGCAGTCAACATAAACCAAGGCTACTGATTGGTCCTCAGTGATGTCATACTGGTGTCATAATGCCCAATAAATAAATAGGTTTGGCTGTTCTTCTTATTTTTATTTATAAATTCTGTTTCATAACAGCAGTAAGATGCTCCAGGCCATGCAGTTCTTGGGGATTATTGCACTTGTCAGGTGTTTAAAATCACTCAGTCCTCTGCCTGTGCCTTATAATACCACTGGAGGCATGTAATCAACCAGAAATGCACTGCCTGGAGTGTCTTAATGCTTTATTATGACATATCTAACTTTCAAAATAAATTATTTATTGGGAAGCTTGGAAGTGTCATAATGATATCCAATCAGTAGCTGAGAAATATATATGAAATCAGGGTAACACATCAGAAAGAGAAAGAGGATAGAAAAAAAATGCCAGCTCATCAGTCATCCGAAGCCAAAACAATGTGTGTGTATGCCTATAGACATAGTTATGTGCGTATACAACTACTGGATGCATTTCTATTTTTGCATCGATTATATCTAATGAGAGTTATGCAAAATATATACTCATGTGTCCACAACCAATTGTTGATATAAGCCATGGGCAGTTTGTATTGAGCTAATATCTTAATTTTTTTTTTAAAGTGTGCTAAATACATGTTAATAACTTAAACCTCCTATTAAACAGAAATTTAGGACATTCTGTGCTTAGTTAAGTCAGTCCACATTTAAGAATCAGCCTCTGTATTTCATGGAAAAGAAGCCTAGCTACATCAGTTGACATTACAAATTGCATTTCACATCATTATCATTACAATTGCTAAACTACACACATTATTCAAAACTGAATTTTAAAAGCAAAACAGAAGAAAACAATGCCATGTTCTAAAAAACCCTGAAAAACCAAACTAACATACCAACTATACAACAATCGGAGCAATTCACTACTCTGGGGTTTAAATTTCTAAATTAAATTCCAATTTGTAAATTATTATGTGGAAATAAGGAACTCTACTTAGGCAATTGTGCTAAATAACAGCGCAAACCCTGCAGGGGACCAAATTATCTTTTAGTGAGGGAATATGAAAAGTTTTTTGGAAAAGGGCCAGTTTTAGGTAGGGGGTGTTTAAAGCCTTGGGAGTTACTGTAGCAATAGAAAAGATTAATAATTTGCACATGTGAGACTCCTGGCAAGCAGGACGCAGCTGTAAAGAATTAACCCCTCCTGAGAGACATAAAAACATGGAGCAGCTGAGAAGAAAAGGGTGAGGGGAGAATGCAAAAGTATGCAGAGTACAGATGTCCTAGAAGAGAAAAATATGTAAAGTAGGGTTGGAGAACGTACAGAGATTTTATTATTATGGGGGGTGTGTGTGTGTGTCTTCTTGGCAAATTGTGGATATATGGGGAAAAAAAATGAAATTCCAGCAGAAGACAAAACTAATTCTCTATTACTCTCGGTAAGTGCTGCTAATCTGAATAAAAATCTGAAAACCCACAAGTCCTTATTGAAAGGACACTCTCAAAGTGATCTGGCCTAAAACTAGACCAAGCCGGCTTTGTTTTGGTGTTCATGCATGCCTGCCTCCGCTCTGCGTGCTGACTCCATCATTCTTGTATGTGAGCAGGGTGCTGAAATACAGAAGATGCTTGCTGAAGTGATTGGAGGGCAGGCTCTCATACACACAGAAATCGAGCAAGCAAAGCAGATCTGGGGGTGAAGCATTGTGTGGTTGTGGGTCTGTAACTGTGGAGAAACCCAGCTCCTGATATTTGTTCTTCCTGGCTGCCTACCAGATTAATTTCTATTGTGAGGGTCCAATTTTGCAGCTGCTCAGCATGGCAGAACTGCACCCCTCCCCCAGCCAAATTCAACAGGGCTGGTGCATGGGCAATGGCATGGTTGCACACTAACTCAGATGATAACTCTTTTATAGTCTGGTAGAAGGCCAAAGCAATCCAATTTTTAGGTTGTATTAGAAATCTGAGACTATTACCCTTCAAAAGGAGAAATTAGGCTTTAGAAAGGTGACATATATAATCCTCCCACTAATCTTTAGTTGCTTTTTTTTTTCTCTTTAGGAAAAAAAAGTTGGTAAAAAGAATGTTTGAAGTGATCATTAACAGAGAGAAACAATGGAGATGTTTATTCAGATTAATTCACGGGCATCGATGTCCTTCTCTAAGAAAAGAAATAAGTGGTCTTGGAAGTAATGCATCTTTAAATGTTATATGGATTATCTAGAATCCAGACAATAGATTTCTTTTTTTCCCTGTGTTTAATAAAAATAAACATAAATAGATTGCTTAGGTTTATTGCATTTAGATTTAGTAACAAGACCCAATCTCTTATATGAGCTGAAGCATATTCTATTATAAAAAGAGAAAACTAAAAAGAATACACTTTTAACATAGTAACAGTTTCAGCAGAGCACTTTTCAAGCAAGCACATTCAAAGGGGTCTTTGGAGGCCTCAGGAGAATAGAAGCAATAGGTTCAGGAGATTAATATGGTTCCACGCGTTCCACGCTTGTTCTCCAACAAATAGAGTCTATTACAACTGCTCAGTGTTTAATGGTCCCCCAGATTTCGTGAGACTGTCCTCTCCCTCTTCTCCTCCCACAGCACCAATCATGCATCCATGCACCTTCAACAGAGTTTCCCTATGCCTTTCTCCCTACATTTTCCTGTGTGGTTCCCTCAAGATTTGGTGCAGGCTCTCCCTTACTCCTCTCTAAACCGTCCGTGGGTGGAGAAGTCCATCGGAACACGAACTCAGGCTTCACTGCTTTGCAAATGTCACAGCTCACTACCTTGCCCCAGACTTCTCTCTTGCCATTCAGACTAAAATCTCAGTCTTTTTGTTAAGTCATAGTTCAAAAAATATTTGCATTGTCACAAGGCAGGACCTCTGCTGACTCAGGCAGTGCTGTACTTCTCTCCCTTTCAGCCATTCCTTCCTTTCCCTTCTCTTGGGTATGGGAAAGCATGAGGAGAGGCAAATGTTTGATCAAGGATTGACCTGGGCCAAAACTGAGGTTATTTAGCTGGGCACCAGGGAAAGGTGGACCACACAGCTACAGGTAGTGCTTTGGAAGCAGTGCAGGCTGTGCTGGGGTAAAACAGGCGTGGAACTGTGGTGCAATGCAACTTTACATAGCAAGTTTTAATCTGCTCCCATAAATAATCTGTTTCCTCAGATGTTCTAGCTCACAGGGTGACCCTGTCACTCACACCAATTAGGTGGGCACCAGCTCACACCAGTACTTTTGTACCAAAGCTACAATGAGGTCTGGCAGATTCCTTTTACACATTGCATCTTAAAGATGGTCTTTTATCCCCATATATTTTGTAATGCATGTAAAACTTCATTTTAATCACTGCACCCTGTCTTTCTGTGGTAGAAGCAAATGTGACATTTTCTGCTTCTTTTCATTAAGAAGGATGTTGCAGAGTTCCTAATTCCTTACATCAACTTTTTCTATCCTCCCTCCAGTAAATTCTTCTTCTCTGACACAAAAAGCCAAAGCAACTTACTTGTGTTGCTTTCACCTTTGTCAGGGCTAAGTCTTCCACGAGACCACCTCCAACCTACCAATTCCTCTTTCACTGGCAGCTTCTGTCACAGATCCTTTTTCTTTTTTCCAAGCTATCCTCCTGTTCAGTACCAGCTGGCTGAAATTGCCATACAGCTCCCCTGTCTTTTGTATGCAAATGTTTCCACAAACCTCACCTTTCCTTGGCATTATGTCTATGTGCCAATTCTTGGGTTGAGGTCACTCCCTGTGATTACCACTGGGTCCTTAAACTCCACCAATGTGTCTAGTCTTTATGACTTACACTGTTCAGGGTCTGTAGGCTTTTTGGGACAGGACTGTTTTGCTTTGTGATTGTATGAACAGTATACGCTAAGTTACTGCGGCTGCTACAGATGCAATCTATGTAGGTACAGAAAATTGCAACATGGCTGTATCTTAAGAAGATTTGTGTGACATAATAAACCTACAGTTCAGCTTGGTCAACAGGCATTGAACTACCACCCATCTTTGCACAGTCCCTACCCTTGCTACAAGGATATATATTAGGCTCTAAACAGATGTCCACAAACTATTCTAAAACAGTAGAATGTTTTGGGCTCGCTTACCTTAAAAAAAGCAATTAGCCAGGATACTTCCAGTAGCTTATGTCCGCAGGAAAAAAAAAAATCATATGCACTTTTTGAAATGGATTCATTTGTTCAACTATGTAAGTCAATATCGTTGCCACTATAAACTAAGAAACAAGAACTATTCCACAAAAATTAACCCCGACCTTGGTTTTATAGTGCATCTATTTAAAATATGCTGAGTATTTTTATATCCTTTCTACTGACAAGAGGTCTATCAACCAAGGCACATAGTGTATACTCTAAAATACATGCATATACACATACATACATGTCAGTAAAATTGACAGGCAGCCTTTACTACAAGTAACATTGACACTTTCTATTGTAAGCTTCTATTTCATTTTATTCTTAATTCACTGGATTTCTACCAATTGATCTGAAGTTTCGCAAGTCTGATAATATTTTAGTCCTATGTTGTAGAAAGTTTCAACTAAAATAATTCACTTCCTTTAAATGAATTTCCAAATGTCATGTTTGAAACTCAAAAAGGTCCTCTGTCCTTTAGATCAGAAATTGGTGTGCAGGTGAGTTTGTACTCGAAAGCGAGGGAAGGGAGGGAACTCCCTGGCAGAGACCCAGAGGTAGCCAAGTCGTTCACTGAGCATAGTAGTTTTCCTCTGACACATTTGAAAGGGTTTTTAAGAGAATGGCTGCTGACGTCTACTTAAGTGAGAAGACTTCCAGCTCCACTGACTCTCCTCAGTGCTGGGTAGGATGTGGCTCCGCACAGGTTCTGTTTATTTCCAGATCTCCTGCCAGAGGGGATATGGAACCGGAGACTGTGAGAGATCCCACCAAACAGTGGTGACAGCTTCTTCTGGCCTGACTAAAGGTGCCTAGATATTAGAAATGGGACTCATGCAATAATTCCTTGCCTTTCACAGTCCTTCATGCAAGGTCAGCAAAACCAGAAGTAACATACTTTATTTTAGAGATCTCATGGCTCGACGTTTGCCCAGAAACTCCTTGGTGAGAAGCATGAGCAAGTGCTTCTGACATCCTGCTGCAATGGAGATTTGTATCACATACCTGCAGTAGTCTCCTCAAAACCATTTCTGGGCACTCTAGTCAGAAAGCGAGGAGGAAATTTTGGACACAACCAGTATTTAGTACCTCCTTTGGGACGTTTGTCACATAGAAGGACCTGCTGCCCTGAGAAGCCTGCTTCTATCCATGGTGACAGCAAACAGAAGTCACTGTCCAGGATCCTTTCTTGCAGAGCCCCAGGAGGCCACGTGCCAGACAGTGCAGTGGAGTCAGGGCAGGCTCAGCCTGCAGGGGATGAGGAAGGGGATGGTGCAAGCTCCTCTGGTCAGTGGCATGGGAGGCATCTGTTTGGAGATGAGGAAGGGGATGGTGCAAGCTCCTCTGGTCAGTGGCATGGGAGGCATCTGTTTGGATGGCCAAGAAGAAAGTCATTGGAGAAAGCAGTTCCCAGAGCTGGTAGAGTAAGCTGCAGAGGTCAGGCAAAGTGTTCTGCTCCCTGGTGAAGAGTAACATGCCATTCTCACTACTGTGATGTTTTATCTCAGGGGCTGAGGTAAGGACAGACAGAAATGTCTAGCTAGCAATTACTAACAGATAGGTGCGTTAAATAAATGCTAATCCAATTCTTCAGTTACTGAATATAAACAAAATTCACAGCTAGGTACTGCAGATACCAACGGAGCAGTTAACTCAGTAACCTGGCACGTCCTCCTAGCCTCCAATAATCACCCAAAGGCTTCCTAAACCAAAAATCCACAGAGATATCTAACAACTTCTATGAAATATTTTTTTTCTTCTATGAATTTATCTAATCATCTTTAAATCCTTTGTAATTTTTTGGCCTCTGTACATTCCATAGCAGTGAATTGTAATACCACGTCTTTTATAAAATACTAATTCTCTGTGCTTTGCTTGTTTCTAACCCTGTGCCCTAACAATTTCCTTGTGTGCACCCTGATTCTGGTACTGTGAACAAACCCTAGCTGATGCCTCTCTTGGCCAAATCTACTAAATTTCTCATGATGATGCACAATCAACAGACTTCAAATGAATTCTGAATGTTTTTCAGAACTCTCTTAATTTTTCAGCGTCATCTGCAAATCACAGGAGTCATAACTGAACACACTGGTCTAGTTTATTTTTAGGTTTTATCTGCATCTTAATTCCCTGGGGTTGTCAGAAGGGGATGTCCAGGGATTGCAGACAGAATTCCTGCCACACAGTAATTTTTGCTGGTAATCAATTACCAGATTTCTTTATTGACACTTTAACTCTGAAAGCAGATGCCAATTAAATGTATTTATCTATGTATACAAATTGTGTAGCTCCTATTATTATATTGACAACCAGGGTACCATTGCAGCTAAAAAGCTTCCATCAATTAATGCCAAAATCTCTTCACAACGCAAATACCATGCATATTTCAGATTTATGGGAGGAAAAAACAATTTAGGTAACCATGAATTTCAAACAGTCTGTGCCACAAGATACAATGACATGATAGCCACCATGACTGTATGGTAAAAAAAGTGACCTGTTCCTGATGAGCGTTCACCCAAACCATTCAGATCTTGCAATGATGCTCTATTAAAACACTACATAGAAATATATGTTTAGGATTATTTTCTTCCAGATTTTGACTGCAACAACACATTCCAAAATCTGTTCATGTTCATGTCAAAAGATTGATATGATTTTCACAAATGTGCCTCATCTTATCCGTTTACAGAATTGGGACTCAAAACACTATATTTCATTATCAGACTGTCAAACGGAAAACTGCAAATTAAGTATCTTTAAAACTGCTCAGTCAGGTAGTATAAAGGTGCTATGCTTGCAAAGGTTTCCAGATAGACATTTTAATTGCATTAAGTTGTGACTAAGAAATGAGGCTAGTCCTGCAGTGAATATATTATGTAAATACAAACCATTTAAACAGAAAATTATAAAAATTAATGTAAATAAAAACCTACTTTAATTTGCACCTAGGAATGGTCCCTTTCGCAACCATGTAATGAAAGATTAATTTAAAAAATGTAAAAATATGAAAACACTTGGGAAACAAGTAGAAAAAGTGTAAGGAACAATTTAACACCCTCTGGAAGATGAAACCAGGCCATACACTAAAGATAGGTAAGTGAAGAGATACTGT
This sequence comes from Falco rusticolus, assembly GCF_015220075.1. Lineage (NCBI taxonomy): Eukaryota > Metazoa > Chordata > Aves > Falconiformes > Falconidae > Falco > Falco rusticolus. The sequence continues at coordinate 41,839,562 of NC_051194.1, forward strand.
CTTAGCAAAGATGAATATAAGCATATGCTGAAGTGTTTCCTGGAACAGGATCTGGAGGCCCTAACACTTATCTGCTTGCAATTCTGATTTATTTTAAGTCATTTTTGAATAAAATCCACCTGGATATTTCAAGAAAATAAACAAAAAAATAGGAAAAAAATGTTAGTTTCTGTGAATGCAAAAAAGGAATTACTAGCAATATGAGGCCCAGAGTGTAGTCTAATGAACAGTAATTAGTTTCTATTGATATGCATTTTTTAATAAAAGCTGTAATAGTTGTTTGTTGAAAGAGAGATACTTTATGCTTCGTATCTGAAATCCATTTCCTGCCAGTGCATTTTCTCTCCGTAACATTGTGGGAAATGTTCTGTGAAACATCCTCTCTCTTTAAACCTTGATAAAATTCTTGACTATATCAAATGCAATAAGTTTTAGACAAATGACTGTCATCTCCTTGAGCTGAAGAGTTTGAAGAAAGCACAGCAAGTGTGTTTATTTGCATTAAACACATGCATCAGTGTGGTGTATGTGAGGAGCTCTAGTACAGCTGTTTTACAGCCACTGTACAGAAATCTTTTTCTATGTCATGTTAAAAGGCTATAAACCTTCGTGATGTCTGTCTCACACAATTTAACTCATTCTAATTGTACTACAAAGGGTTCTTTTGACTCAGTAACTTCTTCAAGTCACTCTTTTCAAAAGACATATGGAAAAAAGTCCCCTCTCATGATTATTAATAATGTAACTAGTTTGGAGAAAGTCTCTGAGTAGGAAGGGAAAAATTTATTTCAGCCCACAGAGACAGAGCTTAATTTTATAGTGGTTGGTAGTACTTAGTTTCATTTTCTTAAATGTTCTAGCCATTGAATAAAGAAATAATTTGAAAAGGAAATTGCATCTATGGTATTTGAACTTGCCTTTAGCATATGGTGTTTTAATGTTTTGAGTCTATCTTTGACAACTGAAACAGACTTTACTGAATACTGGTAACAGTTCACTTTGTAACAGAAAAGTAGTCACTCACTGTGATCACTGTGTCTTTTTAGTATGCAGCCCAGAGGATTCAGAAAAAGATTACATTTACAATAATTAACATATATGTAAATCGAGATCATGGCTATGAATGATAAATTTTCATAGCAATTTAAACCTTGTTCAAATTAATCAACCATACAGACACTTGATTAATGAAAGGCAGCGTCACTTTAAAATGCAACATGTTAATATATATTACTGTTATCGCTGATCAAAGAATCTTTAAACATAAACCAATTAAAACAAAGTTCAATCTACATTTTTAACCAGTTTAATTCCTGCAGAATTATAAGAGTATTATAAAAATTCACCTATTTTTTTCTCCTTCATATCTACATACTAAATTGACTGTAGTACAGAATCACGCAGGTAATTCTGCTACTTCATTAATATGATCGGATCTGAAAACTACCAGATTAGGTTTTCAATCTAAACATATACATAATGGCTGATTGCAAAGTGTGCAAAATGCAACCAATTTCATTCTTCATTTGTAAAACCAGCAACTCTCATCTCATCTCTCCTGTTTTCAATTCAATCGCCAACAGACCAGTCACATGGGAGGTTTGAATGACTGATGGCAGGGGAGCTGTTTAGGAAGACTGCCTTTGTGGCACCTTCCCAACAACACCTATCTTCTAAGAATAGCAAGGCTAGAAAGTTTTATGGCAATGCTAGATTTCTGCAGAGGTCATCCCAAGGATCTAAACAGCCTTTGCTTATTTCAGTTCTTGTCTTGTATAACAATGCATACACTGTCATACGATTCTGCTTCAATTCACTGAAAAATTGTAAGTGTATTTTTCATAAATATATTTATATAGTGACAGTTTTTAAATTATTATTATTGAAAAGAATCACTAACTTCCAAGCTGTACAATGTTGTTCACTTTACCTCATGATCAGGAAAATCTAACAAAAATACATAGCACATTTCGGAATTGTAGCCTTAATGAAGACTTAGATGCTATGGTCATGAGCAGAGAATATATGCCAGGAGGGGAGTTAAAATGATTAGCTGACCTCTGTTTTTTTATTCAAAAGCTATTTAAAATCTGTTTTTAACACACATTAGCAATTTGTATATCCAAATAACGGGTTTCTCAGTAAGTGGTAATATAGGTACAAGAGTAAGAAACAGAAAATCAAAGTAAAATCCTTAGTTTTACAAAAGAAGCAAAGACAATATACTGCTGAATTTGGAACATGGATCCAGTCGGCACAAACATAAAGTATCCTTGTCTTTATGGGAGCCCACACACGTGCCCACTACTGTGATTTCAATATGAAATGAAGGAACCAAACATGCAACAAAATCAGGTTACTAACCATAGGGACTATAATAATTGATCTGTTCCCTTTCTCTGTGGCAAAACAAGTGTCTGATGCTAAAACCAGTCCTTGGGAGAAGAAACACCTGTTGATATTTTCCAGAGACGACAAAAAAAATTAGTGCATTCCTGCAGACAGGCTTTCAGAGATGCAGCCCACATTGGTGACCATGGCAATATTCGCTGTGCAGAGTCCCGCAGGAGACACCATTTATCTTACACATTTACATTTTGCCAGAAATCTGCCCACAAATCCAACAGTCCATTGTAGCACTTCAAACCAGTGAAGAGCTTCAAATACAGTAGTCTCTTGGAAGAATCCTCTGTAAAGACTCAAACTGCCCTAGCTACAGAGAACTTCCCAAAATTACATGAGCTGAAGCAGCTAATGGCTTCAGCCAGCTCTGGACCAAATCACAGCTTCTGGACCATGTAACCTATCCAATATGTCAAATCTTATTGAAGACTGAGACCACATTTGCTTTTCTCTAGTCCTTTGGACTACATCTAAGTGGCCTTGAGACCAGCCCTGAGGTCGGTTTTGCCACTTACTGATTTGCTGACATGCCTTCTCTGTTGGTCCTGCAGCACCCCAACTTCTGCTTTTACAAAAAAACCTTCATTTGTCCCCTGCATCCAATGAAGCTTTTACATGCTGTGTGGCCAAACTTTCAAACACTATTGCTCATCCACAAGTCTCCGTCTACGCTCTTTGACTTTGCATTTGTCAGACAGCCAGCTCTGAGCAGCCTTCCTAGAAAAGCCCTGGCAATGGCTGTTGCAACAGCCCTTGGCACTTGTAGTCAAGCTGTCTACAAACAAAACGGCAATGGGAACTGGAGCCCTAAACTCTCAAATAAATGCAGACAGAAAGTGGCTGCAAACAGACATCTATATTCACATTTTCTATAACTTTTGTCTTAATTTTTTTTTTTCTACTACATATCCAGGTTTTTGACTGGTTGGAGGAAAGTTTGTAAATGTTTTGTACAGTGGAGCTACAGAGTCTGAAGAGACTGTTTCATCTGACTTCTGTTGGCCAACACATCCCTTTGAAAGTGCTGCAGAAGGTACAGCTAAGGACGGCTTTGTTTCTGCTCACTTCTTTTCATAGGGTGAAAAGTAAGGATGTTTATGCTTCGGCTGGACACCTGTTCTAGAACACTCTTAAATAAATACTTTAAGAAAGATTACAACATCCTAGACATTTTATAATTGCCTTTGATTTTCTCCTCCTAGTTGTATATTGACCTCAATCATGTCTTTATCATCAGTGTAGTTGTAAACCCTTTCACTGATATCTTCTTCAACCATTTGATTTGGAAAGGGAGTGCATTGCTGGCAGCTCTGTTCATGTTTTTAGGCTGGATATCTGTGTTCATGCAATCTACGAGTGATTTTGTACAAACTTAGTTTCCCCCCACAAGGGCCAATACAGGCTGCTGAAGAGGGAGGATAAAATGGTTATTTGGGGGCAGTGGAACAGTAGCAAAGGGAATTTTTATTTTCCTATTCACAGCACAAAATACACTCAGCTTTTAAGGTACAGATGTGTGTCATTCTTGGCTGGTACTTTTTAAGCATGTGTTTTACCAGCAAGCAGAAGAGACATGGCAGTAGTCTAACAAACAAGAACCCATCAGGTCTACGTTTGGGTGTTTTTTTCCTTTCCTCCAGACTTCAACTTGCTTACTAATTGGAGAGCAGTAGTTTTTGGTCGCTGGAAAATACAGCTACAACCCAGTATCAAACTCCTTGTAATGGAAGCCAATAGTGTCTATGGACTATTTTGACACTTGACTACCTGTCACCTAACATTATTGTATTGGTATCCAGTCATACTAACCCCTGCCATAGCTGCAACCACTTTTAACAAAGGTGATTTTGAAACAGAAATATTGACAAGTCATACAAGACTAGCCTAAACCATGAAATGATGGCATTGACAACATCCTGACTGAGTGCTACAGAAGTCTTAGAAACATACATTTTTAATGTCTTCTTATGAGTAAAATGTAGGCTCCAAATATTGTTCTCGACAAAATTGGGAATATGTGTTGATACCTCAGGATCAACTTTTAGTGGATATAGAAAGGTAGGGTCATTGGTCAAGCAGATATTTTTCCCCCATGTACCCACATTTGAAAGTCAGCAGGAGATTTCTCAGCCCTGTTTTTTCATTCCTTTTCTTAAGCTGAGAAAACTATTTGAAACTCAGCCCTTCCCACTGTATTTCTGTATCCAAATGCCAAAAAACTGGACGTGTATTTTCCCAGCTGGTTTCTTATTGCATTAGACAATGCTGTGCTACCTTACTCAACTGAATACTGATAGTTTTTACCGCACTTACATTTGCCAATTTTGTGAACATTTGGTGATGTTACTCTCCAGATGTTGAGCTTTGCTACATGAAGACCCAAATTCAACGTCTCTGTATTAAAGTTCAATCTTTACAATAAACTTTAAAGGATGTTTTCATTAGATTCCAGGGGAAAATCACATGAACAAAGAGAGATACAAATTTAATAGATGTACAAGCTGAAACTGTAAATACCCTGGTCACTAACTGGATTCTGCCAGAAGGAAAACTCATTCTGCTTTCAAATATCTACATAAGGCAAAAACTGCTATACAAGCTACCTAGCTTGAGGACACCACTGGCTGTATAAAACAAATCCCTCTCACTCAGTTTTTTTTCAGTTCTGTTTACATTATTTTTATCCCCCCACCCCCCAGACCAAGACTGTGAGCCGAAAGAGAATTACACGAAGTAAGTTCAATTTCGAGCACTGAATGAAACACGTGCTTCTAAAAATCCTCTATTACCTTGCATCCCATAAACTCTTAAAAAGAAAAGTTCTAAGTGCATAGAAATAAATCCACCCATTCCCTAAGAAAAACAGTACTAGCTGTTAAAGAAACCAGTAAATTTTGCCTGTCAACACACGTGCACCGGCGTACCAACCCGACCGCAGAAGGTGGGCTGTTACAGTCCCAACTATGGAAGCTGGTGCCTTACCTCAGCTTCCATGGGTTGGTTCTCCACCACAGTCTTTTTTGTGTTAGAAAAGAGTCTTCTCACCCTCTGTAAAGCTGAGTTCTGAAGCAGATGGTATTTGCATGAAGGACTCTTCCTTGATGAATCTGTAATCTCCCTCGCAGGAAGTTCTGAGTCAAACATAAAACCAGTAGACATTATTCTGCCTGCAGCAGAAATGCAGAGTTCAAACAGATTTGTTGAAATGTATTTCAGTGTTTTGGTAAGATATTTTAGAACATGCTAGTGCACGTGTGTTAGCACAAAACCAGCCAATGAGAGTAAAACATTCTGGATGTTTTATTCCTGTTAACCCAGACATCAGCAAGCAATCTCTTCTGGGTTACTGTTAAGATGTCAGTGTTCTTAGGTTTCCATTTTAAGTGTTGAAGGAAAAAAATGCTGCCTAAAACTTTAGATTACAGGACAACCCCAACTAAAGTAGTTCAAAATTGGAAATACTGTACTTTAAAATATTTTAAGAAATTGTTTTCTATAAAATATGTTATGGAGGAACACATGTAAATGTATCCTTTTTTCTGACTTTTCAAAAGAAAAACAGTATTCTGAGTGTTAAAAGTTCAAAGCTGTGTTTTCATATTTATGATTAAAAAATCCTGAATATAGTAATACATAAAATTCTGTTAGGTATAAAAAAAAAATTCTAATTAATCTTATTATATGTTACTTGTAAGTCAAAATACCTCTCAGAGTCTTTTCAGTCCTCAACAATTTTTTCCTCTCCCAAAACTTTTCTGAGCCACACTTTCAAATGTTACCCTTTCTTTAACTGACCCACAGCATAGCTGTGTCAATTTTATTTATTCAGCCGTTTAAGATCCTAATATCTCCCTGGTTATGTGTTTATAACTATGGTCTTGAAGGTGGAAAAGCAGCAGGTGTATCAGCCTCCCCAGCCACATCGCACCTGGGGAAAACCAAAGGGTTTTCCTGAGGGTCGTGTCCCAGGAGCCCCAGCCAAACGCAACCCAGGCACCGCAGGGCCAACGAAGCCAAGAGGCCAGAAGCAGAGTTACTGGCATAGAGCGTTAGTAAAAATATCTGCTGGGTTTGTTAACTGGTGTATTTTACAAAGGAGGCTGACCCCAGCAGTAAGGAGGGTGGTGAGCTCCCCAGGAGTGCAAAGAGGAGGGGAGCAAGGGGAGTTCTGTGCACCAGGTATGCAGGCGGAAAGAGGTACACACAACACAATTATATTAGTTTAGGATCAGAATCAAGCTTTTGATTCTGACAGAAAGGTTGGGGGATTATTAAAAATGCTGTTTAATTGCTGTGACTGCCTCCTCTGTTAAAGTGTTAGACCTCTTGTTTCTCATTCATTATGGAACAAAAGACTAAGCATTTAAAATACTCCTTTGTCACCTAGACCTATAAGATAAACTGCTGCCCTACTCCTTTCCTATTACGGCAGAAGTAAATAAAATCTTCTCATCTGCTTATACTAGAAAGGTGATCTTGTTGAAATAGTTATGAGCTATGATTTGGGAACATCTATGCTCAGCGTTCCTCTTTGCCAGCTCTTCCACACCAACCCCAGTTCTGTTTTCTTTCATCAGATCAGAATCAGAAGTCATCCAAATTTAATACACAGTTCCACCAACAGCTATAAAATCTTAGTCACGGTCACAGAATAAATTAAAAAATGAAATATATACCATCAGAAAGGGTAAACCCCATGGTTCCGATGTGCATACCCTCCATCAGTTTCTCTACATGGTTGCACCAATACTCCCAAGGAAAAGCCTGCCGCAAGAGGCTCTTACCACGAAGGTGCTTCCATGATCACTGTCGTAAGTGAAACTGCAAAATGTCACGAACTGTGAAAAATATTCTTTGTTTGTTTTTGAGGGGAAAAAAAAGAAAAGAAAACCCCCAAAACTTAGTCCAGACAAATCTTTAGTTATTCTTACAATGTATTACAGGGCCCAGTCTGAACTCATATCTCAATAGATTACAATCCACATCATCTCGCATTTGGCAAAAGTGCCAATTCCTCTGAGCTACAAAGAACAATATATACTTAAGTCCATACTCACCTCAATCAGTCTGTGTCTGCGCATTCTGTGGGGGATTTAGAGGATGCACAGGTCATTGTATCAGAGAGCTGAAGAGACATATTACAGTACATTATGCTGGGCTTCACCTGGACTGGACACACATGAAAGAGAATTCAGCTGCCACAGCTCCCTTTGTATCTCCGTTTTTCAAATTCTGAAAACAAGCTAAAAAGAAGAAAAGGGACTCAACTTTTTTAAACCCATAAAAACTACTGGATAAAGATATAATCACAGTTTGAATCAAAGTAAACAATATTAACATCAAATTACGGACACTTTTAAACTATATATTCTAAACGCGATGTTTTCATGTTCATTGAAAATTTGTTTCCATCTACATTAATTGCATTACAGTGATTTAATGAAATGCCTTGTTAAATTGTTAGAAGAATAGGTAATATCCATATAAAAAGAAGAGAACAAAATATAGCACCTAGCAAGGTTTTAAGTAAAAAGCTTACTGTTAGGTACTTTGTATTGAATTTGTATAAATGACTCAAGTAGATGTAAAATACAAATGGGGGGGGGGGGCGGGAAATCCTGTAACAAAGAAAGAATTGTAAAGTAGGATTTATTAGTCGTTCAAGTTTGCATTTAAAAAAAAAAAAAAAACAAAAAAAACCCCAAAACCCAACCAGCCTCTCAGTTTTGTGCAGAACCAAGTTTGAATTTAGAAGTAATATCTGTGGTAAATAGATATTAGATGCAAAACTATAATAAACAACACCTTGTTTTCCTAAGGATTTAGGCAAGAATGATCCTTCTACACCAGATCATTGTCACATGTGGGTACATGATGTACCTACCTCAGACAAAACTTGCTGAGCTCTACAGGAGTTTCTCTTGACTTCAAATATTGTCCAAGGTCTAGAGGTTGATTCTGGGAAGCACTGAAAGTCATCAGTCCCAATTACTTGTACAAGAATTGCAGACAAAAAGCTCCTCATACTCAGGGAGCAGAGTAAAGATGAAGTCGTTCATAGTAAACCCCAGCTTATTAAAAGTATGAAAGTGTCTACAGATAAATTTCCAAAAGCAACTGGGTGCCTTCTCTCTGGATTTAAAAAACATTCTCCTCCAGGAAACCTGATCCTGCAGATGTGTCATGCCCTTTTTCACAGATATAAACAAACCATTTCAATTTTCATTTTTTCAAGGTGATAAACCAGAAAGCTGGTGGCTTTAGCTGGAGTGCTATACTTACATTAACAGAGGTAAAGAGCCAGACGCTGTCTTTGAGGAAATGTGTTTGTGAGAAGGTGAGCAGCCATGGTGGAAGAACTCTTAATTCTCTCAGCTCTTCATTTTACTAGTTTAAGAAAAAAGGCATCATTTGTATACACATATTCAACATGTTCAGTAATAGCAACAAACAGAACAAGCTTTGATTTACGTGACTGTTGATTAGTGGCATGAGCTACACCATTAGCCATGTGGTGAGTGGATTTCCACCAGACAGCAGCAGCTGCAGCAAAGGTTATGCATTTCACTTTCTGTATAAGACCTCACCACCCTTAATATGTTTGTTCTGATAAAATTTTTCAAAAATTTTACCTGCCACCCCATTGGCTTCCTCCACACGTTTTAGCTTGTCTTTTTATTGTGAAGCAGTTTTATGTGAGAATTGATTTTGACATATGTTTGTACAGTATCTACCACCAAGCCAGAGGAAAGCCTAAAATACTCTTTTGCTTTGTGGTTACCAGGTGGTCGAGGCTGAAAAGTTCTTCGAGTTGAAGAATTCTAGAGAATGAAGTAACCTCTGCCCTCTCCTGAAATATTATTTTCCCATCTCTTAAATTACCCCCACTGGTATGATTATGCAGCTCAGCGGTGATGCTGAACAAAGCAGAAGTTAATAACATCAGAAGGACAGCACCTTGCTTTGGGCAGTGTTGGAGGGAGCGGTGGTCAGAGCCCGTGGACAGCACACAGGGGTGCAGAGAGGTGCTCCTGGTGCAGAAGGACAAATGCTTTCCCTGGAGCACTGCTATGATCCCTCCTGCTGGGGACAACTGCTGTGTAACTCTCTTGGCAGACACTAACAACTCCTGACTCTACTCCGGCCAAGTTAGACTGGTCAGTTTACATGGGCAGCAAAACACTCACCTGTGCTCCCAGCAGACTGGGACCTGCGTGTCCCCCCAGCACCATGGGTCCGCTCCGCAGGTGGTGAAGCAGCGATGAAGGCGACGACGGCTCTGGGGTGGTCAGCACCCCCTGCGGCTGGCATGGACAGGTCCAGAAGACAACCTGCCTCCATGGCCTTACTCTGTGTCCTGGAGAGAGCTTCAGCCACTGACTCAGGTCTCCTGAACCGCTGGCGTTTGCAATCTCAGGTGCCTACAAGTCAGGCAAGGAAGGCGAAGGGAAACCTTGCTAGTATCATCAGAACCTGCCAGGTTTTCTTTTCCATATTCATTTATGTACAACGATTAGCTCGTTCTTTTCAAATGCCAGGGATGTATTGCTCACTAGAGGAACTTCAGTACCCAGCAGTCTTTAATGTAAAAGGCAAACCTTTCCACTAATGAGCAGTTTGTCTAGTGTTCTTAACCTTATCAGCAGCTCCTGAAGTGATAAAGGCTTAACTATTATGCACTGAAAGGTGTTGATAATTCTCAATCTTCATGCAGAAAAAGGCTCTTTTTTGTCACTTCTTACAGTCTACTGTTAAACTTACCAGACTGCTTACAAATTACCTTGCCTGTTCTGCAAAGCAGACAGCTGGATGCGTTGGTGGGCAGTCGGCAGGTGGAGCCTCCTCTTGTCAGGACAAAAATGATACCTGCTGTTTAACAGAAAAAGAACAGTTTGCAGTTTAATGATTTAGACCTGTCCTAGGAAACGACCAGAGCTCTGAGTAGCTGGCACAAAAGAAATAGAAAGAAAAGGGGAAAAAAAAAAAAAAAAAAAAAAAGCTAAAAAGAGAAACAAACAAGGGTGGCAAAGCTGATGTGAATATCTAACCGTGGCATGGCAGCCAGAGCAGGGTATTAGAGCTGCACTGTACTCCCTGCCCCTGAGAAAAAAAGAAAAGAAAAAAAAAAAGGGTGGGGGTGGGGGTGGGCGGCGAGGGGAGGAAAAAGAGCACAGCTAGTTTAGGCTTAGCTTTGCAGGGTTATGGAGTGAAGAACACAGGACATCATTGTGTCTGTGTAGCAGCAAGAGAAACAATAAAAGCTTGATCAGCTGAATGCTTAAATATGGCTGAATGTTTGATGAGATGAAGATGTAATTTTGTCTATGCTCCCCAAGGGTCTGGATTAAATATGACTACAGGGCCTAATCAAATAGCTAGTCACTGAACAACAGTCCCAACTGCATTTTTCATTCCAGGCATGCCGGGTTACCCCCCCCCGCCTCATCCAAGTACATTACTTATTCACTGGTTTGTCAGCACTGTGCATTATTAGCGCTTGAGAGATAAAACTTTAAGTGTTGCTCCCAATTAGCACAACAGTGACCACGCACCATGCTCTGTGCTTAATGCCTGCTCTCAGAGAGGAGCTGGTTTTGAAGGTCTGAGGTGGAGGGAAAAAAAAAAAAGAAACAGCTTAAGCATTCATTTTGAGTGGAGAGACAGCTCCTATTAACATTTAACAGCATTTGTGCAACTTGGTGCGGAGGTTATGATGCAAATGAGGAGGAATTAAAAGTGGCCAGGGGTTTGTCATTGATGGATTGCAGTCTGGTGGTGTTCACACTTCTGCCGTGTCCATCAGAAGCGATTACTGTGTAATTAAACCTTATTTCTCGACTCTTCAGTGCATAATTACTTTGTGAATGTAACCATCATCTAAAAAAGCTACCAAAATGCTTTAGCATTTAGTCTAGCAGTCATTTCCCTAGCTTGTGTCAGATATAACCATCAGACAGTGCAAAAGAACTGTCACTTTTAATAAGAGGCAAAAAATTAAATGAAACAGTATGCTTATTACAGGAAAATTAGGCGTTCAAGTGGTAGAGTCCTTTTCTGCTATTTGCATAATTTATTCTTTTTTGTCCCTCACACCAGAAGCTTCAGGCAATTTTCTTCACATTTAAATAGATCGCACATTTAAGGCTACTTAAGGAAAATTATCACTTTGCATATTTTAATTGTTGTGAAGAAAGTGAATAGAAGAGGTCTGCAGCTTGGGCTCTTGAGTCGGTCAGATGCTCAACTCTCTGATTCTGGAGCTCCCCACTGCTCCACTAGAGATAACCCTGCAGTTCACAGCCATCCACTTGCATTTCATCAGCATGCAAATGCAGCTCCAAGCACTACAATAAGTGGGTCTTTGATATTTACAAACTAGCCACTAATAACTAAAATGTAATTTGTTTGACATAACTTTAGATTCTCTTATCTGACTGCCTTTAAAAAAAACAGATAAGTCCTTTAGCTTTACAAAACCTAAGATATCACCCATTCAAACCGCAGCCTGCCCTATAAAGTCTGAAAGCATTATTCGTGGCAAAATCATGTCAGGTTCTCTTGTCAGTGGAGTTTCAGCCACACATCTCTCTAATTTCATTTTCAATTCTTTTGTTTAATTTGCGCTCCTCCCTACCTTAATCAAATGAAATGAAAATTCAAATAAGACTTGGAGCGAACAGCTCATTTTACTTTTACCTACAGAAATACATCTATTAGTCTGACGCTATGGAGAAATGGATGTCCCAGTCACCAAGAGAAGGATGCACGCTCGCCTTACCCTACTTTGTGTGATAATCTGGAAAGCAGAGAGAAAGAGAGAGAGAGAGAAAGAGAGAGAGAGACGGGGTTATGGTACAGCACTGTACAAAGCAAAACACTGTAAACAGACTGATGACTGTACAAATTCAGTTAATTATGAAGCTAATGAAAAATGAAAAGGGAGTTCTAATGAAAAATTTGATCAAATGTTATTCAGATTATCTTTTCAAGTAATTAAGTGGTGTGGAAAAAAAGGTTCCCCAAGGTACGTTTTAGCTTGTGATCTTTTTCACTTGGAAAAAAAAAATACAATAAAGTTGGAAGAGAGTGAAAGTCAGTTTTCTTTTTCACAAGCCACTGTCTCTCAACAGGCCAAGATACAGATTTCATTAGATCAGCATCACTTTTGTTTGGTTATCAGTGATCATTCCCTTTGGTTACTGGTCATTTCAATACTTAACTGACTTTAAATACATACCCAAAACATTACTAAATATCCACATCGTTTCTGTTAGCATATCTTTGCAGAAATTAAGGTATCATTCATCTTCAAAAAGTCATGCAGACTACTTTACTAGAAACCAAAATACAAACTTCAAAGTAAGATTGTGTCCTGTTATTTGGAAAACAAACAAACAAAAAACCACCCATACCCAAAAGCTGCGTTCCTTTTTTTTTTTTTCCTTTACTGTTATTAAAGTAAAATACGTATTTTCAATATGGAAAAGAATATAAACAGGTTCAATCCTTTTCATGATCTGGAAAGATGTCACAGAATTTATGATATTTTCAGAACAATCCGATGACTTAGAGGAGCTGGAACAATACAGAATCCAGTATTTAAAGCTCATATGAAGGAACTCATGTATCCATCACCTTTCCTGTGTATTTCCAAAATGCTTACAAAAGTAACATGAACAGTGTCATGCTGAATGGACCCCAAATCCCTGCATATTAAACAGAGAATAAATTCAATTTGTCTTTCTGACCTTGATTGCACAGACTGAGAACTAAGGTACCTTTTATTATGGTGTATTGCAGTGATTAAAATTCACACCTACATGGAAATGCAGGAAATGCAACTATAGGAAATACATGTGTACATACTGGGGCAGAGCTTTCTTTATTCAAAATTATAAACAAACCTAATAAATCCTTAGAAACTACCTCTTTTCTCCTCTGCTCTGCTTCTCCAAGTTCTTCTAGATTATTTCCTTGGGAGGAAAGTGGCACAGTAAATTACAGCACAGCCAAGTCCTGTAACAGACTCCTTTACTCCTATATGTGAGGATGGAAGGATGTAAGATTTCTCAAAATTTCATCACAATTTCAGCACCTATTCTCTCTTAGAATGACACTA